>NC_141107.1:31301339-31678839 GCF_041138505.1 Cibotium barometz | reverse complement strand
ATGTGGGTTTTTCACATTATTTTAAGTATATGAACCCTACTAACTCTAGTAAGGTTAGTTTAAACTAGAAGCTACATGTGGGTCATTCTTTCCTACTATGAGGAAGAATGGCACTGGTGCCATACTCAAGGCTCCCATCACCTTCGTTGAAGGGAAGAATGGCACTATTGTCATTCTCCTTACATTCGAGGAAGAATGGCAGCGGTGCCATTCTCAAGGCCTCCCATCACCTTGATTGAAAGGGAGAACGGCACCACTGCCATTCTCCCGTACATTCGAGGAAGAATGGCAGTGGTGCCATTCTCAAGGCCTCCCATCACCTTGATTGAAGGGGTGAATGGCAAAACTTCTATTCTCCCTTACATTCAAGAAATAATGGCAATGGTGCCATTCTCAAGGCCTCCCATCACCTTGAATGAAGGGGAGAATGGCACCACTACCATTCTTGCTTGAATGTACCATTGTCAAGGGATCCCATCACATTCAAGAATGAATGACAGTTGTGCAGTTCTCCCACTTGCTTGATGTGAAGTCAAAGGACACTAATTTTGCTTAGCAATTACAAGTGTCTCTAATTGGAATTATTACTCATAGGCATGGGCATGGTCATTATGGACACTTCACTGTAAATGGTTTGTGGCCCTCAGATCCAAATCTCATAGTTGGCTCCCTATTCTCTAAACTCAAGAAGTGCCTTGGATTTTCATTATGCTTCAGAAGGTAAGGAACCTCTATAGAGTGGTAGGTCTGTAGGTTTATTATAGGAAAGTGTTACTAATGCAAACTCAGGGGATATAAATGTCACAACTTCTACTATAGATACTATAACAAGCACTGCCTCCTCGTTTCGTAAATTGTGCATCAAAGAACAAAAATTGGTACTTATTTGCATACCTTTCTCTACTTGTTGCAAGAGGTGTCTTCAAGATAGTTCAATTAGGCTTCTTGATGGTAGGGCACACACATGAGGACATTGATGCAATGTTTAGCAAGTTATCTAAGAAATTGAGAGTGGGTCAAACATTCATGTGTCCACATGTAGTAATGGATACATTTAGATGCTCTTCTGATCCAAACCAGCACCATTTCTTCTCAACAAAAGTATCCCCAACTTCAAGAGTTTCGTTGACGGTTATCTTAATGATGGGCAATATATGATTGTGGGTCATTCTAAACCATTGCAATTTTATTTCTTCATGCTTGAAGAAAAACCAATGATGCAGTACAAAGTGCATCCCAATTCCTTGACTGGATGCCTAGAGAAGGAGGCATTGAGTTGTGGAAGAAAGATAATGGCAGGTATAAAGGACTACATTAGGTTTTGGGAGAAGTGTGTAGATAGAAGGGGCAAGACAACATCATATGAAACCTATATTAGACCAGTCATAGATTACTGGAAAAATGTGCTGGAGTAACTTGAGAATCCAATTTTATTAAAGACAAGTGTGTACTCAGATGTTTGGCCAAAGAAACAATTGCTAGATCATGTTGGATAACTTCGATAGCACAATAATGGGTTCGTAGGCTATGAGGAATGGAACAATCACTATTGCGGTCCTTTAAGTGGTAAGCCAAGGGAAGAGTTTAGCCCAATGATAGATGTTAAGAAAGGAAACTTTGTCTTAGTGATGCCATCTGATCCAGTTTATCCTATATGGCTTGGTGTTTCCCAGTCAAAAATTTAGATAGATGCAGCATCACCTAATTTCTATAAGGTACTAATTCAATATTGGGCACCTTGTGCAAAGAAAAAAGAACTAAGTGATGGAGAAGTCTATAAGGTACTAATTCAATATTGGGCACCTTGTGCTAAGAAAAAAGAACTAAGTGATGGAGAAGTCTATGAGGATTGTTGGAGCAAGTTTTGGGTAGAGAATAAGAAGGATCCCCAAGTTTGCGTACAAAAGCATAAGAAGGCTTGATTAGCAACAGAGACTTGAAAATCAAATGACTTATCTGGTAATGTGTTCTTACCTTTACATTTCTCAAATTCTACATAATTCTTGTACACATTTTGAAAAAAAAGGGTCTTTCATTGATTGTATTGGTTGGTGCAGGAAAGCATTGTAAAACCCAGAGCGAACATATATTAAATGGTGTTTATAAACACCACCCATTTGTGTGATTGTCAACTTGTATTAAAATCCATTGTACCCCTAAATGGTGTGAAGAAAATTATCCGTTGTTCGATCATTCAATCTCCCAAAGTTGTAGAATTTCACCCAAATTTAATGAAATGCATCCATCCTCAAATTCCCAGAAGGCTTTCTTAGCAATGGAGACTTGCAAATCGAATCACTTATCTGGTAATGTGTTCTTACATTTACATTTCTCAAATTCTACATAATTTCTAGTACATATTTTAAAAAAAGGTCTTTCATTGATTTTATTGTTGGTGGAGGAAAGCATTATAAAACCCTGGGAGAACATATATTAAAAGGTGTTTATAAACACCAACTATTTATGTGATCATCAACTTGTATTTGTACCCCTCAATGGTGTGAAGAAAACCATCCGCTGTTTGATCATTCAATCTCTCAAAGTTGTAAAAATTTTTCCAAATTTAATGAAATTCATCCAATTTCAAATTCCCAAAATGTCTTTATTTGCCCAAATTATCTAATATATGGCCTTGTTAGACTTCACTGTCACAGTGCGAAAGGCCTCACAGCATGTCTTGGCAGACCATATGTCACGCATCCCCAATGGTGAGCCACCCCGATGGGAGTTGATGATGATTTCCTAAATGCCGCCTTTTTTTTATTATGTTTAATGCACAACACTTCATTGAACAGGCAGCCCCCTACCAAAACAGGACAACTCTTCATTATGTTTCGATTATGTTTAATGCACAACGCTTCATTAAACAGTCACCCCCTACCAACAGTACAACTCTACAGGCAGGGAAAAGACAAGATTATCAGACGTTGTGTCTGAGAAGACGAATATGTCTTCCTTTTAGAACAAGCTCACTCTACCTGTGTTGGGGGACACTTTGCAATAGATATCACTACACACAAAGTTCTCAAAGTTGGGTTATGGTGGCCCACCTTAATGGCCAACACAATGGAATATGCCAAGAAGTTGAGATGAATGCCAACAAGCAAAAATTCCCCGCTTTAAGGATAATATTCCCTTGAACCCCATTGTGTCCAAGGATTTGAAAAATGGGGCATTGATTTCATTGGAACCATTAGTCCCGTGGCTGTGTCTAGATATACTCAAACTCAATATATCATCGTAGCCATGGACTATTGTACAAAATGGTTCGAAACAAGGGCTACCCGTAAAGATGATGAACGTTGTACTAAAAAGTTCATGTATGAGTCACTAATCACACGCTTCATATGCCCCCTTGAGATTGTGAACGACAATGGCACTCACTTTATTAATGAGGTAATCCAATTCCTCTTACAAGAATTCCTTGTCACTCATAGGAAATCTATCCCCAAGATTATGGCCAAGTATAAAGCACCAATAAAGTTCTATGTGCTATTTGCACTAAAACAATTGAAGCTAGCCACAAGGATAAGGAACAAAAGGTACCTGTATCACTCTTGGGCCTATCGAACATCCTACAAGGCTGCTACCAATGCGACACACTTCAGTTTGACCTATGGTACTAAAGAGGTTATGCCAAATGGAGTTCTTGGCTCTCAATTTTACAAATTGTTGTAAAAGAAAAACTCACAGGTAATGTCCTAGGCTATCGCCTGTTTGAGCTTGAAAAGCTTGACGAAACACACCTCCTCTCATTGTCTATAACATGATTGTACAAAAACTGAGGCATAAAAAATGATTTGATGACCAGTTGGACAAACAAATGAAAAAGGGTGACATGGTCCTCCTCTTTAGCACAAAAATCCATAAAAAGAAACTCAAGCTCAAAGGCTTAGGACCTTTCCTAGTCATTGGTATAACCCCGCAAGGTGTAGTGCACATAGAGACACTCAACGACATCCAGATGGCGGGATATTTTAATGGTGGAAAATTAAAATGCTACTATGGCCCACTAACCAAAACCACCCCCTCAAGGACATTCATGACAAAAAACAAACAAAAAAGCAACACGAAGAAATGAAACAAGAAGTCCAATAAGAGGCAAAAGAGAGGCAAGACTAACTTTAGGGGAAAAACATTGTGGTCAACATTGCCCAAGTTCTAGACTTGGAAGAAGAATATTGAGAGGTAAATCCTGCTTGGTTATGGTTAGGCATGACTAGCCCAACAAGCTTCACCCAAAAATTGGCTCTTGTTGATATAGGTGCTAATTACAACTTAATTTCTTATGATGCATGGCTTTCTCTCAAGAACACCCAATTGAAAGAGACTCCTACCACGGTCACAACAGTGGCCTCTCAATAAGTTCACTATTTAGAAACAATCACAATCTTATTCCACACTAGAAATAATCCCTTGGAAGGGAAGTTTTATATGATGCCTGCAAGAACCATGCATGAGGAGATTCTTCTCATTCAGAAGAGGTTGGATGGGACACAACCGGTGCAACATCGACTGGGATGCAAAGACTGCCACCATACAACTGGTCCCTGGCCAAGCCCCTGGCCAAGTTATAGTCCTAATGATGGATGAAGAACCCATGTTCTCTGCTTCCTCATGCCAAGATGATACTCCTCCCCTCACCACTATTATTCTGCCCTTCGATCCACACCGATCCATACCGCTTAAAAAGCGGCCACTCCTCACTTTGGACACTCCACTTCCTCGCATATCCTCTCAACTACCCCACTTGCCTGCAACCCAATCCAAACTTTCAAAAGCCACCACCGCTACTACGGACCCCTTCACAAAACTAACAACACTAACCCTCCTAACAACTCTAACCAATGACACAAGGCAAGCACTCTTGATAGTGGATACCCAAAAGGCTTCTCATAGTGCAAGGGTATTATGAAGGTCCTTCCACCCTATGGATGGCAAAACAAGGTCCTTTTCCCTCTCGAAGGCAACCAATTTGACAACCCCAAGCCCACAGGGTACAGGATAAATGACAGCCCAAATGCTCCCCAAGTCCAAACCATCCTCACTCACACACTAAGCCTTACCCAAAAACAAATTACCTAGGGATTCCAAAACCTCTGCTTCAAGCTCAACATTACTATAAGGGCAATCGCCAAATTTGGGTCCCCAAATCACCAAGGTACACACTCCCTACTCTTTTTATTTTGCAATTACCAACCCTCCAATGGAAGAAGCCAAAGTGGTCTCCGCCACTAATACTTCACAAGAGAAAGGGAAGCAAAAACTTCACGACAACCCCTTGCTCCCTCTTGAGAAGCCCATGGTCCATAACAATGATATACCCTTAACTTTGGCTACTGCCCCACTCGTCATTATTAGGATACCTCAGAGTACTCCCACTCAATCCATACCCTCTCCATTCTCAACTACTCCCTTGTTATAAGCCTCTAAACTCCCCAGGGAGATACCAACCTCACCATCACCCAATTGGAACCGTGTTCTCCATTTGGAAAACTGGGCATGGAGTCAGTACAAAACCCACAATGGGGTGCTGATTACATAGCCAAGGGGTCCAAAACCTATTTGCAAGGCTCTCTAAAAACCCAAAAAAAAAGCCACGACCATACCAAAATATGCCACAATCATAATATTCTCATCTAACTTTTCCACATTCATACCATTTGCACCTTAACTTTTCCATGGACATACCATAAGAATAAGAGTACGCATGTTCCCTGGAGAAGACATGGCCATCCCAACTCAAAGCCATGGCCATACCAACCTCTATCTCAACTGTCACACGGTGGTACACCAAAAGAAGACACATGGCCATCCCAACTCAAAGCCATGGCCATACCAACCTCTATCTCAACTGTCACATGGTGGTACACCAAAAGAAGACACATCCATACCAACTCCATGCCATGAAAGTCAATATTAGATAAAATGGGAAAAATCCCTCAAAATGGGAATGTATTTAAAAATTTTGTTTTGGCCATAACTTGAACATGCAAACTCCAAATTTTTCGAACAAAGTAGATCTAGATTCTACTTTTCAAGCTCTTTCCAATGATATATCACATGAATATGTTTTGACAAACTTTTGGATGAGTTTACCATACCCCCACTTTTTTCATTTTTCCCACTTTATCTAATATTGACTTATGACCATACCAAATAGAAGACATGGTTGTACCAAAAGAACCCATGGCCATACCAACTCCATGCCATGGCCGTATCAAACAAAAGACACGGCCCTACCAAAGAAAGCTATGGTCGTACCAAACTCTACCTCCAATGCCACATCCGTACCATTTAAATTGTATGCCTGTACCAATTTAGAAGAGTATGCCCGTACCCTGGAGTTGCCATGCCGGTACAAACTTCTATCGGTGGCCGTCCTTTTGAAAATCTATAAATAGGAGCCCACTACTCTCTTTTGCTCACTTTCTGCTCTTAGTCTACTAACCAAACTCTAGCAAAAAAATTTCTTAAGCTTGCACTTATTGTCCCCCATACTTCACTCCATGGCAGAGACCTTTGACTCCTCTCTGGAGGTACACAAGCAAGCACATCACCCTGAAAAAGAAGTGCCGAGTAGGGGGTGCTTTGAGGTATATGGCCGCCATCCCACCTAGCTGCCACATCTTAGAGAGAACATGATGATCAAGTAGGTCAGCGAGACACACTGTCCACTCCCTTATGAAGAACATCATACGGTGGAGCACAAGCTCCACTACACTAGGCCTTGCTATTGAGCACAAGCTCCACTACACTAGGCCTTGCTATTGAGTTGTTGTAGATCTAACCATAGAAGCTTGCCTGGGGTAGCTTGGGCTCGGTGGGCTACTAACCTTGGAACCTTAGTGCCCTGACCTCTACAACTTCCTCTAGTTTACACAGACGTATGATGCCAATGCAGCCATAGGTCAGGTGCTAGATAATGATGGCCAGGTCCACACTATCAATTTGAGTCTCAACCTAGTCCAAGAAGCCCTGCACTTCCCAAGAATGGAACAGCCTTATGTGTGCCTCACCAAAACCCCCTTTAACTCCTGAGCTAACTTCCAAAGCAACACCACCAAGGATGGGGTGGAGTGGGCCAACATCACACAAGAGGAGCTTGTCATGCCGAAAAGGGCCCTCTCCTTTTTTCTCACAAACTAGGTGGATAGATCGATTCAGCAGGTGTAACCTCTCCACACTAGCCAAGGTCCACCCCGTTAACTAGGCCGAGTACTTGTATAAAGAGCTATACTCAATATGTGCCAACCTCCAAGGAAAGCTCACAGCCGCATCCCCCCTCACCAAGGTACTATACCACATTGCTGGATGAGAGGAACTCCCTTGGAAAATTTAGCTAATAGGGCCCGATGCTTTGCTAATATCTCTCCCTCCCCCAATCCTCTTCCACCTCTCCACCCTTAAAGCTCCATCACCCGAAACCCAAGGAGTAGGAGAATATTCCACCCCAAACATCGAGGAGCTAGCCGCTGAAGCCCACTGTACGACCACTGAGGAGGAGGCAAAGCGCCAAGTCTTTTATGATAAGAACCTCTATGAAACCCCCACCCACCACCCGCCACAAGCTCCTCACCATACCCTCCTCATCACTTAGATGTTGGCCTCTCTTCTCCTACCTCTTCACACATGAATATTGTGGAAACCCTCTGCGCTGGTGGGCACACACTGGTAGTTTTAGATCACATTATACCTACTCTGAGAGTGTTTTGTGCATCACATGGGGAAGTGCTAAACTTTACCTAGGGATTCTCCCACATGGCCCCCGAACTTATCACGCAAATGATGGACTACATCTATTGGCAAGAGTGGCACATCAACAGCTATTTCTTGCAAAGGCACATGAAAGGAAACACACAGAGGATCTCTATGCTACCACCCTCAACAATATCTCCAACAGGCCGCTCTAGATGACAAAGAGCAAGTACTGTAAGATTCCTCCCCAGTCCCTCAAGATGTCCAGTTTCTCCCCCTATAATCAATCCCCTTTTCAAAATAATAACAGATCTTGTTTCTATCTATTTTGGCCTAGAGAGAGAAAATGTCTAGAGGGAGGTAATTCAAAATTAAGATATTTCTGGATATAAAAAATCCTCCTAGTGTCTAAAATGATTTCCCCTAAAATAGAAATTCAAAAAGAACTTTCCAATGTGCAATTGGAATTAATTAAAAATAGGAATAAAGGAGGAGGTTTATGATCAGTGACACTATGATTTCATTAAATGATTGTTTTAAAGACAGTTGAATCTGTGAAAAAGGCAATTTCATATTGGGGTGGGTGTGTAAGTGGTGTGACAAGTTTTAAGTTTGCATGAATATCTGGCTAGGGGGCCTGGGAACTCTTTTCCCTGGTACCCGGGACAAAATCTAACCAAATTCCTAATTGGATTCCATCACTACAGTGGTTGGGTGGTTGGCTAACCCATGGGACCGGATGGGGTAGGCTGGACTGATGGATCCCTAAATTGAGACTCAATTTTGTTATGGTACGATAGATGAAGTAAATCCTGGATAAAAATTGTTCTATGGAAAAGAATCAACGGTTGTGCCTTTCAATGAGGAAAAAAGCATTGGTCTCTATGATCCAAGTATAATATTTTCCTTGATCTGACTATGGGACTTACGGGGGTTCGGTCAGATCAGTCTAGTTTGTTAAGGCTTTTGACTACGTTAGAGTAAAAATATCCTGGAGGAATCGCCCTTGCTTTTCGAGCAAGGGAAGTTTTTTCGGATTCGGTTTTGGAAGAACCGATGGATTAGTCTCTTGTCCGGATATACATGGGTGAGGCCTCGAGTGAGGGACCCTGCCCCACGCAAGACGTGCTACTTCCGCTGCTAGCATCCCTGAATTCGTTGCACGGTGGGGACAGGGATCTTTCACTAGCCTCCCTTTCCGAGCTCCAAAGCCAGCTACTACAGGAAGCACAAGACGTAGAGCAGCGGCCCTCGAGGAAATCTCTTTGACGAACAAAACCTTTTAGTTTCTTCCTAAAATCTCAAGGAAAAATATCCATTGGCTATGGACAACAACCCCTAGTATAGCAACCTTGTCAACCACATGAACTAGTAGGTGCAATTGAATGGTAAAAAACTTGTTGAAAAAAATTTCTCTACCATTTTAATTACTTCAATGGAGTTTACACGAGCTACTTCCAACGTATTTTTTTAAATATCCTTCTTTGATATCCATCGTGCCACTACACCAATCTTGTATATTTTCGCTCTTATGTCCTTCGGTGAGGCAATCCTTAATGGCTATTGGCAACACAAACTATAAGATTTTGTGCCAGTCATGAGACTCCTAAGCCTTTCATCCGCCGTTGTGAATTCTCCCTTCAAACAATGCATGCAACCAGTGGAAGTATGAAACTCACTGATGCAATTCTTTACACGTCATTTCTCTTCTTTGGTCAAGACCCAAGGTGCTCTAGGGAGAATCACCTTCCCATCAAATCTGCTCCGTGCCCATAAGTGTTGCATGCAATCCACCTCTTGTAGATTATCCTTTTGTTCCTTGCTCTCTTTAGCACTCGTGATGGTTTTCCAAAGCATATCGACTATGTTCTTGAATATGTACATAGGCCCTAAGAAGATGATTTACTAGAAGATCACTCCAGTATGGGAGTAGATAAAAGATGGATAGCTGCTTCAGGGGGGTAAACAACTTGGATCCGATTCCCATGCCCTCCTCTAATCACTTGTATTTAGCACATGAAGAGGAATCCCTAGAAATCTCTCTCACTTGTATTTAGCACATGAGGAGGACTCCCTAGAAATCTCTCTCACAACTCATGGTTATCGGCAGGGAGAAATTTTTTATGGCCCTTGTAGACAACCTTCCTCAAAGATGTTAAGTACCGCACCTCTAATCCAGGCCAACATATAGGGCATAAATTATAATTAGATATTAAAAGGCTTGCCAAACATTTTAATCATTGTGATGAGATATAAAAATAATGTGAGGTACACAATACAAAAATCATAAAATTACATTTGATTAAGAAATTATAAAATAATTAACTTGCCAAAGCACTCTCTATAGCCTGACCAATCATGCATGGTCTACATAAGTAGTCCTCACACTACTGCATCCCTTTCTTGAAACCTCTTGGATGCGTCATGAACTTGGATACCGTCCCATAATGTGCGTAGCTCGTCAACTAATGTAGTCAAGTAGATGTCCATGTTCTTCACCTTGTACTTCCCTAGAACTATCAAGGAAAGTAAAAGGTGCCCCTTATTTATTGCTAACCATGGTGACATGTTATAGTTGACTAGGAAAACGGGCCATGTACTCCATGATGATGAACTTTGTAAGAAAAATGGATTGACTCCATCCATTGCTAGTCTGAGGCAAATGTGACGAGGCTCTTCGTCAAAGTCCACCCACTTCACTTTGATATGCCTCCATGTTGGAGAATCAGTGGACACACGCATAATGTCATCTTTGGATCTGGTGTTTGAGTGCCAAGTTATTAAAGATTCAATGATTTTGTATATGAACATTGTTTGAATATGTGGAATGATGGGGACATGTGATAAGACTTTACCAGGGACCCTTTGTCCTTGGACATCTTGCCTATATCTCAATGAACCACACTATGGACACTCATGAAGAGTGGCATACTCTTGCCGAAAGACAATACAATTCTTTGGACAACATGGTGTGTGTTGTAGTCCATCCCTATGGAGTGCAACGTCAATTTTTCTCGTGCATGGTCTAAAGACATCTCATTGTCTTCTGGTAGAATTTGATCCTTCAATAACCTATATGACATTAGGAAAGTTATGAGCTCATTTTGAGGCCCTCTAAGGAGTTTCATGTATGTTGAATACGCATGAAAATACGGATTTAAATGAGGGGGGAAGTGGAGCCTCTTTTATATTTCATGCATGGCCTAGTTGATATATTATATTTTTCTCGGGGGGGGTCGCTCACAAAAAAATGTGAATATCACGTGAGTTCAATAGAAGCATATTTTTAATTTATGAAACTTATAGAAATATATTTACATAAGGGTATGATTTAAATTTTTTTTCAAAAAAATTTACAGATTCATAAAGAAAAGGGGATATTATATGGATTAAAAAATTCACAGATAAGGGATTTAAAATATAGGCCTTGAACGCACGCGATAGGGATATTCTACATAGAGTGACCCCCCCGAGATATTTTTAAATGGAAAGGTGTCGAGCTACCAAAAATTTTAAATTTTGAATGAGAGTCAAAATATATAAAAACATTCTCTGCTTACTTTGATAGTTTTATCGATGGATATTTCAATGCTTGTTTCGACTTGAAGAATTTTTAACAGAACTGTGAGCTAGGTCACTTATCCCATTTTCTTTTTTCTACAAGTTTCAAAAGAGTGGCTTATTTCTTTGGTATTCTCTCCTCTCTACACCTCCCCCCATCCCTTCGGAATGAACCTAAGATATTCCCTCAACTCTTGCTTCAGATTTTGTGTGTGTGGGGTCTTTTTCATTTGCTAACATGTGTTTTTTTGTTTTGTAGGCTCACAAGTTCTCCTTGGTCTCTCACAAGGTAAGCTCTCCCTTGGGACTCCAGTTAGGTAGCCCTTCTCCTTTTCCCTTTCTTTTGATTGCGTGTGTGTGATGTGGGGTGTGTATGATTTCACTATTTTGCTAGTATGTCTTGTTTGTGTTTGTTTTGCAGGGTTTTCACTCATTTTTTGTTATGTGCACATTATATGTGCATATACTAGGAGGCTAACCCACATTAGGCTTGTGAGCATGGGAGCATGGGAACAAGCTCTAGTGGAGCATGGGTTAGGACTAACCTTAAGGGTTAAGGTTAGGGTCAGGCATCCAATGGGTCACACATGGGAAATGGAGAGTCACGAGTCACTTGAGGGCCCTCTTATATAATAGGGGCATGGGGCACACTCAAGGGATGTTCTCTTGTGTGTAGAGGATTGTATCTACATTCTTGCCATTTCACTATAGAGTTGAGTGCTGTTGTATTGGAGTCATACCTCTTGGTGGTATGGGACACCAAGGTTAAGGTATGTGGTACTCTATTATATTTCATGTGTGCAATCCTTGGGCTCGAGGGTGGTTGGGTGTAGTGGTAGAGTTTATGCCTGATTTATGCATGTTGATTATCTAGAGAGATCTTAGGGTTTTAATAGTGGTATCATCGCAATCTCTAGTTAATTGTTGTTGTTTCTACTTTCTTATTCCATTTTTTGGCATATTTTTTAAAGTAAATTTTTATATTTACTAAATAAAATGTTATTTTATTAGTTTTTTTGGTGATTTTGCACGTGGATTGTCGATATGGCGATTGGAACACGTGTTACTACTACTCAATGGACGAATCAATGTTGCGAGGGAATTCCGTGAATTTAATGCTATTTTTTTCTTATTTTTACTGGTTTTTAAATAAGCATTAATGGAAATTTTTACCAAATACCACATATTTTATTCTGGATATTTTTGGTAGAATGGATTCCCTAAATTTCTAAAATTTTAAGGAATTTTTTCCTAATTTTTTAAGAAAAATTTTGAGCATTTTTATGGTTAAAAATGTATTTTTAATGCATTTTGCGGGTTTTTTTAGCGGGTCTGTTTTCGATTCTCTGCCAAATTTTTTTTGCTAAAAAGCAGTGTGGGGCAGTCAATTGATGCATTGGGCTCTCTCCCGTGCACATGAAGTTCTTCTCTTCCCCAAAATCTGAATTTTCATCTTCTATTTCTCTCTCATGCGTGTGAAAATGCGTGTGAACGCATTTTAATAGGATAATTTAATTAAATATTAATCATAATTAAACTTAATTATGATTAATACATGATTAATTAGACCTTAATCTTCCATCTCTAATAGAGAAGAGAAGGAGAGGGTAGAGAGAGAAATTATTGGAGAAGGTGGAGAGAAGAGAAGTGAGATAAGAGTTTCATTATCTCTCCCTCTCTCATTTCAGCGCACAGGCGGGGGGGGGGGGGGGGAGGGGGCTGCGCAGTAGCCGCTGGCGGGGCAGAAAAAAGCCCCCCCCTTTGCCCATAATTTTTTTTTGTAAGCTTTACAATAAAGCTTAATTAAATTTTTTAAAGCTTTAAAAAAATTAATATATTTAAAATAGATTTCTTTTTTCCTTTTCAAGAGATTTTCAAATGGAAAGAAGCTTGGAAAAGGGAAAAAAATCTAGAAAAATATATTATTTCTTTCTTCTAGAATTTTTTATCCTTGAACCTTTTGGCTTTCTGCATTGTCGGGAAATCCTTTGACCTTCTGAATTCGAGAAAATCTTTTGGCCTTCCGAATTCCAGAAAATCTTTTGACCTTTCGGATTCCAAAAACTTTTGACCTTTCATATTCCCATTTTCTTTTTGTCTTTTCATTTTCCCAAAACTGTTGGCTTTCCGTATTCTGGGAAAACCATTGGAATTTTGAAAAAAAAATTTACCGTTCGTATTCTAAATGCATTCAAGGTAAATTAAAAATTCCTAAAACTCTTGAAAATTAGTGGAAAATTAGACGAAGGATATTTTAATTTTTTGGAATATTTGGGGTTGGTGATGTGGTATGTCCATTTGGGCACCCGTGACCATTCAAATTCTTTTAAAAAGCTAATTTTGGCCCAGAAAATTAAGAAATCCATTAAAAATTTTAAAATTTTCATTGGATTTGAGAATTTTTGGACAAAAATGGAAATTTCGTGGTTTGGACGATGGGATTCTCATGAGAAATTAGGAATATTCTAGAAATTATTTTAGAGATCCTAAAAATTGGTATTTTTTAAATATCAATGGTATTTTGGCAAAATTATTTGCTAAAAATTTTCTGGAAAATTATAGGTTTGGAGTGCCATAAGATGGGTTTTGGTGGTTTTCAAAATTAACATATTTTTAGGCCCTAGAAAATTAGGAAAAATTAGGAAAAAAAATCATGGTAATTCTTTTTTCTCGAGAATTCTTATTTTTGAGGGATATTTGGTGTTATAGTACGTTTTTTATATACTCACACTAAACAAATGCGGGTTATTCGTATATTATTAATGCGAGCATGCCTTGTATTAATACTTTACTCGTTTGGATTGATTCTAGACGATGTTTTCATGATTTTTTAGCCAATGTCTATCCACCAAATGCTAATTAAAGCATTTTTCTTATTTTTGCAGTTGTTTCTAGTGAATTAATTTGCTAGAACTTTTGGTCAAGAGGGGTCAAAAGAACTTTTGGTCAAGAGGGGTCAAAAGAAAGGTGAAGAAAAGTTTAATCCAGATTCATAGAGAACTCATTTACCATGGCTCATATTGACTTCTCGGTCAATGACAATATCGATGACATGAGTGATCATCCCAACTCTAGAAGGGAAGATCTTAAGTTCCATGAAGAAGAAGAGGAGGTGGTAGCAAAGAGAAAATTTTTGGAGGTGACACACAACGTCTCTAGGCTACGATTAACAAAGTGCCATGATGAGATGGAATCACTTAAGGTGCAGATTTTAACTCTGCAGAGAGCAGAAAGCTCTTCTAGCCACCTCATCTACATCTACCAAAGCAGTTGCTCCGTCTTTTGCACCAAAGGTGTATGGAGGAGAGAAGAAGGAGAAGACACAAGAATGTGTGGATGCCTGGCTTAATAGGTGGAATACACGCTTTGCTTTTAACCCTTTTACTGATGCGCAGAAACTGCAAATGGCACACGGGTTATTAAAGGGGAAAGCTTTGACTTGGTGGAAGGATCTAAAAGAAGATTCTATTCCCACTACTTGGCTAGGATTGGAAGTTGCATTCAAGAAGGAATTTGTCCAACCAGAGGATGAATTTGAAGTATTTGCCAAGTTGGTTAAAAATAGCATGGCTAATCAATCTTTTGATAACTATGTGCAAAAGTTTAGACAGTTGGCTGTGCTGCTAAAGCCAAGTCTGCTGATGATCATACTTTGTGTGGTATTTTCATCAATGGTTTATCGCATGATTATCAATACGAGCTGAAGAATTGCAAAGTTAAAATGGCTGAGGATGCTATTCATTCAGGCTGCTCAGGTTTTTCATAAGATAATGGTTGTCGCCAATTCATCAAAACCAGCGTCAAGTGAAAAGAAACCCACGTTCACTTATTCAAAAAGTGGATAAAAAAGGAAATTGGTTTTCACACCAAAACCAAAAAATGGTGACAATGCCAGCAAAAAACTCAAGGAAAAACTCAAATGCTTTAAGTGCAAAGAGAAAGAGCATACAAAGAAATTTTATCCTTTGAACTCAAATGCTTTAAGTGCAAAGAGAAAGGGCATACAAAGAAATTTTGTCCTTGAAGCTACAACAACTTCGATGCCACCTGGTCAAAAGCGCCTCGTCAAAAGGCAGCACCGAAAAAGTTTATTCCAAAGGAATCTGTACACATTACAGAACTTCAAGGTAAATTCTCTGAAGTTAATGTTTCGCATCTTAAAGGAACCCAATGTTCAGATTGTACTTTTAGTAAAGACGTTTATGGTCCAAATGAATTATTTTGTGTTTATGGATCAGTGAAAGGACATCATGTTCATATTTTGTTTGATCCTGGTAGTACTCACAATTTTTTTGACAATATTGTGGTACAGAAGATGAAGCTGGAAACCATGCAGAATGATCACATGTACAAGGTCAGGATGGCTGGAGGACAAGTCCAATTTTGGGACAAGAAGGTGTCAAAACTACCATTAGACATCCAGTTGTACTCAGATAGCCTTGATTTCCATGTCATGAGCTTGGGTCATGTGGATATGATTTTGGGAATGGAATGGTTTCATAGCAAAAAATAAGAATTTTTTTATTGATTGGATCAAACATTTGATGTCTTTTCATCACAATGGAAGCCTTGTAATTCTTAAAGGAAACATTGTTGTACCAAGGAAACTTTTATCAATGAGCTGGAATTAATGGAAGATATTTTTAACTATGAACTTTTCCAGTTGGTTATGGATCTAGTGTCTTCGTGTATTCATTTTGATGCAAACACTGTTTCTTTAGATGTTTGGGAAAGTAAAGTGTTAAGTTCCATTAAAAGCGAATTTCAGGATGTATTTCCTAATGAATTGCCTCATGGATTACCTCCTAAATGATTGGTGGACCATAAAATAGAGCTAGTGCTAGAGCAAAACCTGTTAGTATTCCTCCGTAGTATCAGCTTAGCCAATCTAAGGAGGATGAGGTAGCCAAACAACTAGCTGAATATTTGAGGATGGGTCAAATTAGACCAAGTAAGTCTCCTTGGGCTGCACCAGCTCTCCTGGTTAAGAAAAAGGATCAAGGTACCTGGAGGATGTGTATTGATTATAAACATCTTAACAAGGTTACAATTAAAAATAGATACCCATTACCTAGATCAGATGATCTTATTGATAGGTTGCATGGAGCTAAGTATTTTATGATCCTATAGTAATATAATGTGATTAGAGTGAACTAAACACCCTCTCACGAGACGACTAGCCTTTTGAACCATTTATGCCTCTGCTTCACATTAGGAAAACTCCTCTTCTTAAGGAAGTCTTTCATATTACTTGGAGACTCCATAAACCAAATCTTGGATAATTTGGTGCACACAATGAGATGGTGGATTGAAAAGACCAATTAGGATTCCCAACTAGATTTAGTGATTTTCAGGCAATTGGAGTTAGGTCTTTGGGCCTAAATACTTTCAATCCATCAAGGTTGAGTAAGGTATACTAAAATCCCCTTCAATTCTTGCATGTACAAGCTCAATTATAGCCTCCAAATTCTATTATGTCTAATCACCATCATTAGTATATTATTAGAAGAAATCAAGCTAATTAATGTTCCAAATTAGAAAATTAGGGTATAAATCTATAGTGGAAAGCCCTCTCTTGCATACAAGTATAACTTATCCATTTTCATTTCTCAATTCGAGCGTTTCCCACTGCATTTAGTTTATTTTTAACACAGTTTGCATTTTAATCACGTATATCAGCTTGAAATCATCATTGCATGAAAATCTAGAGCACATCACCAATTTTGTACAAGATTAGACACTGCCAATATTGAAGCAAGACATAAGCTTATTGGTAATACCTTCTAAAATTGAAAGCATGATATACTTCAAGGTATCCTTGGGGGGTTCCTCAAAAAATGTTAGTGTACCACGTGAGTTCAGCAGGAGGGGTTTTTTAATTAGATACATTAAGAAAATTTAACAGGATTACATTAATAGGAGGGGTTTTTGAATTCAATTTTAGAAAAAAATCTGTTAGTTCATAAGTAAAGAGGGGTTTTTTTATTGGGGGAAATTTTTTAGTTAAGGGGTTTTTTTAATACCTCTTGAATGCACGTGATACCTAGGGTTTCTAGTAGGGCACCCCCCGAGAAAGTTTCATTTGTTGTTGCGAAAGGGTTAAACCCTTGGGAAACTCGTCACGGGAAAACATCTTAGAAAACACATGTGTATAAGCATTAAAACCAAAGAAAAGGTAAACACTATCCTAATAATTCTCCAATAAAAAGTGCAAGAGATGACCACAACACACACCAGACCAAAAGCAAGGAGATCTCAAGCAAGAAGCATCACTAAAGAACAAAGGAGCTGCCACAACCACTACCCACTTCTTTAACAAAAATTTGTTGTAAAAAATCATGCTTCCTACAAAAGTGCTTATAACCATCCTCTAGGACCAATGACATACCCAAGATGGAAATCCATCCCTTACTTAGAGCCAATATAGTAGTAAGGGGAGAAGTGCCAAAGTAGCACATGGACAAACGTTACTCATAGCACACAGGGGAATGTAGAAAGGAAAAAGTGAAAGCCCAAAGATTTCGCACCAAGGGCGGGTGTTGAGAAAGGTGGTACCATAGAGTAGAAGGAAGAGATAGGGAGTGAGTTGAGTAAGCCAAGCAAGATCAACGTCCAACAAGAAGCCACATGAGCAAAGCTAATCTATCCCACTTTGATGTACAAGCCCAAATGTGCACCTAAGGGGGCCATTTCACACAATGAAACATGAAACAAGCTCTTAATCCTATCTTGTAACCTAATGGTGCTTGAGTCTAAGCTTAATTACTTTAGTCTATTCATTATCATGAGTAAACTAAGGTTACACCCACCTTAGATTAGTTCACTCTAATCATGTAAGGTCCCCCCCAACCTAGAAATGGGAATCCTTAAGATAGTCTACTAAGCCTTTAAAAGAAATTTCTAGTCATCAACAACTCAACCATATAGAATATAAGGATACGACTGCTAGACGACCTACCTCTATCTCTCAGGGGGAAATGGTGTAAGATTCCTCCCCAGCCCCTCATGATGTCCAGTTTCTTCCCCTGTAATCAATCCCCTTTTCAAAATAATAAAAGATCTTGTTTCTACCTGTTTTGGCCTAGAGAGAGAAAATATTCTAGAGAGAGATAATTGAGTTTTTAGATATCTTTGGATGGAAAAATATCATTTCTTATTAAAAGAAATTTCCCTGAGAATCAGAAGTTTAAAAAAAATTTCCGAAGGTGCATTAGAAATAAATTATAATCTGCTCAAAAGACAGTTTAAGGGTCCAAATTTTCTGAAAATTTTGGATTAAGGTTCTGAGAGACCAAAAAGATTAATCCAAATGTAGGGAGGAGATAAATTGAAGAAATAAAGAAAAATCTCCCAAAAATGAGTAAATACTCACATAAGATGAAGAGTGGACTAAGGACCAAAGAAAATAGTTAAAAAACTGTTTTTTGACACCTCACAGTGGGGATTCCCTCTCATGTTTCTCATCATTACTCCCAATTTTAAATCAATAAAATGAGATATTTCATCTCTCCTCTCTCCTAATTCAAGTCTAGTTCCAAAAAGTAAGCTGAACTGACCCAAAAATGGTCAAAAATTGACCAAACTGATCTGGAAAATTTTAGAATCAGTTTGCTTGGTTTGAGGCTCTCTTTTTTCTATAAATAGAAGCCTCCCCCTTTGTAAAAGCTTAATAGTGTTTACGCACTGTTACTCTACTCCTACCAAGAGCCATTTACACTCTTACCCAGAGCCATTTACACTCTTACTACCTAGAGCCATTTACATTGAATACTCTTGATAATTCAATTGTTTTTGGCTTAATCCTCTCCAAAGTAATTGGTGGCTACTCTTGATCCAAACAAGAGTAGAACTCTCAATCCCTCAAGCCAAAGGAAAGCATACAAACTCCATGTAAGCTAAATTCTTCTTACTTTTTAATTTCAAATCTATGGTTTTCTAATTTTCTAGTTTTTTTAATAGTTGATTAAAGTAAATTCTGATGCTATGCCTTGATTAAAATGCCATCCCCTTCTCTTCTTTACAATTCAGCCTTTCTTTATCCTAGAATGATTAACAAATAGATTGATTAAACTTTTCTTATTGTTTACTCTCTTGGAAATTTAAAATTATGTAGATTAGAGTCCTTTATATCTAATTGGGGTTAATTTAAATTGAAAATAGAATGTTAAAAATTGAGAAATGGTCAGCCATACAAAGGAGGTTATGGCAAAATTTTCTTGAATTTTGTGGAAAAGAAAGTTTATTTTTATGTTATTCTAAAAGAGTAATTCCCACCGTTTGTGTATACCTCGGGGGGGTCACTATATGTAAATCCTCTATATCACGTGCGTTCAAGGCCTATTTAAAAAGTCCCTTATCTGTGAATTTTTTAGTGAATATAATGTATCCTTTCCTATTCAAATCTGTAATTTTTTTAAAAATACAATAAATAAATCCCCTCTGTAAATACATTTTTGTAAGTTTTAAATATTTAAAATGTCCTTCTGTTGAACCCACGTGATACTTACATATTTATACGAGTGACCCCCCCGAGGTGTATACTAAAAGAAACATTCTAATTTACTCCATGTACATATTCGCCTATGAATATGCATGGATATCATTGATATTAATTATTAAAATTAATTTCTATGCATATAGAAAGATGCATAATGGAAATTTTTTTATTATAAAAGTGTTATTTTCATTGAATTTAATTTCTATGCATAGAAAGATGCATAATGGAAATTTTTATTATAAAAGTGTTGTTTTCATTGAATTCTATGCATAGAAGATGCATAGTGAAAATTTATTTATTATAAAAGTGTTATTTTCATTGAATTTAATTTCTATGCATAGAAAGATGCATAATGGTAATTTTTATTATAAAAGTGTTGTTTTCATTGAATTTAAATTCTATGCATAGAAAGATGCATAATGGAAATTTTTTTATTATAAAAGTGTTATTTTCATTGAATTTAATTTCTATGCATAGAAAGATACATAATGGAATTTTTTTATTATAAAAGTGTTATTTTTATTGAATTTAATTTCTATGCATAGAAAGATACATAATGAAAATTTTTTTATTATAAAAGTGTTATTTTCATTAAATTGATTTTTATGCATAAATAGATGCATAAAGAAATTCTTTTTATTTTAAAAGTGTTATTCTTATTAAATTTGATTTTACGCATAAATAGATGCATAAAAGAATTTTCTTTTATATAAAAGTGTTATTCCCATTGATGTTGATTTTTATGCATAATTAGAATGCTGGAGGGAGCATTTGGTATGTGTTTTTCTAAGGGAAGTTTGGTTGCAACAGCAGCTGGCATGGGGAGTGTTCAAAGGACAGCTCACGCAGCAAAGTGTGCCCAGGTCTTGACGAACCTCGATACGGTTAAAATGGTGCGCTTCCGGTGTACGATGGACGAGGGCCGATGAAGCGGTCCCTGAGTGAAGTGCCAAGACACCTAAGGAGGATCCTGGAGGGTTCTGACCAGGCGATGCACGGGCTTGCGGTACCTAGGACACCCATGCGTATGTCGAGGAAGATTGTATGATGGACAAATGATTACTGTAATTTCTTACTGGATCTCATTGCTGACCAGCTGGTCGCAACTGAGAGTCCAAAGTGATACTGTTTTTTTAAAATAGAAACAAGGGACTATATGGAAATTTTGAGTTATGACATCTATAAACCAATAACTATTTGTCAATGGGTTGTTTTAAAAGTGAAAGTTTTAAAGAAGAGTGTGTGTGTATCTGTATTCGAAAGAAAAAGTTAAGAAAAGCATTCAATTATGGGTGGGTGAGTAATTGTCTAGTTCTACCAATTCAGTGGTTGGGTGGTGGCTAACCCATGGGCCGGATGAGGCTGGAATCAGTGGAGTTTTAATAATAAAATTGAATAATAGGAATACGCTTAGAACTCGAGTAGTTAAATAATAACCTGAAGACTTTATCAAATGAATAGA
Organism: Cibotium barometz; assembly: GCF_041138505.1. NCBI lineage: Eukaryota > Viridiplantae > Streptophyta > Polypodiopsida > Cyatheales > Cibotiaceae > Cibotium > Cibotium barometz. Next base: position 31,657,621 of record NC_141107.1, on the reverse strand, counting down.
TCAACGTCTGTGCCTGGTTTTAGCTAGGAAAAAAGCGTTGATTACTTAGCAAGTGAAAACATTATTTCCTAGATTTACTTTAAAATTTTAGGCAATTTCTGCTGCTGTTTCATAAGTTTACAACAACGCTTTGATACCAGCTAAAAGACCCCACTTCCCTCTCCGCACACTGGGATTCCCAATTGCTAGCAGCAGCGGAAGTAGCTTCCTCTTGCGCGGGGCAGGGTTTCCCACTCGGGGTCTCGCCCTCGAATGTCCGGACACGAGACTAATGTGGTGGTCATTCCGAAACCGAAACCTGGAAAAATTCCCTTGCTCGAAAAATGGGGACGATTCCACCTTTTTTATTTTCTTAACAAATTTTCTAACGGGGTCAAGAGACTAAACTATCCTTCACCTGACTAAACCAGATAGAAGGAAAACTATTACAGACTATTTGAAATGAATTCATAAATTGAAAACTCATAAATTGAATTGGATTTTTAGATGGATACCCCAAATCTGTCTAGCATTCCCGGACTTTCCCAGAGTCAGGATATGATCGCCTTTGCCTTTGAAAATCTCATCAAGTCCGCTGCAACCCGAGAAAGTAGAGTGAGACTTGCTCGTCACTTTGAGGATCTATACTTTCTTGATCCAGTAGAGCGACGTCAGCATATGTGGTTCTCTAGAGGGCAAAGTATTAATGTCAATACCAATCAACAACGTCAGAGACTCAGACAGAATATCTTGCTAGGCCATGATCTTGATAAGGCTAGGAGTTATTCATTATGTCCAACTCTATAATCATTCACCCCGGAATTTTAGAATTTCTTGGCGAATTTTTAGACTTCTGAGCCGCTTTATTCCTAGGAGCAGAATTATAGCACCATTATCAGTGATGAATCATGTATATCATAGCATGTCTCCATCGCAATATTGCCTTTTTATACGTACGCGATTGAGGTAGTGACTTTTGGAGCCGAGACGCTCTGTGTATATATCAACAACTTTTGATAATAAATGATGTTTTGCAAAAGATTCCAAATTATTTTCATGGTTGTGAATATTGGTTTTTAACAAAATTATCAGAGTGAATCTTGTTTTCAAAAATTATGATGGAATATTTATAGTTTAAGAAAAAAATCTCAAAAATTAAATAGTCATAAATCTGATGACAAAGTTAACTTGACAAATATCTCATTTTGTCATAATCATGAGGTGCGCGGACCATGCTAGGCAGCCAAATCCTCTTACCGATGATGATGAAGAGTTAGATCTGGACGTTCGTAAAGCCCTGTACCGATCCCAACCTGGTCCATTCAAGGGTGAAAGGGAATAGTTAGAAGAAACAGTGGAAAAATGGATCGAGGCAATGGAAGCGTACTTTGATGTAAGCGGTTATAATGAGAGGAGCAAGATGGCTCTCGCCAGATTAAAAGTTGTGGAAACGGCCAGGGTTGCATGGAGGAACCATTGCAAGACAAACCGTCTTGACCGAAACACCCAGACTTGGTCAGATCTTAAGGCTTACCTCAGGAAGAGGTTCTATCCTCCGGGCTTCCTGGAAACCAACATGAACGAGTTCTTGGAATTGAAGCAGGATAGCCGGCGGACAATACCATCAGGCATTTTCCCTTCTCCTTAAATATTCTCCACTTTTGGATGAAGAGCAGCTGATGGCTAGATTCATTCGAGGGATGAACGAGCCATTGGATACTGCCAATCCAGTCTCAATGGTAGAAGCTGTCAGAATGGCAAAGGACTTTGCTAAGGCATTTTTTGTTAAGGTCCCGCCCAAGCCTGCACCCTCAAACTTTAAAAGGTACCCTGAGAAGTGCTTCAAACTTTCCACCCCCAAAGAGGTAGCAAGGCCCTAATCAAGATGCTGGGAGATTCAAAAGTGAAGGAGGACCCTTCCCTCAGAACACTTTCTCTCAGGAGCCCCACCTTTTTCAAGGATTCAGAGGGATGAGCTTAGAAGTGAGAACAGGTGTTTTGGGTGTCAGGGTTTCACCAGCTTAAAGACTGCCCGCCGACTCCTGCCATGTCAACAGGGCAGGGAAGTCAAGGACCCAGAGTGCAAAGACCAGCCCCTTCGTATCAGTCAAAATCAGGGCAATCCCAGGAGGAATCGAGCTCAGCCATCTTCCTCTGTTCAGAGTAATCTCAGAACTCCCTCCCAAAATTGGGGTAACCGAAGAGAAAGAGTTCCACCCCAATCTGCAGCAGCAGCCAGAGCAGTTACAATAACAGAAGTAGTGGAAGAGGAAAGAGGTCAGATTTATCCCGCAATTGAAAACCAAGGGCCAAATCGTCAATTCTCTGTCATCCATACTCTAGCTGAGTATAGGGGTAAGCCGTTTAAGCTTTTGATTGATTCAGGCAATACTCATTCATTTATTTTCCCCAGGATGCTTGCGTAAGCTAGTCTTAGAACAGAAATCAGGGAAACCTATGCAAGTTGAATTGGCCAGTGGGAAGATTCTTTTCACTCACCATGAGAGACAGATCGTATTCAGTTTAATCTAGATGGGAGTGTAACTGACTGCCAGTTGAGAGTCTTACCTTTGGGAATTTTTGACGGAATCCTCGTAATGGATTGGCTCCACAAAAATCAAGCTTACATTCATTTGTCATAATGGAACCATTTCCTTCCGTGACCTTAATGGGAACAAAGTTTAAGGAACTGGAGTTTTCGGATCCCTAGATCTGCAAATAGTAAAAGCTTCTAAATTACTAAAAGGACTTACAAAGAGGCAACTCATTTATGTTGTCAACATGAATCTGGTAGACACAAAGTTAAAGGCTAAAGAACCAAAATGGTTAAGTGAGTATGATGATTTATTCCCAGCAGAGCTAACTGAGATGCCTCCGATTCGGGAAGTAGATCATGTGATAGAATTGACCCCCGGAGCTCAGCCAGTAGCCCAACACACGTACAAAATGCCAGTCCCTAGAGCCATTGAACTCAAGGAACAGCTTAGGCAGCTGATAGAACAAGGGTTTAATTATAGAGGTCTCAATTAGCTACAGTTAAAAATAAGTATCCTATCCCCAAAATTGATGAGCTTTTGGACAAGCAAAGTGGAGCCCAGATCTTCACAAAGATAGATCTCAAATCAGGGTTTTACCAGATCAGGATTAATGAGCAAGATATCCCGAAGACAGCCATCAATACTCGCTATGGGCACTATGAATTTACAGTCATGCAATTTGGATTGACAAATGCCCCAACTACATTCAATCGCCTAATGCAGGACATTCTCAGAGAATACTTGGATGATTTTGTTCTTGTCTTCTTTGATGATATTCTGATTTACTCAAAGAATGCAGCTGACCATGAAGCTCACGTCCGAAAAGTTCTTGAGATTCTAAGGAAGCACTAACTCTTTGTAAAAGAGAGCAAATGAACTTTCTCTGTCATAGCTTCCTCCCTGACTAATCTTCTCAAAAAGAATATCCCGTTTCAATGGTCTGCCAGGTGTCACAACGATTTTGATAAGTTGAAGACCGCCTTGGTAACCAATCCCGTTCTGAAGTTGCCAAATTTCTCTCTACCCTTTGAGGTAGTAATTGATGCTAGTGGTTTTGCCCTAGAAAATGCGCTCATACAGGAAGGTCATGCAGTGGCCTATGAATCCCAAAAACTCAGAACGCATGAGATAAATTATGCCCTAAAGTTGTGGAGACATTACCTACTGGGTCAAAGATTCACTTTGATGACAGATCATCAGAGCTTAAAGTGGATCTTCACTCAGAAGGATCTCAACATGTGCCAAAGAAGGTGGATGCAGACCTTGCAGGAATTTGATTTTGAAATCAAGTATCGTCGAGGCAAAGAAAATGTGGTAGCAGATGCCCTTAGCAGAAAAGCCTCCTTGCTTGCAATCACAGTGGTGTCAAATCCATTGATTAATGAAGCAAGAGAGAAGATCATGTAGGATAGATTCTTTGGCCCTATTGCTACCCTACTTATGTAGGAAAGAAAAACTCCTCAGGAGTTGAACCGAGTTCAGAGGTATAACCTGGATGATGGAATTATGTATTACAATAGCAGGCTATGCATTCCCAATGATGAGGGAACTAAGGGTCAAATTTTGAATGAAGCCCATAATAGCCTTATAGGAGGACATCTAGGTTTCATCAAGACCTACATGTCTGTATAAAGAAAAGCTTCTTTTAGCCTGGACTAAAAAAGGATATACATGTCTGTATAAAGAAAAGCTTCTTTTAGCCTGGACTAAAAAAGGATATACTTAATCATGTACGTCAATGCCTGATATGTGAGAAAGTCAAAGCCGAGAGAGTAAAAATTTCTCTTGTTTTGGCCTAGAGAGAGAAAATATTATAGAGAGAGATAATACAAAATTGAGATATTTTTTGATACAAAGTTTCTCCTAATATCTAAGATGAATTCCCCTAAAACAGAAGTTCAAAAAGAATTTTCCAATGTGCATTAGAAATTAATTGAATATGTGTATAAGAGACCTTAGTCGCCTAAGGGTCCACATTTTTCTAGAAATTTTTGATTAAGGTCCAAATAAAGTTCCAAAGGGCCAATAGGATTAATCCAAGTGTTGGGATGACAAAAATACAAAGAATAAAAGAAAATCCCCCAAAAATGAGTAAATGCTCACATAAGATGAAGAGTTGACCAAGTATTGGATTTATTAGTTAAAAAATAAGGTTTATTAGTAAAAAAAATCAAAATTTGACACCTCAGTAGTAAGGAAGGAAAGGGCTCATGAAGACGTACCTTTTTTTCATCATTACCTTGCATTTTTAATTCAAAAAAATGAGATATTTTTCTATCTCCTCTCTCCTCCTGCAAACTGGATCAAAAAGGGAGCCAAACTGGTCCAAAACTTGTCCAAATTGGGTCAAACTGAAGCTGGAAGCCTCTAGATCCTAGTTGGACTTGATTAGTGGCCTCCCTCACCTATAAATAGACCCTTATTCCTTTTTTTTTCATTTTTGAGCAATTACATGCCAGCATTATCTTCATTTTAGTGTAATTCTATTATCCCTCTATTTTGCCTCTACTTTTGGAAGCTTTGGAGCTTCACAATTCTCCATCCTCTCTTGGATATTACCCTCCCCAACTTGGCCAAAGCCAAAATCAAAGGTTAGCCTTAATCCAATGATTGAGTAGCTTTCTTCGCAAGGGAGGATAGCTTCCTTCATTGTTATTTTTCAGGCTGAAAACGCGTTTCGGGCGCGTCTGGACCTCCGTCTTTCAGTTTGCAGGCGTTCACAAGCACTGCGGGTAAGTTTTAATTCTCTACAAAACTCTCTTTTTTGGAACTACAAGAAGGAAAATTGATCGTGTAGACACTGTGTGTGCTGCAAAGAGGTCTCAAAGTTGCCATTAGGTGGATGTATGCAAAGTAAGGTCACTGGTTGTGATAGTTTAGGTGTAGTATAGTACTGCTATAGAGAATACAAGAGTTTGTGCAGACTAAGCAAGAGTGTTGTTGTTGGTAAATTTGTGTTGCAGAAAAGATATCAAATGATGGAATAAACCAAATTGTTGCACAGAAGCTTGACAAGAATAACTTCCATGCTTGGAGGTTTAGATTGACAAGAATAACTTCCATGCTTGGAGGTTTAGATTGATAATAATAACTTCCATGCTTGGAGGTTTAGATTGACCAATTTCCTGATGGGAACTACATTGAAGGTGAATATGAGGAGGCACCAGAGATACCAGAGATTAATCCAACTCCTACAAATAGGAAAGTCATGTATTGGCTTTCTAACAGCATACAGGACACAATGATTAGGCATATACAGGATGCCAAGTCACCCAAGGAGGCATGAGACACCTTGGTGAAGCTGTATGAAACCAACACCAAGGCACAAAAGATTTAGTTGAAGAATGAGCTTCATACTGTGAAGAAGAAGAATATGTCCGTGAATGATTATGCTTTGAAGATCAAGGGCATTGTGGAATCCCTTGCATCAATTGGTGTTTCTATGGATGATGATGATAAGGTGGAAGTGTGTCTGGAATGTGGTAAAATGGTCGTGTGCATTCTGAGAACAGCCATTTTGTTGGAATGTCCCCGAATGTAGCTTGGAACTGATCCCTCTTCCTTTCATCAGCTACATTCTCAGCATTGTGCAAGACTCGCATGGCTCTACAATTGGCTTATGGAAACGTGGAGCACCCTTTAGGCCACTAATCGCATGACCCTGCACATCCTACCTTGAGCATTGCGACTAGAAGCGCGAGCACCCCCCTCGACAAAGTGGTGGCTACCCCACAGGCCACCCACACTACTCGTTCCATCATGTTTGATCTCATGGGTGAGCAGTCAGCTTGGTGGCATCCATTCCTTGTCAAACCTTATATCTGGGACCACAATTCGCTACCGATGCGCATGGAATCTCTTCCATGAGGAGCAGTCCAAGAACCTAAAACTCCTTTACAATTTCTCATGGTTTGCTCCTCCCCGATGCCACAGATCCTGTGCACCAAAGCCAACATGCTCAAGATCCTACATGAGTTCAGCAGATATGACCAATCGCCAAATCCTACTGTGGTCACCATAATCTAATTTTTCATCTCATAATCACACTGTTGGAGACCTTTCCATGTTGGAACCATTACCATGAAGGCACTCAAGTCTTGTCCTTTGACATCAATGAGCACCCAACATTGAAGCAACTATTTGGCTACTACAAGCACATCCAATGGATGCCTTCCTACTACAGGGGAGAAGAGAGCTTGAGCTCTTGCAAGCACACACACACTCACACAAACCCTAGAAGAGAGCACACAAGGTGAGAGGCTGAAAATTCTTCTTCTTCTTCTTCTTCACATAACAAAAAAGTTTTGCAAAGAAGATGAAGTGACTAACACACATAATGGAGTATATACAAGCGGTCCATAATGTGAACACGCTAAGAGGAGTGGGTAGATGTGGAGTAGTCGGTGTAGTCCAACTATAGAATCTCTGGCAAAGATATGTCGGTGCCAGCTACTACCACACCCGCCAGTGATATAAATGTCAAATGGTCATGCAAGCACCTCGTGAGTGTCAGCTCATGTTGAGCTTGACATCTCATCACTCCCCCTCAAGCTCAACTCTAGCTCATGAACTCTAAGCATATCTCGAAATCTACGGAGCTTCTCAACTTCGAAGGCCTTTGTGAAGATGTCAACAACCTCATCCTGTGTGTGCTGATGTAGGACAAGTCGATATCGCCTGGCATGACTCTCTCCCTCATGAAGTGGTAATGCACCTCAATGTGTTTCATCCACGCATGAAAAACCAGGTTCCTGGACAACTATATATTGCTAAGATTGTCACAATACATGACAACCTTTCTCTCCACATGCAACCCCAAATCAGCAAAAGTAGCTTATGTAACCAAGCTACCTCACACGTTGTCACTCACTGAAGCTCCGTTGTTCTCTGCCTCTGTGCTTGACAAGGGAATTGTGGGTTGCTTCTTGCTGCTCCATGTTGCCAGCAGCACTCCCCAATGAAAACATAAATCCGTTGGTAGATCTCCTATCTGAGATGCTACCTGCCCAATTTGCATCTGTGTACCTATATATATGAGATGCTACCTGCCCAATTTGCATCTGTGTACCTATATATATGAGATGCTACCTGCCCAATTTGCATCTGCGTACCCATATAGCTCCAATGGTACACCTGCTCCATAAAACAATGCATAATCAACAGTGGCCCTCAAATACCAAAGTGTGCGTTGCACACTGTCAAGATGTGGTTTGTGCAAAACCTGCATAAACTGGCTCTCTAAGCCAACAGTGTAGCTCAAATCTAGCCTGATGATCGTGACATAGATCAAACTCCCCACAATCTTCCTGTACATAGTGGGATCCTCCAACACATAATCTACATCCGCACTAAGCTTGCGATTTTGATCTAATGGCATTGATATTGGCTTGTAATCAGCGATCCCATCCTTATACAACATGTCCAATACATACTGTCTATGTGACAGCCAAATACCATCAGGTGTGCGAATGACCTCAATTCCCAAAAAGTAGCACAGATCTCCCAAATCTTTCATCTCAAACTTCCTTTTGAGAAGAGTTTTCACATGCTCAATCTCATCCAAGTTGTCACCCCCAACAATAAGATCATCTAAATATATGGTGATGATAACAATATCCTTATCACTCTTGTGCAAATACAAAGAGTGATCTGCATCTACAATATGAAAACCAATAGTGACAAGATACTCAGCAATCTTGTCATGCCATGCTCGTGGAGCTTGCTTCAGCCTATACAAAGCCTTACAAAGCTTACATACATACTCTAGGTGACCTGTATCCTCAAAACCAAATGGTTGATCCATATACACCTTTTCTTGCAAGTTACCATGTAAGAATGCATTTCAGCTCTCACAGTTGCCATCTTTGCAACTGGGGAAAATGTCTCCTCATAGTCAATCCCATGTGTCTGTGCACATCCTTTGGCTAGCAATCTAGCCTTGTACCTGCTTATGATACCATCACCACTATGTTTTACCTTATACACCCACTTACAGCCAATAGATTCCTTACCTTCATGAAATGGCACCAAATTCCAAGTCTCATTTCCATACAATGCATCCATCTCCTTATCCATAGCTTTCTCCCAACACACATTTCTAGTAGCCTCATCAAAACATGTGAGTTCTACAACCTGCATAACTTTTGCCATATAAGAATTATATAGTGATGTGCCACATAACCATCATAAGTTAACCTCTGCACTAGGTTGTTGACTCTTCAAGATCATCGTACTTTTGCATTCATGGCTTCCATAGCCTTCTTCATACTAGGTGTCCTCATAATTTGCTAGAATTCCAAGCTCCTCATTAAGGCTCATCTCCGAGCCACTAGAATCTCCATCAACAAGAGAATACCTTGCAAAAATATCAAGCATACCAAGGGGCTCAACCACTTTCTCTTTTCCTTTATGTGATGTAGCAACTACATTTTCAGGACTAGTATTATGACACAGTCTCCCACTCCATGGTCTATTGAACAGGACCGCTAGATGAGGAATCTCCTAGTCCACTCAATGACTGTGATTGTTGACTTGCGTTCTGTGCAACCACATTTCCACCTACATCAGCCTCAACAACATCTTTTTCAGAAGCATACCAACTACTCATCTCATCAAATAAAACATCCCTACTTACTCTCAATTCACGTGTAGCAGGATTATAACATCTATATCCCTTTTACTCAAGGGAATACCCATTAAACACACATTTTTCTACTTTTGGATCTAGCTTAGTACGCAACTCATGTGGCACATGCACCTATACAATACATTCAAAAACTTTCAAGTGAGACAAATTAGGTTTCCTGCCAGTAAACTTGTTCTCTAGCGTTACATCATGTATGGCTGGAGTGGGAGTCTTGTTCATGATATAAGATGTTGTAGACACAACCTTAGCCCAATAGCTATATGGCATATTCTTCTCTGCTACTAGCAATGCTCGTGCTATCTCTATAATGTGCTTATTTTTCCACTTAGCAACCCCATTTTTCTGTGGAGTGTATCTACATGTAAATTATCTCTGAATGCCATTCTTTCGCAAGAATTTAGAGAACTCATTGGAGAAGTATTCTCCCCCTCCATCTGACCTTAGGAACTTCACATGCTTTCCTAATTGTTTTTCAGCCATAACTCTAAAATTCTGAAAAATGAGTGAACACTTTGCTCTTCTCCTTCATGAAGTACACCCACACTTTCCTCGTGTGGTCATCAACAAAGAATGTTACGTAGTACCTGCACAGCCATCCATAGACATAGTCTTTGTAGGACCCCATACATATGAATGCACAACATCTAGCACATTCCTACTCACATTTTTGTCATGTGGAAATACATGTTTTGTTTGCTTTCCAAATTAATATGCTTCACAAACTTTCTGCCTTCAACTTTAAACATAGGCAGCCCTGTCACAATTTCTTTAGTCTGCACAGACTTCATTCTTTGCACATTTACATGCCCAATTCTCTTATGCCAAATGTCTGTATCTACAACAACTCATGAACCATTTGTAAATATTGCATCACTCACTTCTGAATCAAGCATATTAACATTCAATGTAAACATTTTGTCCACTATGTTGCCTTTTGTAAACAACCTGCACTTATCTTTGAAGTCTTCTACATAACAGCCATCAGGGTTAAACCAAACCTGCAAACCCTGCTCAATCATCTGGTGGCCAATAGAAACCAGATTCTTTGTAATGTTTGGAACATGAAGTATATCTGCAAGGTTCTTCACTTTACCATCCTGCATAGACAATGGCACATCCCCAACATGGGCAATTGGATGAGCAGTGTCATCCCCCCTATTTCAACAAAACCTGGTCTTTCAAGACTCTTCATTTCCTTGAACCACTCAACATGACTTGTCATGTGGTTCGAAGCACCTAAATGAACTTACCATATATCATCCTTACATGTTGCTACATCATTTCTAGACACATTATTAACCACATGTTGCATAACAAACAACCTCTCATTATCCTCATTATTTCTGCTAGAGGATGCATAGTTGTTTTGCTGCACTGTTCCATTTCGTATGTCTCTTTACTTCTTATAGCAATCTGCCTACACATGCCCAGGCTTACCACAGTAAAAACAACCTCGTGTATCATTATACTGCCTTTGTAAATTACCATGACCTCGGTGACCCCCCCTACTTCTAAACTGGCCTCTTCCACCTATATGTTGTTGTTGTGAATCCAGGGACTATTGCTGCTATGCTGGCCATAATTTTGATTACCTATTCCGCCACCACCTTGGACACGTCCCCACGACCTCTACCTCGTCCTCTACCTGCACTTATGTAGAAGGCATGCTGCTCTAAACTGTTTCTATTTTGTGAAGACTATTGATCTTCACCCAAGTTCTTCTCTTCAATGATCAGCATTGACACCAAATCTGTGAAGTTGGGAATGTTCTCCCGAGTCTGAATAGACGTTTTGAACGCCTTGTATTGTGGCCCGAGACCACGCGTAAGTCACATGGTCAGATCAGGGAAGAGACTTGCACTTGGATCATAGAGACCAACGCTTTTTTCCTCATCGAGAGGCACATCCGTCGATTCTTTTCCATAGAACAAAGACTATCCGGGATTTACTTCATCTATCGTACCATAACAGAATTTAGTCTCATTTTAGGGATCCATCAGTCCAGCCTACCCCATCCAGTCCCATGGATTAGCCAACCACCCAACCACTGTAGTGATAGGATCCATTTAGGAATTTGGTTATGTTTTGCCTCGGGTACCAGGGAAAAGAGTTCCCAGGCCCCCTAGCTGGTGCTTCAAGCAAACTTCAAGATAGTCACACCACTTACACACCCAATATGAAATTGCCTGTTTCACAGATTCAGCTATCTTTAAAACAATCTTTTAATGAAACCATAGTATCACTGAACATAATCCTCCAAAATATCAAGGTTGAATTCTAATTTCCAATCATTTCTTCATTGGTGTACGTATGGCATCATTGGCAACCAGAACGCTCACCACGTGTTCACTCAGGGGCCTTTTCAATAGTTCCTAGCTCATGGTACCTGGAAATATATTCACTTATAAAAATCCAAATGGATTCTTCGTTGAAGATCAACAAGATCAACCAACAGATCTATATAAAAGAGACATGGACTCATCCGCCGTTAAGGACCAGCTCATGGTACCTGGAAATATATTCACTTATAAAAATCCAAATGGATTCTTCGTTGAAGATCAGCAAGATCAACCAACAGATCTATATAAAAGAGACATGGACTCATCCGCTGTTAAGGACCAGCAAGGACAATCAACCATATCCATGCCCGAGTTCAGAAAACAACTCTAGCTCGTTACATTTTCTTCCTCGCCCACGCGTGGGTATGGCGACCCAAAGCCTGAGCACGGTATGGTCAGCACCCTCTAGGCTTCTTTGCTGGTCACTTAGCGCTTCACTCATAGGCCGCTTCCTTGGTCCCTCATCCACCGTACCAGAAGCTCACCATTTAAATCGAACCGAGGTTGGTCAAGACCTCGATCGACCTTGCTATGCGAGGCGTCCTCCATTGACTCTCCATCAACTATTGCAACTTTATCAATTAGGTCTCCACGACCTCATTCACAAGATAGTCAAAATGCTTTCCCAGCATTCTTGACATAAAACAGTCATTTAAAAACAGGTCATAAATACAGTTTCTAACAAACTCTTATCTTTCCACATTGTTCCACATCATTTCTCGCTATTCCACATTCTTCTACATCAATTCACATTGCTTATTCTACATCCAGTCATATGTATTCCCATCGTCTTCATCCATTCTCATCCAATCACATCATATCTATCCACATCTATCCTCGTCACATCTCAACCATTCACATCTACCCATATCCACATCACATCCATTCACATCACATCTCATTCATTCACATCTAACCAGATTCACATTACATTTGTTCACATCACATCTGTTCACATCACATCTCATTCAGTCACGTCTCATCACATCATACTCACATCCATTTACATCTCATCATATCATATTCAAATCGCATCACATCCATTTAGATATCATCACATCACATTCACATCCATTCACATCTCATCGCATCCATTCACATCTCATCACATCCACTCATATCCATCACACCCATTCACATCCATCACATTCATTGCATCCACATCACATCACATACGGTCCATCCACATTACATCACGTCCACATCTATCCACATCACACCTCATTCATTCTATCCACATTACATCACATCCACATCACATTACATCACATGCACATCCACATCCACATCTATCCATATCTCATCACATTCACATCCACATCTATTTATATCATATCACATCCTTTCACATATCATCACATCTCATTCTCATCTCATCACATCCACATCCACATCCACATCCACATCCACATCCACATCCACATCCACATCTATCCATATCTCATCACATTCACATCCACATCTATTTATATCATATCACATCCTTTCACATATCATCACATCTCATTCTCATCTCATCCACATCCACATCACATTACATCCCATCCACATCTCATCACATCCACATCCACATCCATTTACATCACATCACATCACATCCGTTTACATCACATCACATCCCATCCACATCTCATCACATCACATCCCATCCACATCTCATCACATCCACATCCACATCTCATCACATCACATCCCATCCACATCTCATCATATCCACTCACATCGCATTCACATCGCATTCACATAGTATTCACATTTAGTAACATTTTCTACTTTCAATATTGATGGGACTTTTCTAAATTTTTGCCAAAACACTATATTCGTGAGTTTGGGAATTTTCCAACTCCCATTTTTTGAATACTAAAAAGGTGGGACCTGGATAACATGCCTATAAGTTTCTCAAAACCATATCATATGACCTATTATTGGAAAGCGCTTGGAAAATGGAATCTAGTGAGCTATAGAGCGCTCAATTTGGAGTAACGGTGTTCAAGTTATGATTAATCCAAAGATTTGACCACGTGTCCCAAACTACTGGGAAATTCCCATATTCCCCAATATGGTGTTCCAATTGCTTGGCCTAGTTAAAGGTACTTTTTCTCGATGGATATTTTAATATTCTTTCTCAAATTTCTCAAGTGAAATATATTCAATATTCTTTTTTTGAGTAAAAGATTCATGGGATTTACAAAAATCTATTCTACCCATATCTCCTAATAAAATTAATAATGTTCAAAATTCTACTTTTGATAAATACTCATAATTTGAATTATGCTAAAAATTCCTCTTTTACCATTTAATTTCTTGGATCTCAAATATCATGGGAATTCCTCTTTTTGCATAAAATAAATTTACCAAAAATTTTTCTTTTACCATTTAATTACTTGGATCTTAATTATCATGGGAATTTCTCTTTTTGCATAAAAAATAAATTTACCAAAAATTCCTCTTTTACCATTTAATTACTTGGATCTCAATTATCATGGGAATTCCACTTTTTACATAAAAAATAAATTTACCAAAAATTCCTCTTTTACCATTTAATTACTTGGATCTCAATTATCATGGAAATTCTTCTTTTTGCATAAAATATATTTATAAAAAATTCCTCTTTAACCATTTAATTACTTGGATCTCAATTATCATGGAAACTCCTCATTTTATATAAAAATAAATTTATTAAAATTTACTCTTTTCTCATAATAAATTAATTATGCATAATTACAAAATTATTTCTCATGAATATGATGAAAATCATTATTTTTGCATAGGATGTCCAATCCTAGAATATGGTAGGAAGTCCTCTTTTAGCATTATGCATAAAAATAAGATATGTATTATTTTCTAAAAATTTTGCCATAGCTTCGTTGCTATTACTGATAATTTTTCATTTTTCTTAAAAAGAATAAGACATTGTAATACAATCATGATAGAAGATCTATTCTTAAACTTAAATCCAATTTATGAAACTAAATCATAAATTTAGCTATAATCATAAACTTAATTATGATTATTCTACTAGATTAAGCTATTTCTATTAATCCTCTTTTTCCAAAATGATAGGATTATCTCTTTCACATTTAGAATCAATTAAAGTAGCTTTTTAACTACTTATAATATTTATAATAATTTACCATTATTTTGTTAACATAAAAGCATAAAAATACCATTTTCTTATCCTCTAGCTTAACAAGCTTAGAGTTTGGTTTTCAAATAAGAATTTATCAATGAGAAGCATTCTGTTGCTAAAGAATAAGCCATAGGAATGACTATTCTTTTGGGAGAGAGAGATATACATAAAAAGCATTCTAAATAAGCATAAAGAATAACTTTTTCTTAATTATTCATTAAAATTCTTAGGGAAAGCTTTATTTGCATTTAAAACAATTAATTAGAAACCTCTCAAGCTTTAGAGGGGCCGAGAAGTGAAATCATTTGAGAATATTAACAAAGTATAGCTCACAGATTTTTTTTCAAAGCTTTAGCTAATTCGCTCTGATACCAACTGAAAGATCCCTGCCCCCCTCTGTGCAACGAATTTGGGGGTGCTAGCAGCGGAAGTAGCACTTCTTGCACAGGGCAGAGCCTCTCACTCGGGGCCTCGCCCACGGATATCCGGACAAGAGACTAATCCCTCGGTTCTTCCAAAACCGAACCTGGAAAAACTTCCCTCACCAGAAAGCACAGGCGATTCCTCCAGGATATTTTTATTCTAACGTAGTCAAGAGCCTTAACTAACCAAACTGATCCGACCAAACCCGTAAGTCACATGGTTAGATTAGGAAAGAGACTTACACTTGGATCATAGAGACCAATGCTTTTTTCCTCATCGTCGAGAGGCACAATCTTTGATTCTTTTCCATAGAACAAAGACTATCTCGGATTTACTTCATCTATCGTATCATAACAGAATTTAGTCACATTTTAGGGATCCATCAGTCCAACCTAACCCCATCCAGTCCCATGGGTTAGCCAACCACCCAACCACTGTAGTGATAGGATCCATTTAGGAATTTGGTTATGTTTTGCCTCGGGTACCAGGGAAAAGAGTTCTAGGCCCCCTAGCGCTTCAAGCAAACTTCAAGATAGTCACACCACTTACACACCCAATATGAAATTTCCTGTTTCACATTAAAACAATCTTTTAATGAAACCATAGTATCACTGATTATAATCATCCAAAATATCCAGGTTGAATTCTTATTTCCAATCATTCCTTCATTGGTGTACCTATGGCATCATTGGCAACCAGAACACTCACCACCTGTTCACTCAGGGGCCTTTTAAATAGTTCCTAGCTCATTGTACTTGGAATTATATTCACTTTATAAAAATCCAGATGGACTCTCTGTTGAAGATTAGAAAGATCATCCAACATATCCATATAAAAGAGCCATGGACTCATCCGTTGAGGACCAGCAAGGACAATCAACCAGATCCATTCCCGATTTCAGAAAACAACTCCAACTCCTTGTTCCATTTTCTTTCTCGATGCACGCATGGGTATCTTCAGCGACCCAGAGCCCAAGCACCCCCCCCCCTATGGTCAGCACCCTCTAGGCTCCTTTCACAAGTCACCTAGCGCTTCACTCATAGGCCACTTCCGTGGTCCCTCATCCACCGTATCGTCGGAAGCTCACGATTTAAATCAAACCGAGGTTGGTCAAGACCTCAATCGACCTTGCTACGTGAGACGTCCTCCATTGACTCTCTGTCAGCTGTTGCAACTTTATAAATTAGGTCTCCACGACCTCATTCACAAGATGGTCAAAATGCTTTCCCAACTTTCTTCACATAAAACAGTCATTTAAAAACAAGTCATAAATACAGTTTCTAACGAACTCTTATCTTTCCACATTGTTCCACATCATTTCTCGTTATTCCACATTCTTCTACATCAATTCACATTGCTTATTCTACATCTAGTCATATGTATTCCCATCGTCTTCATCCATTCTCATCCAATCTCATCCAATCACATCATATTACATCCCATCGTCTTCATCCATTCTCATCCAATCACATCATATTACATCTCATCATATCTATCCACATCTATCCTCATCACATCTCATCCATTCACATCTACCCATATCCACATCACATCACATCACATCCATTCACATAACATCTCATTCATTCACATCTAACCAGATTCACATAACATCTCATTCATTCACATCTAACTAGATTTACATCACATTTGTTCACATCACATCTCATTCATTCACGTCTCATCACATCATACTCACATCCATTTACATCTCATCATATCATATTCACATCATACTCACATCCATTTACATCTCATCATATCATATTCACATCGCATCACATCCATTTAGATATCATCACATCACATTCACATCTATTCACATCTCATCGCATCCATTCACATCATCCACTCACATCCATCACACCCATTCACATCCATCACATTCATTGCATCCACATCATATCACATACAGCCCATCCACATTATATCAAGTCCACATCTATCCACATCATATCTCATTCATTCTATCCACATTACATCACATCCACATCTATCCATATCTCATCACAATCACATCCATTCCTATTTACATCATATCACATCCTTTCACATATTATCACATCTCATTGTCATCTCATCACATCCACATCCACATCCATTTACATCACATTACATCCCATCCACATCTCATCACATCTACATCCACATCCATTTACATCACATCCCATCCCATCCACATCTCATCGCATCCCATCCCATCCACATCTCATCACATCCACATCCACATCCACATCCATTTACATTACATCACATCCCATTTACATCACATCACATCCCATCCCATTTACATCACATCACATCCCATCCACATCTCATCACTTCCACATCCACATCTCATCACATCACATCCCATCCACATCTCATCACATCCACCCATATCTTATCACATTATCTTATCACATTGCATTCACATTGCATTCACATTATCTTATTCACATTGCATTTGCATTCACATTTTATTCACATTGTATTCACATCTATTCATAGTTAGTAACATTTTCTACTTTCGATACCGATGGGACTTTTCTAAATTTTTGCCAATTGCTTGGCATAGTTAAAGGTACTTTTTCTCGACGGATATTTTAATATTCTTTCTCAAATTTCTTAAGTGAAATATATTCAATATTCTTCTTTTGAGCAAAAGATTCATGGGATTTGCAAAAACGAATTCTACCCATATTTTCCAATAAAATTAATAATTCTCAAAATTTCACTTTTGATAAATACTCATAATTTAAATTATGCTAAAAATTCCTTTTTTACGATTTAATTTCTTGGATCTCAAATATCATGGCAATTCCTCTTTTTTGCATAAAATAAATTTACCAAAAATTTCTCTTTTACCATTTAATTACTTGGATCTCAATTATCATGGGAATTCCTATTTTTGCATTAAAAAATAAATTTACCAAAAATTCCTCTTTTACCATTAAATTACTTGGATCTCAATTATCATGGGAATTCCTCTTTTTGCATAAAAAAATAAATTTACCAAAAATTCCTCTTTTACCATTTAATTACTTGGATCTCAATTATCATGGGAATTCCTCTTTTTGCATAAAATAAATTTATCAAAAATTCATCTTTTACCATTTAATTACTTGGATCTTAATTATCATGGAAACTCCTCATTTTATATAAAAATAAATTTATCAGAATTTACTTACGCATAATTACAAAATTATTTCTCATGAATATGATGAAAATCATTCTTTTTGCATAGGATGTCCAATCCTAGAATATGGTAGGAAGTCCTCTTTTAGCATTATGCATAAAAATAAGATATGTATTATTTTCTAAAAATTTTACCATGGCTTCGCCTGCAATTACTGATAATTTTTTAATTTTTCTAAAAAAGAATAAGACATTGTAATACAATTATGATAGAAGATCTATTCTTAAACTTAAATCCAATTTATGAAATTAAATCATAAATTTAGCCATAATCATAAACTTAATTATGATTATTCTACTAGGTTAAGCTATTTCTATTATTCCCTTTTTCCAAAATGATAGGATTATCTCTTTCACATTTAGAATCATTTAAAGTAGCTTTTTAACTACTTATATTAATCTGAAAGAATTTACCATTATTTTGTTAACATAAAAGCATAAAAATACCATTTTCTTATCCTCTAGCTTAACAAGCTTAGAGTTAGGTTTTCAAATAAGAATTTATCAATGAGAAGCATTCTTTTGCTAAAGAATTAGCCATAGGAATGACTATTCTTTTGGGAGAGAGAGAAATACATAAAAAGCATTCTAAATAAGCATAAAGATTAACTTTTTCTTAATTATTCATTAAAACTCTTAGGGAAAGCTTGATTTGCATTTAAAACAATTAATTAGAAACTTCTCAAGCTTGAGAGGGGCCGAGAAGTGAAACCATTTGAGAATATTAACAAAAACCATAAAATTTCTTCTTACCTCAAGGTTTGGCTTGCTTCTTTTTCTAATAGTGAAGCCCCCAACCAATCAATTGGTTTAGTAAGTTGAGAAGAAAGCTCCAAGAGTTTTTGTAGTTAGAGCTCCAAGCTCTCCAAAAAGTAGAGGATTTTTAAGGGATAATGGAAAATATGATTATTTTAATGTAATACTAGCATGGTATATCTCACAGATTTTTTTTCAAAAGACTAAGGATCTATTTATAGGTGAGGGAGGCCACTATCCAAGTCCAACTAGGTTCTAGAATTTTCCAAGTTCAGTTTGACTCAATTTGGACAAGATTTGGACCAGTTTAGCTCCCATTTTGATTTGGTTTGATCTAGAAGAGAGGAGAGATAAAAATATCACATTTTTTTGAATTAAAAACCCTTCCACATGTGTGAAATTGGTGCCTACCTCAAGAGTCCCCCTCTCCTTACCAAGGTGTCAAAAATGCATCAGTATTCCAAAATATCTCATTTTTTTAGTAATATCTCATAGTTTTTAACTAATAAACCTTGTACTCACTCAACTCTTCATCTCATGTGAGCATTTACTCATTTCTAGGTATTTTCTTTTATTCTTTTGGATTTATCTTATTCCAACGCTTGGATTAATCCAATTGGCCCATTGGAACCTTAATTGGACCCCATAATCCAATTTTTTTTGAAAATTTAGACCCTTAGGCTAAGGTCCTTTATACACATTTTTAATTAATTCCAAATGAATATTGGAAAGTTCATTTTGAATTTTTGTTTGAGGGGAATCCATTTTAGACACTAGGAAGATTTTTATATCCAAAGATATCTCAATTTTAGATTATCTCTCTCTAGATATTTTCTCTCTCTAGGCCAAAATAGGGTAAAACAAGATCTTTCTTCTATTTCGGAGAGGCGAATAATAACAAGAATAGAAGGGGAGGTTCTTACACCTTTACACCTCAAAAGTTGGAGGGAGGAATCTTACATCCTACCCCACTTAAAAAATGCGAGATGTCCTCATCTCAAAGGTGGAGTATAATCTCTTTCATCATCTTCTTCTTCAATCACTTCCAGCGTTATTGCCTTGGAAGTGGACGACTAATTTGGGAACATCTCTCTTTGACTTTCCCTATTCTGAGGCGGAGGTCTTGCATTACTTTGGAGGATACTTTTTCCAATTTGATGGTTTTCCAGAGACATGCACGAAGCATATTCTCTACAACCTCATTCTCCCACTTTGTTTGCCCATCAAACAGCGGATGATCAGAGGAACTCATGCTTAAAGTTGTTTCCAATTTCTTGAAAAATTCCTGCAAAAAATTAGCCATGAACTTAGAGTCTCGATCGCTTACAATATTCGAAGGTAGACCATATCGTGTAAACAGTTGCTCAACAAATTGGTAAACAAATTTTGAAGCTTTAACTGTTGTTTTTGTGGGTAAAAACCTAGCCATCTTTGTCAATCTATCCATGAATACCCAAATGGCATTGTGACCCTTGCTGGTATGCAGAAGTCTCGTAATGAAATCCATGGAAATACTTTCCCACTTTCTAGACGGAATATCCAAAGGATGTAATAACCCAGCAGATTTAAGGCGTTCAGCCTTGTTTAATTGACATTGATGACATCGGACCACATAACTCTGAATAAAATCTTTCATTTTTGGCCAATAAGATGTCCTTCTAACTAAAGCCCAAGGTATGCTGTATGCTAGGATGTCCTGCCCCGCCGTCGCCGCCCGCCGCGCTGGTGCATCATGGCACTCAAATAGGATCCTTAACTTAATTTTCGGCATATCCAGCATGCAAACCTTATCATTTTGGAATAAAATACCATTTCAAAGAAAAAATTGGTTGGCTTTTGGGACCTTGATTTTGCCAAATTCTAATATTTTTCAAAGAAAATATCTGTGCTGCATTTTTCCCTGAGTGAATCGTACAAGTTAGAAGTAATCTCAATGAAGAAAGTTCATTAACTTCACCAATTCGACTCAACGCATCAACAATGCGATTTGAGCTGCCTTTTCTGTATTTAATCATAAAATCGAAATCCTACATCAACTCAGCCCATCTGGCTTTTCTACCTTTTAAGTCCGGTTGATCACAAATATACTATAAAGATTGATGATATGTCAAGACCATAAATTGAGACCCGTAAAGATACTATCTCCATGCCTTTAAAGCATAAATGATTGCATACAACTCTTTCTCCTGAACTGGGTACCTAGTCTGTGCATCATTGAGTTTCTTACTCTCGAAGGCCATAGGCTTCTCATCCTAGAATAAAGCTGCGCCTACTGCAAAATCACTAGCATCAGTCTCAACAATGTAAGGTCTGATAGGTACTGGCAAAGCTAACACACGAGCATCTCAAACTTTATTTTTTAAAATTTTGAAAGCCTCTTGTAGCTTATCATTCCAACCAATTGGAGAATTAGACTTTTTATTTTTACCTTTAAGAAGATTGGTTAAGAAGTTACAATCAACTTCGAATAATACTTAGTAGATTTTTGAAGAAATACCACAAAACCTAAGAAAGATCTTAGCTGTTTGACCGTACACGAAACTGGCCATTCCAAAACCTTTTGGATCCGATCCAAATCTATACTCAAGCCATCCCGAGAGATCTTATGATCTAAGTATAACAATTCATTTTTAAAGAAATCACACTTAGATAATTTATAATACAGTTTTTTCTTCCTGAGCCTTCCTAGAACCTCTTTAAGATGACTCTCATGCTCATCCAAAGTTTTGCTGTGTATCAAAATATCATCTACAAAAACTACCATACATTTTCCTAACAGATCTTGAAATATATCATTCATCATTTGTTGGAAAGTTGCTGGTGCATTAGTGAGACCAAAGGCTAACACT
Organism: Cibotium barometz; assembly: GCF_041138505.1. Taxonomy (NCBI): domain Eukaryota; kingdom Viridiplantae; phylum Streptophyta; class Polypodiopsida; order Cyatheales; family Cibotiaceae; genus Cibotium; species Cibotium barometz. The sequence continues at coordinate 31,635,785 of NC_141107.1, read as the reverse complement.
AAAAATTCATAATGGCCATATCTTGTCCTAAAAGTAGTTTTAGGAACATCTTCCTTTGCTATACAGATCTGATGATAACCGATTCACAAGTCAAGCTTTGTAAAATACTTAGCTCCATGCAACCTATCAATAAGATCATCTGATCTAGGTAATGGGTATCTATTTTTAATTATAATCTTGTTAAGACGTTTATAATCAATAGACATCCTCTAGATACCTTGATCCTTTTTCTTAACCAGGAGAACTGGTGCAACCCAAGGAGACTTACTTGGTCTAATTTGACCCATCCTCAAATATTCAGCTAGTTGTTTGGCTACCTCATCCTCCTCTTAGATTGGCTAAGCCGATATGGAGGAATACTAAAAGGTTCTGCCCTTGGTACTAGCTCTATTTTATGGTTCACCTCTCGTTAACGAGGTACTCCATGAAGCAATTCATCAGGAAATACATCCTGAAATTCGCTTTTAATGGAACTTAACGCTTTACTTTCCTAAACATCTAAAGAAACAGTGTTTGCATCAAAATGAATACACGAAGACATTGGATCCATAACCAACTAGAAAAGTTCATAGGTTAAAAATATCTTCCATTAATTCGAGCTCATTTGACAAAAGTTTCCTTGGGTACAACAATGTTTCCTTTAAGAATTACAAGGTTTCCATTGTGATGGAAAGACATCAAATGTTTGATCCAATCAATTGAAAAATTCTTATTTTTGCTATGAAACCATTCCATTTCCAAAATTATATCCACATGACTCAAGCTCATGACATAGAAATCAAGCCTATCTGAGTACAATTGGATGTCTAATGGTAGTTTTGTCACCTTCTTGTCCCAAAATTGGACTTGTCCTCCAGCCATCCTAACCTTGTACATGTGATCATTCTGCATGGTTTCTAGCTTCATCTTCTATACCACAATATTGTCAATAAAATTGTGAGTACTATCAGGATCAAACAAAATATGAACCTAATGTCCTTTCACTAATCCATAAACACGAAATAATTCGTTTGGACCATAAACGTCTTTACTGAAAGTACAATTTGAACATTGGGTTCCTTCAAGATGCGAAATATTGACTTCAAAGAATTTACCTTGAAGTTCTGTAATGTGTACAAATTTCTTTGGAATCAACTTTTTTGGTGCTTCCTTTTGACCAGGCGCCAAAGTTGTTGTAGCTCCATTCAAAGGACAAAATTTCTTTGTATGCTCTTTCTCTTTGCACTTAAAGCATGTGAGTTTTTCCTTACTCACCACAAACTTTGGTTTTTTGCTAGCATTGTTACCATTTTTTGGTTTTGGTGTGAAAACCAATTTCCTTTTCTATTCACTGTTTGAATAAGTGAACATGGGTTTCTTTTCATTTGACGGTGGTCTTGATGAATTGGCGCCAACCATTGTCTTATGAAAAACCTAAGCAGCCTGAATAGCATCCTCAGTCGTTTCAACTTTGCACTTCTTCACCTCGTATTGATAATCATGAGATAAACCATTGATGAAAATACCACACAAAGTATGATCATCAGACTTGGCTTTAGCAGCCAACTGTCTAAACTTTTGCACATAGTTATCAAAAGACTGATTAGCAGTGCTATTTTTAACTAGCTTGGTAATAACTTCGAATTCATCATCTGGTTGGACAAATTCCTTTTTGAATGCGACTTCAAATCCTAGCCAAGTAGTGGGAATAGAATCTTCTTTTAGACCCTTCCACCAAGTCAAAGCTTTCCCCTTTAATAATCCCTATGCCATCTGTAGTTTCTGCGCATCAGTGAAAGGGTGAAAAGCAAAGTGTGTATTCCACCTGTTAAGCCAGGCATCCATACATTCTTGTGTCTTCTCCTTCTTCTCCCCGCCATACACCTTTGGTGCAAAAGATGGAGCAACTGCTTTGGTAGCTGTAGATGAGGTGGCTAGAAGAGCTTTGTGCAAAGTTAAAATTTGCACCTTAAGTGATTCCATCTCATCATGGCACTTTGTTATCGTAGCCTCAAGACGTTGTGGCACCTCCGAAAATTTGCTCTTTGCTACTGCCTCCTCTTCTTCTTCATTGTGAGGTCCCTATCCCCACTCCGCAACAAATTCAAGGGTGCTAGTAGCGGAAGTAGTACTTCTTGCGTGGGGCAGGGTCCCACACTCAGGGCCTCGCCCCACGGATATCCGGAAAAGAGACTAATCCATCGGTTCTTCGAACTCGGAAAAACTTCCCTTGCCCGGAAAGCACGGGCGATTCCTCCAGGATAACTTTTCTCTAACGTAGTCAAAAGCCTTAACTAACTGAACTGATTTGAACGAACCCGTAAGTCCAATAGTCAGATCAGGGAAAAGATTGTACTTGGATCATAGAGACCAAGGCTTTTTTCCTCATTGAGAGGCACAGCCATTGATTCTCTTCCATAGAACAATTTTTGTCCGAGATTTACTTTATCTATTGAACCAGAACAAAATTGAGTCGTCTCAGTTTAGGGATCCATCAACCAGCCTAACCCCATCCAGTCCCATGGGCTTAACCACTGTAGTGATGGGATCCAATTAAGAATTTGTTATGGTTGCCCTGGGTACCAGGGAAAAGAGTTCCCAGGCCCCCTAGCTGGATATTCATGCAAACTTAAAACTAGTCACACCACTTACACACCCAATATGAAATTGCCTTTTTCACAGATTCAACAGTCTTTAAAACAATCATTTAATGAAACCATAGTGTCACTGATCATAATCCTTTAATTATCCAGTTGAATCCTTATTTCCAAACATTCCTTCATCGGTGTACCTATGGCATCATTGGCAACCAGAACGCTCACCCCCTATCCACTCAGGGGCCTTTTCGATAGTTCCTAGCTCATAGTAACCGGCAAGTATTCACTTTAACAAAAATGGAGTCTCCGTTGAAGAGCAGCAAGATCAACCAACATATCCATATAAAAGAGCCATGGACTCATCCGTTGAGGACCAGCAAGGTCAATCAACCAAATCCATGCCCGAATTCAGAAAACAACTCTTACTCCTTGTTCCAATATCTTCCCCGACGTACGTGTGGGTATTTTTGGTGACCCAGAGCCTGAGCACCGTATGGTCAGCACCCTCTAGGATCCTTCGCATGTCACCTAGCGCTTCACTCATAGGCCGCTTTCTTGGTCCCTCATCCACTGTATCGAAGCTCACCATTTAAATCAAACCAAGGTTGGTCAAGACCTCGACCAACGCGAGATGTCCTCCGTTGACTCTCCGTCAGCAGTTGTAACTTTAACAAATAGGTCTCCACACGACCTCATTCATAAGACGGTCAAAATGCTTCCTGAGCATTCTTGACATAAAACAGTCATTTAAAAACAGATTTCATATACAAATACAGTTCCAATAATATTTCCATCTTTTCTCATCACTCCACATCCTTTCACATTAGTTCCCATCTTTTCTCATCTTCTCACAAATTTTTTTTCTTCATCGATCCCTATCACATCACATCATTTCCACATCAAATCACATCCAATTGCATCATCCACACATCAATCCACATCATCCATACATCCATCCACATCAATCCACATCATCCATACATCAATCCACATCAATCCACATTATCCACACATCAATCCACATCATCCATACATCCATTCACGTCAATCCACATTATCCACACATCAATCCACATCATCCATACATCCATTCATGTCAATCCACATTATCCACACATCAATCCACATCATCCATACATCCATTCATGTCAATCCACATTACCCACATATCAATCCACATCATCCATATATCCATCCACATCATCCACATCAATCCACATCATCCATACATCCATCCACATCAATCCACATTATCCACACATCAATCCACATCATCCATACATCCATTCACGTCAATCCACATTATCCACACATCAATCCACATCTTTCATACATCCATCCACATCAATCCACATCAATCTACATCATCCATACATCCATTCACGTCAATCCACATTATCCACACATCAATCCACATCCATTCACGTCAATCCACATTATCTACACATCAATCCACATCATCCATGCATCCATTCACGTCAATCCACATTACCCACCACACATCAATCCACATTCATTTCATAAGTATTCCCATTCTCATCTAATCACATCTTTTTCTATCTCATCACTTATTTCCTCATTTATCCTCATCAGATCTCATCCACTTGCATCTACCCATACATCTCATCATTTCACATACATTAACATCTATCCAGTTTACATCGCATCTTATCACATCCATTTCACATCACATCTCATTCATTCACATCCCGATTCACATGCTAACACATTCATTCACATCTCATTCATTCACATCCCGATTCACATCACATCACATCCCTTATCATTCATTCACATCCCGATTCACATGCTAACATATTCATTCCCATCCCAATTCACATGCTAACATATTCATTCCCATCCTACGTCATTCATTCACATCACATTCATTCACATCCCAATTCACATGCTAACATATTTATTCCCATCCTACGTCATTCATTTACATCGTGATTCACATGACATCACATCTCATCTATTCATTCACATTTATCTGATTCACATCACATCTCATCACATCTATTTACCTCTCATTCTCATCACTTCTATTCTCATCACATCCATTCTCTATTCATTCTCATCTATCTGATTCACATCACATCTCATCACATCTCATCACATCTATTTACCTCTCATTCTCATCACTTCTCATCACATCCATTCTCTATTCATTCTCATCTATCTGATTCATATCACATCTATTTATAGAATGTAAGAGAACTCTTATTTTTGATATAAATATTCTTTACGCATCTATTTGTGCATAAGAACAACTTCAGTGGGTGGGAAATAACACTTTTATAAAAATCCGTTTATGCATCTATTTATGCATAAATTCAATTTTAAGGTGAATAACACTTTCGAAATAAAAAAAAAATCTTTTATGCATCTTTCTATACATAAATTCAAATTTAATGAGAATAACTCTTTTGAAATAAAAATAAATTTCTTTATACATCTTTCTATGCATAAAATCAAAATTAATGAGAATAACTCTTTTGAAATAAAAATAAATTTCTTTATGCGTCTTTCTAGAGAATAACTCTTTTGAATAAAAACAAATTTCTTTATGCATCTTTCTATGCATAAAATCAAAATTGATGATAATAACTCTTTTGAATAAAAATAAATTTCTTTATGCATCTTTCTCATGCATAAAATCAAAATTGATGAGAATAACTCTTTTGAAATAAAAATAAATTTCTTTATACATCTTTCTATGCATAAAATCAAAATTGATGAGAATAACTCTTTTGAATAAAAATAAATTTCTTTATGCATCTTTCTATGCATAAAATCAAAATTGATGAGAATAACTCTTTTGAAATAAAAATAAATTTCTTTATGCATCTTTCTATGCATAAAATCAAAATTGATGAGAATAACTCTTTTGAATAAAAATAAATTTCTTTATGCATCTTTCTATGCATAAAATCAAAATTGATGAGAATAACTCTTTTGAAATAAAAAAAAAATCTTTATGCATCTTTCTATGCATAAAATCAAATTTTGATGAAAGCAACGCTTTTATAGAGTAAAAAAATTCTTTTATGCATCTATTTATGCATAAATTCAATTTTAATGAGAGTAACACTTTTATAATTAAAATTTTTTTTATGCATAAAATTCAATTTTGATGAAAGTAACACTTTTATAATCAAAATATTCCCAATATGCATCTTTCTATGCATAGACATATAACACTTTTATAATAAAGATATTTTTAATATGCATTTTTCTATGCATAGAATAAAAAAATCACTTTTAGAATACACAAGCGGTGGGGATTACTCTTTTTGAATAATAAAAAGATAAAACTTACTTCATCAAATTTAAGAAAATTTTGCCATAACCTCCTTTGTATGGCTGATCATTTTTTAAAATTTTCACTCTAAAATTTACTAGAAATTATCCAAGATGATTTAAATCATTCTAATCTAACAATTTTCACTTTATTAAGAGTAAACAATATGAAAAGTTTAATTCCATCAATTTGATTACACATCTAGGATAAAGAAAGGCTGAATTCAATAATGAGAGAAGGAAAAAATTCTTTCCAGCAAGGCATAACATCCATTTTTATTTTAAAGAAAGCAAAAATTAGAAAACCATAAAATAGAATAAGAAAAAGTAGAATTTCTAACTTACTAAGAGTTTTGTGAGCTTTCCTTTGGCGGCTTGATGGTTTGAGGGATCTACTCTTGTTTGCAACAAGAGTGGCCACCAACTCTTTTGAAGAGGAAATGGTCAAAAACAAATGAATTATCAATGAATTCACTGTTTTTGGCTCTGGGGAGGAGGAGTAGAGTAATAGTGCATAAAACACTATTAACCATTTACAAAGGGGGGAGGCTTCATTTATGGGAAAAAGTGAGCCTCTAGCCAAGCAAACTGATTCTAGAATTTTCCAGATCAGTTTGGTCATATTTTGACCATTTTTAGGTCAGTTTAGTTTACTTTTTGGATCTAGTTGAAGTAGGAGAAAGGAGAGATGAAAATATCTCATTATTTGTGAGTTTAAAACTCAACCACACATGTGAAATAGACGCCTCCTTCATGAGGGGAATTCCCCACACTGAGGCGTCAAAAATACATCATTTCTTCTAAATATCTCTTCTATTTTAACTAATCACCTTGTCCTTAGTCAACTCTTCATCTTATGTGAGCATTTACTCATTTTTGGGAGATTTTCTTTTATTCTTCCATTTATCTCCTCCTCCCTACATTTGGATTAATCTACTTAGTCCATAGGAACCTTAATTCAAAAATTTCAAAAAATTTGGACCCTTAGGTTAAGGTCCCTTTTACCTGATTTCAATTTATTTCAATTGCACATTGGAAATTTCTTTTTCAATATCTATTTTAGGGGAAACCATTTTAGACACTAGGAGGATTTTTATATCCAAAAATATCTCAATTTTGAAATACCTCCCTCTAGACATTTTCTCTAGGCCAAAACAAGGTAAAAACAGGATCTTTCTTTTATTTCAGAGAGGGGAATAATTAAAAGATCAGAAGGGGAGGTTCTTACACCTGCATACCTCAAAAGCCAGAGCGAGGAATCTTACATCCTTACCCACTTAAAAAACGCGAGATGTCCTCTTCTCGTAAAATTAGAGGAGAACTCTTTTCCTTAAGATCTAACTGGATTCCATACAATTGCGGTACTTCCATCTAAAGACCCGATTACCAATTTACGAGTTTCAGTTTGAATATTAAATTGTATGAATTTTATCACACAATTATAACCTTTTACAGCTTCTTCAAAAAAACATTTTTGGCTTCTCGGTTGATCCTCATTAGCCAATTTGCTCGGATACCAGTTGTGAGGTCTCTATCCCCACTGCGCAACGAATTCAGGGGTGCTAGCAGTAGCGGAAGTAGCACTTCTTGCGTGGGGGCAGGGTCCCACACTCGGGGCCTTACCCACCACCATGGATATCCGGACAAGAGACTAATCCATCGGTTCTTCCAAAACCGAAACCAGAAAACCTTTCCTTGCCCAGAAAGCACGGGCGATTCCTCCAGGGTGACTTTTCTCTAACGTAGTCAAAAGCCTTAACTAACTGAATTGATCTGACCGAACCTGTAAGTCCCATAGTCAGATCAAGGAAAAGATTGTACTTGGATCATAGAGACCATTACTTTTTCCTCATCATTGAGAGGCACAGCCATTGATTCTTTTCCATAGAACAATTTTTGTCCGAGATTTACTTCATCTATCGAACCATCACAAAATTGAGTCTCAATTTAGGGATCCATCAGTCCAGCCTAGTCCCAAACGCCCAACCACTGTAGTGATGGGATCCGATTAAGAATTTGGTATGGTTGCCCCGGGTACCAGGGAAAAGAGTTCCCAGGCCCCCTAGCGCCGGATCTTCATGCAAACTTAAAACTAGTCACACCACTTACACACGTAATATGAAATTGCCTTTTTCACAGGCCCCCTAGTCGGATCTTCATGCAAACTTAAAACTAGTCACACCACTTACACACGCAATATGAAATTAGAGTTCCTAGGTCCCCTAGCCAGATATTCATGCAAACTTAAAACTAGTCACACCACTTAATTCGCACACTTGATGGTATTTGGTTGTCATAGAGACAGTATGTATTGGACATGTTGTCCAAGTATGGGATGGATGATTGTAAGCAAATATCGGTGCCATTAGATCAAAATGGCAAGCTTAGTGCGGATGCAGGTTATGTGTTGGAGGATCCCACTATTAACAAGAAGATTGTGGGGAGTTTGATCTATGTCACGATCAACATGCCATATTTGAGTTATACTGTTGGCTTAGAGAGCCAGTTTATGCAGGTTCTGCACAAACCACATCCTGACAGTGTTCGACGCACACTTCGGTATTTGAGATGCAGATTGGGCAGGTAGCATCTCAGACATGAGATCTACCAGTGGATTTATGTTTTCATTGGGGAGTGTTGTCATGACATGGAGCAGCAAGAAGCAACCCACAGTTGCCTTGTCGAGTACAGAGCACTGTGCATTGGTAGCATGTGAGGTAGCTTGGTTACGCAAGCTACTTGCTCATTTGGGGGGTTGTATGTGGAGAGAAAGGTTGTCATGTATTGTGACAATCTTAGCTGTATACAGTTGGCTAGGAACCCAATTCATTGAGGTACATCACCACTTCATCAGCGGCGGCCGGCAGGGAGAGAGTCTTGGCAGACAACATCAACTTGGCCCATGTCATCACATAGGATATCAGGTCGCTGACATCTTCACAAAAGCCTTGGGAGCTGAGAAGATCTATAGATTTTGAGATATGCTTAGAGTTCATGAGTTGGAGTTGAGATTAAGAGGGAGTGTTGAGATGTCAAGCTTAACATGAGCTGACACTCTCACAAGGCACCTACATGACTGTTTGACATTTATATCACTGGCGAGTTTGGTAGCTTGCACCAACATATCTTCGCCAAAGATTCTTTAGCTAGACTACACCAACTAGTCTACATCTACTCATTCCTCTTAGCGTGTTCACATTATGGACCACTTGTATATACTCTATTATGTGTGTTAGTCACTTTATCTTCTTTGTAGACCTCTTTTGTTGTGTGAAGAAGAAGAAGAATTTTCAACCTCTCACCTTGTGTGTTCTCTTCTAGGGTTTGTGTGAGTGTATGTGTGCTTGCAAGAGCTCAAGCTCTCTTCTCTCCTCCTACATCTTTTCAGTCACGGTAGGTACAAATGCATGCGTGCCGTGAGTACTACTGGCATCATGCACTAGGAGCTTCCATGTCGAGTGCTAGCTAGGTATGCCGAGACCTTCCAATGCAAGTGTGCTACCAACATGCACTAGGAGATTCCAATGCATGTCGGGGTGCAACCTAGGTATGCTGAGAGCTCCCCAGAGCTCCCAATAGGTGCCGGGTGCTATCGGTATGAACTAGGAGCTTCGAATGCATGTTGGGTTCTACCTAGGCATGCTGGGATCTCCTAATGCATGTCATGTGATATCGACATCAGCACACCTGCTGGCATGCACTAGGAGCTAGCTTCCAATGCATGTCCGGGACTACCTAGGCATGTCAATATGCATGCTGGTGGGTGATACCTATGTATTATGTATTATATATGAAGCTTATGTATTAGCCATATGCATAAGCCGTATACATGAGGCTAAGGCATTAGCCAGGTGGTGCTAACAACATTCCTAGGTAGCTTCCAACGCTTTCTAGTCTGTTCGAATGCATTCTGGTATGTTTCAATGCATATCGGGTGCTACCAAGGCATGCTGGTAGCTACCAATATATGTCGGGTGCTACCTAGGCATGTTGGGAGCTTCTAATGCATGTTGTGAGCTTCCAATGCATGTCAGGTGTTACCTAGGCATGCTAGGAGCTCCCAATACATGCTAGGTGCTACCAATATGTACTAGGAGCTCCCAATGCATGCCAAGTGCTACCTATGCATGTTGGTAGCTTCTAATGCATGTTGGTAGCTTCTAATGCATGCCGGGTACTACCTAGGCATGCTGGTAGAGCTATTCACCTGCATCGGGAGCTCCCATCCTAGTTCGGTCCGCTCTAATAATGAAGAAATACCTTGGCCCACGATTCCAAAGGTGATCTCTATCCCACCCTCTTTGGATACGGACTTTTCCATTTCGCATGTCACTCTACTTCTTATAGCAATGTGCCTCCACATGTCCAAGCTTACCATAATAAAAAAATCCTTGTGTATCATTATGTTGCCTTTGCCAATTATACCACGACCTCTTTAACTCCCCCTGCCTCTAAACTGGCCTCTTCTACCTATGTGCTGTTCGTGAATCCTAGGATTGTTGCTACTGTTGACCATAATTCTGTTCGGCCACCACCTTGGCCATTGTCTAGGGAAAATTTAAGTGATAATGCCTCGTAGAAAATCTATTGTGAATATAATTAATAATGGAATTATCCTAAGGATATGTAAATCTAACAATACTCGAACATCTGCCAATAAAAAGGGTTAAATGCACAACCCGACTAAGGTGCATGTAAACAACACCTATGTGATAGAGTTGGAAATTGATAAATTAATAGAGTCTAGAATACGGTGTTTACCCTGCTAAGAGGGTTTGAATCTTGAAGAAGTCTAGGTCCATGAAATAAATTAAAAATCTCTCTAGACTAAGGTTAAAGAAACCTTAGGCAATTAATTATTAAATAATTGGATAAAGGCCAAGGTTGTGAAGGGGGTTGAGAGAAAACCGTGGATTGCAAGAATACCATGTGGAATTGGGAAAATGGTTTGTGAAAAGTGGTAAGAGGTATTCTACCTTGTAGTTTGGGGTAGACGGGTTTTCACCAAGGTGGGTTGGTGTTGTGGGGCTCCTTATTCTATTATTTCACTTATAAGGGTTTCTTGAGTTCACTTTAGAATAGCCCACAAAATGAGTGGCATGCAAAAGTTAGCCCCCTTTGTCTCCAGTAATATGAAGTTTAACTACGGTAGACAGAGTTCAAGTTAAGTGGATGGTGGCTATACCATATTGGGAGCCTTCCCATGCACCAAGGTGGGTGTTTCCCTACAAAAGACCCCCCTAGCCTTCATTTTTACAACGCCCCCTTCATGAGGTGTAGATGCAAGCATTTTTAGCAATTAATGCCTTACAATAGTACCCTACAACCCTTACATGTCATAGTTGCCCTTTTACTTGTCATATTGGTCATTTACATCAAGTGGGACCTTGTCTTGGTGGGCACTAAATTCAAGAAAAAAAAAGGCAAATTTTACACACCCTATAGTGTATCAACACCAAGCCAAAGCAAGTTTACAACAAGTAAGTGATTCCAACTAGTCTTTAAATATTTGAATTTTTACCAACAAGTACATGTCCTCTTTGATGATTTGAATCTTGTCTATTTAAACAAATTATGTCATTGTTCTCTATCAAAATCATAGAGGATTGGAATAAGAAATTGCTTAAGTAAATACTCCTCCTTGTTATTCTAGAATGCTATTATTAGAGAAATAGTTTATGGAAAAAAGTACAGTCAACCTTGGGATAGGAAAATGAAAGATTATTAAATTCTAAGGTTTTAATACCCTCTGAAATAAAGTTATAGTGAACCCTAGAAGAAAACTTGAAACCCTTTTGAACTATGCTTCATTAGCTTTTCTTAGACATACCATGAACTAGGGTTGAATACGTGTACGAGTGTGCATCAAGCCTTGAAATTAAACCTTAGTGTCTTGAATCTAAATTTCAAGTAGACCTTAGGTTGAATACTTAATTAGCTCTAAATACCTTATTCAAATAATTTTCTAGTAATACCCTTTTTCCTACATTAAGTCCCAAGGATATGTAGTTCATTTTAAAAGAATATGGTCCAAATATTTAGGAAGTGGTAGTTTAAGTGACTATCAAAAGAAATGATTATGATCATGAGCAAGAATGCATCTTGTACATACAAGATTAACTCTTGTGAATAAGGTCTAGAAAGGAGCATAGTCCTGAGAAAGAAAGGTTTAATCATTCCTAGAAAGACATCAACACCTAAACATATGAATTATTTAAGATACTTGGATATATTCCATATTACTGGCATATTTAGGACAAAAAAGGGGATCCTAAGAGTGAGAAACAGACTAGTTTCTAGAGAGAGAAGATGGTCTTATAAATCAAATTAGCCCTTGATTGATGGAAGAGTACATGAGAACACCTATCCTTGCAACATATAATCCTAAGAGTATCTTAAGGCCAAGGAAAATTAGCTAGTTCTCTAGTTTAAGATGTGATTGACCTAGCTCAAGTTTTGGTCTAGATTTAACCGCAATGCTCTATGGGGATAGACCTAAAGTGGAAACCTTGTTAATTCTATAAAGACCTTCGAAATTGACCGTAATTAAGGTAGATGTCTAGTCGAAGGCATAGTAAGAGTCTTCAAGAAATTAAAAGATTCAGACAACAAATTCAGACAACGAGATCGAGGCTTACCAACTTGTTGAACTCACGGAATGAGGGATTCACATTCAGAGTGTCGACACAAGGACTGAGAAAGTCTCACTTGTGCTTGCAATGGTTTACTCTACGTTGGACAACATTTGTGATGCATGGTTGATTGTTCATGTTTCTGTTTGAATACTGTATTAATTGGATTTCATTGTTTGTGAAGTCGTTGAAGGTACCTCATAAATTATTATTGTACCAGACGGATCTCGCCCGAGTAGGGGATCGCATTGTGGAGATGGTCATCCAAGACCTTAACCCATCTCGGCGAATGTGGGTGTGCTCGAGATACAACTTGTGTGATGGACAAGGGGCGGCTCTGATTATACCAGATACAACTTGTGTGATCCAAGCGACGGTTGCTATAAGAACCCTGGTGCATTGGTTGGTCTGAGCGTTCGTGCCTCGGAAGTGATATGGCTATTAGAGAGGAGGAGGCTCCGTTTGGATCTGCACAATGTTAGTTAGCGGGTGTGAGACATGTGAGCTCCACGCCAGACAGCTTAGTGGTCCCAGAGTGTTCGGGCTCAGTAGTGCAGATCTTTCCAATCTAAGGATCATAGTTGTAGGCTCAGAGATCTTATGGACATGTGTTATTTTGATGTTATACTATATTCTAACTTTTAAATAAGGACTATTTTGTGGTGTGTGCATGTGTGTACACTATTTTCTTGTTGTCGCATTAGCGTGTGTGTGTGTGTAATGAACAAGAATATCAATTATAGGTGTGTGAGTTCACACCGGATCCGTCGACCCAGTGGTGGTTGGGCAGGTGAACTAGACCCATGGTGTTGATTGGGGATAGGCTGAGTCACCAGATCTGGTGAAAGTTGGAAAAGGATTAAACTACTAGAAATCGGGGAGGTAGGGTGGACCTGAGATGCAGGTGCTTTCCAAAAATCAAGAAATAATTGAGACCCAAATTATTATAAAATTAGATACACTTGGGAAAAAATGGGATTGTTTATTAAGATCAATGTCACTTAGGTAGAATTGTCTGCTCCGGAACAGTACATCGACGATGGTTCTCTGAGCCACCAATATGCCTTCTATTTTTGAGAATTATGGAGGGATGACCCTTGGAGGAATCACACACATTTATCAATGTTAAGCTTGCACTAGTAGTTACAAGATAAGATCGTTGGAGTAGTTGAACATCGAGATAGTGTCGTGTTAAGGCCCTACGTGAGGTCACTCTACCTTTACGCTTATCTTCTAGTGTAGAGAAATAGGAAAAGGGTAGGGGTTCCTCTCAAATGGTATCAGAGCGTGGTTTATTTTGTTAGGATTTTTGAAAGTGATACTTGCAATATTAACTAGGATCCTTTTTCAGATGGCCCAGTAACAATTGGTGACTCAACCCTGTCTCTTAGGGATTTTTGAATTATCGTAAGAAGATGATATGATATAATTTTCTTTTTCTCATCTCCACTTCACACGAGGTGGACTTGCGAGGATACGCTTAGAGGAACACTTTGTTCGACTATATTTCCCTAAAAATGAGGAGAAGAGACATAGGTGTGGAAAACGGACCATACTATTTTGATTTTTGAATGTGATGGGTGAGATGTTTTGTGAAAACATCTATCTAGCCATGATATTGTTTCATTTAAATATGGTAGTGCAACTTTGCCAGTATTCTCATTATGCGAACCGCCAGAGATCACTCAGATAAAGTTATAGAGTTCTCAATTACTTTAATCCTCGACATCTGATTATTACTCCACCTAGGATAGCAGACCCTACTCTCCACACCCTTTCTCGAGAGTAGTACCTTGCAAGATTTCAGAGCTCTTTAGTCACCATAGCACGTCTTAGCAAAGCTCATGAGGAAGCTGAGTGTAGGGCACAAGAAAGAGCTAAGGAGAAATCCCAACCTAGCAAGCGTAGAAGGCTGCTTCTTTTACGAGAGAAGATGAGGACATATAGATTATGCTTGTCCACTTTATGGATATATATACTTGTATCAAATTTAAAACGTTATATCAATAAAAAAATTTCCCTGTTTCAACAAATTATCTTTTATTAATACATGTATTGCATTATGCGGCAATGGCACAGAGTGCAGTTCATTTTGGAGAACAAGCGGCCATGGTGGGCATTGCATTCCAACACTTGGCCAACGATCAAAATAGAGCACTTGTATTTTATGAAAAATGTAAATAGTATTATATTGATCATCCCTATGAACCTTCACTTTTATGGGATTATGTTTGGATAGCATGAGATGGGAAGCTCAGTATAGGCATTAAGATTGATTTTATTCCCTTTTTCTTCTCGAATATGTGCCTAGAAATGATCATGGAAAAGTTGGGCTTAGTTAAGGAGTATCAAATCCGAGGAAATAGCCTTTTTACTCTAGACCAATACTTAACCCTGTTAAACCAACTAAGCTTATATCTTCCATATGGACAATTTGTAATAGTTGGACCATACAAAAATTTTCTCCTTTTTGGCTTGAGGGAATGAATATCCCAAGAAGTTGTAAAATCAGGATCTCTTATATGAAATAAAAGATATTTTTCTCTATTTTACCATGAATTGAATATTGAGGAACTTTTTTTTTGGTTTATTAGAGTCATCATTTCACGCGCGGGCAAGTCTTCTCACCATGTACAAATAGAAGAACTTGATGGTGATATCCGTGAGGCTTTGCATGAGTCTCAACCTAGATTTTTCTGTGGTGGAGGCAATAACTTAGCAGATTCTATTCAGAGTTGGGTAGATGCCATGGATGAATATTTCCATATTACTGGATACAATGAGCATAACAAAATGACACTTGCTTGGCTGAAGATTGCAAGTGTTGCCAAAGCTGGGTGGAAGAATCATGTTGAATCAAATCATCTCAATCAAGATCAATTGAGATGGGAAGACATGAAGACTTACCTATATAGAAGATTATGTCCGCCATGATATGAAGAAGATCTAATGAATGAATTCTTGGAGATTTCTCAGGAAGGGAACATATTGAGGCTTACCACCAAGCCTATGTGAACCTCATGCGTTTTGCTCCTTCTATGGATGAGATTACTCTCTTGAACAGATTCATCAGGAAATTAGATCCTCCATTGGACATCTTCGTTTGAAATGCAAAACCCACATCTATTGCCGAAGCAGTACGTATGGCCGAGGATTTTTAGAGAGATTTCCCTTCCCAAAGAATGAATCAGTTAAGGGATCCTCCTTCTCCTTGACTGAAGAATTCTTCAAGTCAAGAAAGAATCCAAAGTCCTTCTAGGTTGAAGAGAGGCCAAATCCAAGAAGCAAGAAAAGGATCCTAAGGATTGCCACCCAGGAAGGAAGAATTGAATTTCTCAGAAGGATTATTCCAATAGCTAAGGAAGGAGAGAAGATGTTTTCAATGCCAATAGCGGAGACATACTATGAATCAATGCCCTAATGCACCAGTTTTACTTTTCCCTCACAAAATATTGTGGGATTGTGTTATCAGCCTGGAGTTTCCATGCAAAGCAATCAAAAAGCTACCCCCTTAGCTCCAAGTTTCCCAAGGCCTTCTCCTCAGAATAGATAAAGTTAGTGGAGGAACTCAGTAGTGCCACCTACCACTCTGCCAGAGCTATTATTGTGGTCGATATAGAAGAAGAGGATAAGGGGAGAATTCATGCAGCTATAGAACATTAGGGTGACAATCAACAATTTTCCGTTGTCCAACTACTGGGAAATTTCCGGGGTAAGGAATTAAAAATTCTTATTGATTCTAGAAGTACTCATTCCTTTATGTCGCCTGGATGCTTGCGAAAGTTACAGATTGGCTAGTGGTGTTCACTCGCCCCATGAGACTGATAACCTGGAGTTCTCTCTAGATGGGAATGTGACTAGATCTCCATGGAAACAAAGTCAAAGGAAATGGAGTAATAGGATCTTCAATTCTAAAGCTTATAAAGCCATCTAAGATGTTGAAGAGAGTCAGGAAAGGAGAACATATCTATTTAGTACCGCTAAATTCTACATGAAAAGAATCAGGCTCTTATGAACCCAATTGGCTTAGTGAGTATGTTGATATATTTTCTGAAGAATTAACTGAGATGCCGCCACCAAGGGAATTAGATCATGAGATCAAGCTAGTGCCGAGAGGTGAGCTCTCAGAGCTTATAAAATGTCCGTTCCAGAAGCAATCGACCTTAAGGAGCAGCTTAGGCAGCTTTTGGAGCAAAAGTTCCCACTGTGTCGCATTGGGGTGCACCCATTCTTTTCCAAAGAAAGAAGGATTGGTCTCTATGATCCAAGTGCAATCTGTCCCTTGAATCTGACCATGGAACTTACAAGTTCGGTCAGATCAGTTCAGTTAAGTAAGGCTTTTGACTACGTTAGGGAAAATTTATCTTTGTGGAATCACCCGTGCTTTCCGGGCAAGAGAAGTTTTTCCGAGTTTGGTTTGGAAGAATCGAGGAATTAGTCACCTGTCCGGATATCCGTGGGCAAGGCCCCGAGTGTGGGACCCTGCCCCACGCAAGATGTGCTACTTTCACTGCTAGCACCCCGAATCCGTTGCATGGTGGGGACACGGATCTTACACTTATTCCCGCACACACCCTATTCACTTGTATTTTCAACACCTCCCCTCAAGTGAATACTCCTAGTACACCTAGACCCTATACCAAGTTTGCCTCCCCTTACTTGATAGTCCGCGACTAGTGTCTACTCCTCCCCTCAAGTTAACTTAGCACACCTAGACCCTGCACCAAGTTTCTCTCTTACTTGATAGTCCGCGACCAGTGCCTCAAGTCCCTAAACTCCATAGTCCTTGACACTCTCTCTCTCTCTATGTGTCCAAGGCTACTATAAGTGCCCGCGACCTTGACTAAAGTGCTCACACATACATCTATCTACCACGTGGCCTACATCATTGGTGGCTCAGAGGTGGTTTTACTTTGTTGGGGCAGGTTACATTGGGTTGTGGGGTCTCTCTCTCTCTCTCTCTCTTAGAGATTTTCACATGGCTCCTCACTCTTTGGAGCCTCACATCTTCTCTTGTCTTCAGTCGTCTTGTCGTGGTAGCTTCTCTCCACATCCATTCCTATCTTTCTTATTTTACATTACGTCTCATCACATCCATTTCTCATTACATCTCATTCGTTCACATATTATATTATTCATTTCACATTCTGATTCACTTGACATCTCATCTCATCCATTCGTTCATATCGACTTCATATCCATTCACATACATATTCGCATTCATATATCCACATCCACATTCATACATCCACATCCACATCCATACATCCATTTTCACATCCACATTCATACATTCACATCCACATTCACATTCATACATCCACATCCACCTTCATACATTCACATCCCCATTCACATTCATACATTCACATCCACATTCATACATTCACATCCACATTCACATTCATACATCCACATCTACATCCACATTCATACATCCACATCCACATCCATACATCCATTTTCACATCCACATTTATACATTCACATCCACATTCACATTCATACATCCACATCCACCTTCATACATTCACATCCCCATTCACATTCATACATTCACATCCACATTCACATTCATACATCCACATCTACATCCACATTCATACATCCACATCCACATCCATACTTCAATTTTCACATCCACATTCATACATCCACATCCACATCCATACTTCAATTTTCACATCCACATTCATACATCCACATCCACATTCCATATTTACATCATTTCTTTTACATACATATAACTACATCCATTCTTTCACATACATACATCTCCATCTATTCATCGTTCATTTTCATCTATCTGATTCGTTTCACATCCTCATATCTATTTATAGAATACAAGAGAATTCTCATTTTTGATATAAGATTTCTTTACGCTTCTATTTATGCATAAATTCCATTTTAAGGAGAATAACACTTTTGAAATAAAAATCAATCTTTTATGCATCTTCCTATGCATAAATTCATTTTAAATGAGAATGACACTTTTGAATTAAAAATCAATATTTTATACATCTTCCTATGCATAAAATCAAAATTGACAAAAATAACTCTTTTGAACTAAAAATAGATAATTTCTTTATGCATCTTTCTATGCATAAAATTAAAATTAATGAGAATAACACTTTTGGATTAAAATAAATTCTTTATGCATCTTTCCATTCATAAATCCAATTTAGTAGGAATTACACTTTTAGAATAAAAGAATTTCTCTTATGCATCTAATTTAAGCATAAAATCATTTATGATGAAAAGAATCAATTATGATAAAAGTAACACTTTTACAATAAAATAATAATCTTTTATGCATACCTCTATGCATGAGAATCAAATATGATAAAAGTAACACTTTTACGATAAAATAATAATCTTTTATGCATACCTCTATGCATGAGAATCAAATATGATAAAAGTAACACTTTTACGATAAAATAATAATCTTTTATGCATACCTCTATGCATGAGAATCAAATTTGATAAAAGTAACACTTTTACGATAAAATAATAATCTTTTATGCATACCTCTGCATGAGAATCAAATATGATAAAAGTAACACTTTTACGATAAAATAATAATCTTTTATGCATACCTCTATGCATGAGAATCAAATATGATAAAAGTAACACTTTTACGATAAAATAATAATCTTTTATGCATACCTCTATGCATGAGAATCAAATATGATAAAAGTAACACTTTTACGATAAAATAATAATCTTTTATGCATACTTTTATGCATAAAAATCAATAATAATGAAAGTAATACTTTTATAATAAAAATAAATTTCTTTTATACAAATAATCAAAATGCATCTTCTATGCATGAAAATGACACTTTAGAATATAGAATTCATAAGGATTACTCTTTTAGAATAATGAAAGATATTAATTATTTTCAAATTTTTGAAAAATTTTACCATAACCTCCTTTGTATGGCTGACCATTTTTCAATTTTAAGTCTCTAAAATTAATTAGAAATGCATCAAGAGTATTTAAATCATTCTAAAGTAACATTTTTCTACTTATTTAAGAGAAACATTATGAAAAACTTGAGTTTATTCATTAATCATTCACCTAGGATAAAGAATGGTTGGATTTACTAGAGAAGAGAGGGGAATGCCTTTTGCAATGAGGCATAACATCACTTGAAATTTTAGAGAAGACAAAAAGCATAAAAAACCATAAAAACCATAAAATAAATGGAAATAGGAAAAAGTGAGCCTCTAACCAAGCAAGCTGATTCTAAAATTTTCCAGATCAGTTTGGTCAATTTTTGACCATTTTTAGGTCAGTTTTGCTCACTTTTTGGATCTAGTTGAAACAGGAGAGAGGAGAGATAAAAATATCTCATTATTTGGGAGTTTAAAACTCATTCAAGCATGTGAAATAGGCGCCTCCTTCATGAGGGAAATTCCCCCATACAGAGGTGTCAAAAATGCATCATTACTTCTAAATATCTCACTTTTTTAACTATTAACCTTGTCCTTAGTCAACTCTTCATCTTATGTGAGTATTTACTCATTTTTGGGGGATTTTAATTTTATTTCTTCATTTATCTCCTCCCTACATTTGGATGAATCTTATTGGTTCATAGGAACCTTAATTTAAAATTTCGAAAAAAATTTCACCCCCATGATAATGCCTCTTGAACAGATTATACTTAATTTCTAATGCACCTTCTGAAAATCTTTTTGTACTTCTGTTTCAGGGGAACTTATTTTAACAAGATGAGGTATTTTTCTATCCAAAAATATTTAAAATTTGAATATTATCTCTCTAGAATATTTTCTCTCTCTAGGCCAAAACAAGTAGAAACAAGATCTTTTATATTTCTGAAGAGGGAAAAGATTACAAGGGAAGATATTGGACATCCTGAGAGGCTGGGGGAGGAATCTTACATTCTACCCCACTTAAAAAACGTGAGATGTCCTCATCTCGCAGGTGAAGTATGATCTCTTTCATCTTCTTCTTCTTCTTCAATCACTTCCAGCGTTACTGCCTTGGAAGTGGACGACCGATTTGGGAACAACTCTCTTTGACTTCCCCTATTCTGAGTTGGAGGTCTTGCATTACTTTGGGTTGAAACTGCAGGTTAAATAAAGGGTCTACCTTTGGGATTTCCTTGATTTTGGCGGATAGAATCGTGATTACTCTGGACGGAAGGGGCTGGAGTCTGGAATCTTGATCCCTGACTTTCTTGCCCTGAAAACCTTGATCCAAAAGGAGTTGGGCAATCCATGCTGTGATGTCCAAATCCTTGACAGTTATAGCATTTCACTCTCTTGTTCAAGGGTGGAACTTCTGAAGTTGAAATCCAGGGGATTGAGTTTCGAGAAAAGGACATTTCTTCTATTTTGGAACTTCCCATATCCTGGGTTTGACCCTTATATCTCTTAGAGGCAGAGGAAGGTTGGAATCACTTTTTGGGAATAAAAACCTTTTGAAAGGAGATGGTGCTGGCTTTGGCGGGCCTTTGACATCAAAGGCTTTGGCGAAATCCTTCGCCATCTGAACTGCTTCGGCCATGGAAATAGGTTTGGCATTCTTGACTAAAGTATCTAATGGCTCGTTCATTCCCCGAACGATTGAGAAAGTCTCACTCGCACTTGTAATGGTTTAATCTACGTTGGACAACATTTGTGATGCATGGTTGATTGTTTACATTTTTGTTTGAATATTGTATTCATTTGATTTCATTGTTTGTGAAGTCTGAGAAGGTACCTCATAGATTATTATTGTACCAGATGGATCTCGCCCAAGTGGGGGATCACATTGCAAATATGGTTGACTGAGACCTTGACCCATCTCGAAAAACGTGGGTGTGCTCTAGATACAACTTGTGTGATGGACAAGGAGCGGCTCCAATTGTACTGGGCCATGGTTGCTATGAGAACCGATCCGAGCGATGGTTGCAATAAGAACCCTTGTGTGTTGGTTGGTCCAAGAGTTCGTTGCTCGAAAGTGATATGATTGTTAGAAGAGGCTCTGTTTGGGTATGCACAACGTTAGTAGCAGGTGTGAGACATGTGGGCTCCATGCCAATGGCTTAGTGGTCTCGAAGTGTTCAAGCGCAGCGGTGCATATCTTTCTAGTGTAAGGATCGGAGTTGTAGGCTAGAAGATCTTATGGACATGTGTTATTTTGATGTTATACTACATTCCAACTTTGAATTAAAGATTGTTTTGCGGCCTGTGCATGTGTATACACTGTTTTCTTGTTGTCATTAGCGTGTGTGTGTGTGTAACGAAGAGAAATATCAATTATACGAGCGTGTGAGTTCACACCAAATCCGTCAACCTAGTGGTTGGGCAGGGTGAGATAGACCCATGGTGTTGATTGGGGATAGGCTCAGTCATAGGATCTGGTATAAGTTGGAAAAGGTTTAAACTACCAAAAAGCGGGAGGTAGGGTGGACCTGAGATGCGGGTTCTTTCCAAAAATAAAGAAATAATTGAGACCAAAATTTTTATAAAATTACATACACTTGGGAAAAAATGGGAAGATCAATGTCACCTAGATAGAATTGTCTGCTCCGAGGAATAGTACATCGGCGATGGTTCTTGGAGCCACCAATATACCTTCTATTTGTGAGAATTATGGAGGGATGACCCTTGGAGGAATCACACACATTTCTCAATGTTAAGCTTACGCTAGATAAAACTGTTGGAGTAGCTGAACATCGAGATAGTGTCGTGTTGAGGCCCTGAGTGAGGTCACTCTACTATTACGCTAGTCTTCCAATGTAGAGAAATGGGAAAAGGGTAGGGGATCCTCTCATGCCACCTCCAACAGTATGGTTCACTCACTATTGACATGCTTGGGACACTTTGACTTAGAATGGCCTACTACATGTGACAATAAAAGCATCAGCTCTCCTATGCCAGTAGGCATCGATATCTCATTGGAGAAGTAGTTATCCCATCTTCTTCTGAGCAATTAGAAGAAATTACTTTATTGGAGCTCAACGAGGCTTTCTTTAGCTAGCCAGGTAGTGTTGGCAAACCAGGTTCTTCTTGCCACCATGTGGTATATCACTTCTTGTTGGGCCTTCTCAGAGGAGGCCTACATTGGGCAGGTTCAATGATTGATCCACAACTTTTCTGTGGGCTAGTGAGGATAGATTTGCAGGAATTTTACTATGAGGTTGGGATCACCTTAGACCAATCAGCACTCTGAGAGAGGTGGTCAATGTTGGAGGCTCGCATTGGTGGATGCAGAGGCACTCTGAGGTGGTAGTGGCAATGGAAGATGAGGTGATGGAGGCTCTGGTGACAAGGGTGCTTTTATACTTGAGGTGGTAGATGAAGAGCAGAGAGTGTTGCTATCTCGAGTGCAATCATCCTGAGTGGCAAAGAAGTCCACTGTGTTAGAAGTCCCATTCCCTATGCGGTCTAGATTAGAGTTTGGAGAATCAACTTTTGATGAGAAGAATCGGTCCTTCGTCGGGAGTGCGGGTAGACGATCCATGCTTTGTGCTTTCGATAGCTCTAATACCATGAGGAAAAAAGGACAAAAGGACCAAATATATGAGAGATCGTAGCAAAACAACACAACAAATTAGAAGCACGGTTGATGAAAAGGCTCGTGTTGATGTGAGGCAAAGAACTCCAAGAGGTGGTGGGTGTCAAAGGCTCGCGTGGGTGGATGCGGAGGCACTCCAAGGTGGTAGTAGCAGCGGAAGATGAGGTGATGCAAGCTTTGGTGACAAGGGTGTTGTGGTGTGTGAGGTGGTAGATGAAGAGTAGAGAGCGCTATGTCCCGACTGGTGTAGGACCATTCAGGTACTACAACATCCTTATCACCAGAGTTTGCATCATCATCACTTTATCTTCCGTTGCCCACTACCACCTCAGAGTGCCTCTGCATCCACCAACGGGAACCTTCGACACCAACCACTCTTGCAGCACCCTTGTCACTAGAGTTTGCATAGATGAAGAGTAGAGAGGGCTACAATCCCGAGTGGTACATGCTATGGTGACAAGGGTGCTGCAATATCTGAGGGGTCGTGAGGGCTGGCGTTGTTACATGCGGAAGCATTGGGAGTCTTCTTTTAGCCCTAAACACCATCTGGGAACATATTGATGCAAAAAAAAAACAAAAGAGAGAAAGGAGAGAGAGAGAGAGAGAGAGAGAGAGAGAGAGAGAGAGAGAGAGAGAGATAGCTAAGTATTTAGTATATTCATATATGTACAAAAAGGTACAAGTCATGGCAACCCTAGGCATGCCTAAAAAGGTAGTAAAATACCTGATCTAAACGAGTATAATCCTAGATTAATGATCCAGACACCAAGGATTGAATGCCTAAAACGATGAGCAAGGCTGGCTTTTATAGGTAGGACATGGCCATATAAACTGGCCGATTACTGGTCGGCTAGCTTCTTGGTCCAAACTTTATCATCATGCTATAGCCGACTGGATATAACTAGTAAAATGTTGGCTGAGAGCCCCTCATATTTATCCATAGTCAAATCTTTGCACGAACTAGAAACTCAAGCTCCAAACTTCTGGTTCTTATATGTCTTTATCTTGTTACCTCTTTGGGACTAGCTTTGAGGTATGCATGTGCATGCCTTACACATGATAGTCGTCCTCCCGAGTGGTGTCAATGGTGAAGATAAGTAGAGAGGGCTACTGTCTCAATGATGTGAGATGGTGAATAGACAGGGCTTCTATCTTGAGGTAAACTAGCGGGGGTGGGGGGGTTGCGGCACGACACGATCGAGGAGGGGGGTGGGCTCACCGTATGGCGCTTGGCAAAGCGGGGTCACTTGGGGGAGTCACCGCATCACTCCTGGTAGGGTGGGCTCGCAACACGCATGTCCTGGGAGGGGGGGTCACTTCAAGGTAAGGTCGGGGTTATGGCACGACACAACATGACGAGGGCGGGGGTGGGGTGGGGTGCAGCACAGCTCTGGGGTTGTGTGATGTCACAGCCTGACGAAGTGAGCTACTATCATATGGTCAGCTAGGATAAGGTTGTCGGCCTGTTTTTATGGGTTCTCCATGACCTCATAAACCATATAGTTCTCTAGATGATATGGTCTAGACCTCAATGTTAATGCCGTGTTGGAGATATGGTGTTTTGGTTATGATAGTTATGATGTCCCTAGTCAATGACCTCGACTAGGGACAGGGTCAACTAAGGGTCAACAGTGGTCAGTTAGTGTCAACTGAGTTTCAGAGAGTTGTTTGCATTAGGAGCATGTAGGTAAGCCTTGGGCCAGCAGGCCATGGCATGGCTAGTTGTAAAGGATAGCTTCTAGGCCATATGAGGGCTTGGGCAACCCCCAGTGGGTTACCCTACAGGCAATTGGCCAACATTACATCCTCTCCATGGGTTGTCGGCATAGCAAATTCTCCTACTTGCATATAAGCTAAACCCGTCATTTCATTTAGAGAATCACTCCTCCATAGAGCATAGCTTGCATAAGAATCATGGATTACATTAGCATTGAAGTAGAGCACCGTAGACACATAGGTACTTATTTGAATGTGTGTGTGTGTGTGTGTGTGAGAGAGAGAGAGAGAGATTAGAGTGTGAGCAATAAGGTGTAAAAGTAGTGCAACTTATTGTGGTCATAGTATATTATGTGGGAAAATTGATAAATTCTCAATAAAAGTAATTAATTTGCATAGGTTTATATTCAATGGCCATACGCGAGACCCTCACAAAGATGGTTAATGACATCTTGTTGGCCTGCACGAATGAAGACATCGATGCTTACCGCACAATAGTGCATGGTGAGACAAGTCTATCTGACATGAATAAAGCATAGAGACAAAGCGTTTTGATGCCATCACTGATGAGTGGAAACAAAATTAGCTAATTGATTCCACTCAGGAAATAAGAGCTCATGCTGAGCTCGCTGATATAGTGCAGCAGGCTCAGCAAAATGTTTAGGAACTATCAATTTAAAGTAATCTTTTATTATACTATTTCTATAGTTTAATGGAACTATCAAGTTTATATCCTTGATAGTGCGATATTATGTTGTTGTTGCCGTTCTTAAAGTTATGAGATAATTATGTTATTGTTATTGCCGTTGGTGGCATTTGGAGTTGTATTTGAGTATGTTATATTTTACTTAGAATGTGATTGTGTGCATCTTTTATCTTGCCTATATGTACACGTGGATTGTGAGTGTATGCTTATAGGTTTAGATACAATCTCCTTTTGCATCATGTGTATAGATATCCATGGGGCAAACTCTGGGAAGTTAGGTCTCTTGATAGCCATCAAGAGAGTATTGCGGAGTTTGGGTTTGAGTAGAGAGGAGATAGAGGAGGACTTGGGAGAGTATATTGTGTTGCGCATTGACGAGTTGGAGGCTACCCTCACTTGACTCTCTCTTATTCCTTGCGGCCTGTAGTCCCTGGCGAGGGCACCTCTAGATCCCTTGGAGGAGGAGGAGGATCTAGAGCAGGACGGTCAGGAAGAGAGTCAAGAGGAGGGTCAGGGTCATTTTCTAGAGCTAGCCATGGAGGATCAGGATCCAAATCTAGACGTGGAGCCAGAGGATCAAGAACAAGAGTAGGAGCAGAACGTGGTGGCACATAGCTCGATGAGTATGTATAATTTTTATAATTTGTCTCTTTTGAGCTATCATTTGGTTAAAAATGGCTATAACACTTACATTTGGTCAATTGTTGAGGACACAAAGGAGAGGTACATAGCGGCCTAGTGTTGTCACCTAGAAGGCGTCGTCGACACAGGTATGCATTAGGTAGCCTTTGGACATCTTTTGGGCCTTGTAAGGATTCTTAATTTTTAGGAATTAAGGCTAATTTTGAGCATTCTTAAGGAGACTTCTTAAGGAGACAAGGGCAATAAAGAGGACCACTTGGAGCATATAGTTTGCTCTTTCTAGCCTATAATTTTAGGGTCTAAAGTAGTAATTTTCTCTCTCTTGTAGCAAGCATTTACCAAGCTCGTAACTAAGGGGGAGCCAAAAATAGTGATTTTTTTTTCATTTTGCTAGGTTTTTGGCTTTGAAACTTATCCCAAACCCTTATATATATCAAAAAAATCAAATTTCAACCTCCATTTCCCCCTAAAACTTCTATCCCCTTAAATGTGACATCTTTTTCTCCCTCATTTATTGCCTCCACTTTCCCCACCAAATCACCCTCAATAAATGCCTCCAAATTATCCTATCACTTTCCATATCATCATTCTTGCAACTAGGTGGGGGCCAAAGATAATGAAAAAAAATCATCTTTTTTGAATTCCATGCTTTAAAACCTAACCCAAACCCATGTACATATATAAAATTCATTTTTTAAACTCAATTTCCACCTAAAATCGTCTCTACCCTACATTTTTTCCTGCAAATTAGCATCCCCTCTCTCTCTCCCCCATTTCCCTCCTCCCTCCCTCCCTCCCTCCCTCCCTCTCTCTCTCTCTCTCTCTCTCTCTCTCTCTCTCTCTCTCTCTCTCTCTCTCTCTCTCTCTCTCTCTCTCTCTCTCTATCTCTATTGTGAGTTTATAGCCTGTATACTCACTTTCTCTCTCGCCCTCTCTACTATGGTATCATGCCATTGTCACTCACTCTACTGTGCTTTCATGGCTTAACATCAACATAGAGCTATTAATCCAAAATTACTTAACCTATTAATTATTTTCTTTGCTTGGAGCTTGTCCAGTTGTGCGACTTGTCACTTAAGTAGAATCATGGCCTTTGCATGAAATCACTAATGCAAATGTTCCATTGCAATGATGCAAGGTGGATTTGCATGTTTGAGTGTTGAAAGAGTATTCATCTTTGGGCAAGGGTCATCTCACAGAACAAGAGAAGATTACATGGAGACAAGGTGGTCACACAAATGTGGATCTGTGGGTTGATGGAAATCTAAACCCAGTAGACCCTTCTACGCAATACCCACCAATGTTCAGGGACTTTCCCTCATTTATTCAGTATGTGGGAGATGGTAACAATGGGATGCTCGGGTATTGCAAGATATTACAAGTGATGCTGGCAGAGTATTCTACTTGTCCTTGCAATTGCATGCTCTTCAAGGTATGTTAGGTTATTTTCACCAAGCCCTATTTTAGCCTCATGCCAAGGTTAAGGAGCTTGAGGATGCAAATCAAGAGGGTGCATCATGCATTGAAAAGCTAGGGTAGGCCATCGACCACATGAAGAGCACTGCTGTTGGAGCAAGGTAGCGTAAGAGGCCACTCAACCACATTGAAACTGTGAGATCCCACTGCCCCCTTCGCGCACCGGATTCCTGGTTGCTGGCAGTGGAAGCAGCTCCCTCTTGCGCGGGGCAGGGTTTCCCACTCGGGGCCTCGCCCTCGAACGCCCGGGCGGCACGAGACTAAGCTGGTGGTAATTTGCATGCATAGAGGCTCTATGCATGCATAGAGGCTCTATGCGTGCAAATTAGAGCATACATAACTCTAATATGTATGTATAGAAACTATGTATTCTCTATGCATGCTCTATGTATGCTCTAATATGCATGCATAGAGGCTCTACGCACGCAAATTACAGTACAACAAAAAGAGGGATTAGTGACGGTGGCTAAAGCGTAACTTTTATATAATGATCTGGAAAAGTGTCAGAGCGTAAGTAATGTTGTAAGGGTCACTATTTTTTTAACGCTATAATCGTAACTATACACGTTATAATCGCCCGCTATATCCCATGCTATAGATGCTGCTATATCCCATGGTACAAGTGTCGATATTTTCCACATTATTTTCACCGCTTATTAGCGACGCTAATAAAAAATGATAGCACCTCTATTTTCGTCGCTCAACGGCACTGATAAAAAACATTAGCATCACTATTTTCATTGCTCTCATCGACGTTGATAAAAACAATAGCGTTGCTATTTCCACTCTCTCATCGACGTTGCTAAAAACATTTTGGGGGAAGATTGGTGCATTAGCCCCAATTTGCCCAAATGTTTTTTCAATATAAGACAATTCTAATTTGTATAAAAACAGACATATCGACGTATGAAAATACATTTGAAACATAGTAACTCTCGAAATATTATTTGTATTAAGTCCCAAACAACATAAAAGGCGAGTTACATTCAAAATGCTATAACAAGCCAACTACATCAAGTATGGAGCAATACAACAAAAAACACAATAGGCCGATCTCTACTCATCCTCCTTCTTCTGCTCCTCGTCATCCTCCTCCTCTCGCCAATTACCTCTTCGTAATGTTCCTGTATCACACAAGATTAAGTAATATTAAAACAAAAACTAGATAAATTTCTAATGCTTATAAAACCAAAATAATTTAAACTTACAGTGGGCATAGCTTCATAGTTCAAAGAGACACACCCTTTTTTTGAAACCATTCAAATGTGGCCAAGATCCCATTGTGATAAGCAAAGTCGTACTCCTCATGAGAAGGAGAACGGTCCACCAAATTCTTCTACATTAAAACACACATTAAAAAAGAACAATTTATATAAGATTTAATTCTTTAGAAACCATTTTGAATACAAAATGTTAAGAGTTCAAATACTTACAAACTGACCAAGAAAAGATGGCCTTCCACCCCAATCAGAGATGAGAAGCCCCTCTTATGCATGCGTGCTCGGGCTGCTTCTCTTTGCTACTTGAATAGATAAGGATTTTTCCAGTACTCACGCTACTTAAATAGATCAGGATTTTTCTAATACGTATTTTTGGCTTTCTTACAATCGTTTTTTGATTTGCCTAGTGGCTTGATGCCACCATGCTTGATGGCCTTGGCAATCAATGATTTCGTGTGACTCACATGACCCCGCATATTATCCAACATCTTAAAGGTCATTAAATTGTAAGTCAGGGTGAGGAATAAGAAACTTTGTCTTCAATACACTTAGAATGTATTGCTTCTTTGTATTGTCTTGATTTCTCCAGTCAATGCCCCAAATGTTTCTAAACTCAAGATTTACTAGGTGATGCATGCGGTGTCGTGCCATGGCACGTCTATGATGTGAAACCGTGCATGTGAGGCCGTCAAATACACATCCAGATGTATGGGGATAAGTGCCATGACGAATCATTATATGATGCTTGAGTATATATGTTCATACTGTAGATAAGGTTCAATAAGATGAGCTGAGGCTGAGCCAGGTTTTGGAGCCTTTGACAGTGTGGTGTGAATTGTGGAGGATTTTTTTTATGCTTATGGAGAATTTTGGAGCTAGCAGATATATTGTGCCTTGATAGGACTGGCTTTTGCTTGTGACATTAGCACTGAGGCAGAGAACTTAATGGAGCATATTAGTCGGGATCTTGATCGTATGCTTTAAATAGCAAAATCATATGCACAATAAGGATGCTGAATGGAGCTAAAGCATGAGAAAAACCTTTAGGAAGGTTATGGTATAAAGGTGGAAAAGAGTTGATTATATATATATATATATATATATATATATATAGGGTCAACACTCCATAACAATGGAAGAAAGGAAAACAATAGGTACATTGAAGGCTTTAACCTTAATGCTAAGGTTATGCTTTGTAACCTTAGTGTTAAGGTTAACAAAAGCTTTTGGTGAATTTTCTAGAAAGCGTGGAAATGAAAATGCGCAGCCTTTCCTTATGGCATGCACAGCTGGCAGAATGCGATGGGGGGGGCTACCGAGATGGTCGCGGGAAAAGGGAGAAAAGGACCGGAAAGAAACGTCAATGCAGAGGTGAGAAAATAAATTGCAGTGTGAAGGGGAACAGCGTCGAGGCGACCAGTCGATTTGATGGGAAGGGCTTATCTTCTGTATACTGCTTTTAGGTGCTAGAAATGAAGGATAATTCAAGAGCTATATGATGATATGATTATTGAAAAATCATAATATACAGTCGGCGCAGAGGACTGTTGAGAATTTTCTTCTTCCATCGTGAATCGGCGCTGAAGCGGCCACCTTAGATTAATAAAATTAAAAGAAAAAGTTCGACGTGTCCACATATCGCCTCATTCAGATAAGTCAAAATTAAAACTACTTTGTTATTTTAGAATAAGGGCATGGCAAAATAGCCCTTTAAGATTTTGAATGTATGGAAAAAAAAGCTTGTGAACATGATAGAATTCTGGGGAAAAGGCTAAGGAATTCGGAGCCTGGAGAATTATGAAAAATACTTTGAAGTTGAGGGTAATTTGCTTTACTTCTTCTCATATGGATTTTGGAAATCATGAGTATGTCAAAGCTTTGCCAAATGCTATTTCTTTTGCTTGTGAGATGTTAGGACAATAAGGCAGGTTTTCAGGTGATAAAGTACATCTCGAAATAATGGTTTTGAGGGCACTGGATGTAATGGATGAAACTGGCCACATGTATATTGGAAAAATTAGAAAGCCTTGCTATGCTCACAAGTGAATGGTTCAAAGGATTTCATGCAATTCTGTGCAATCTTCTGGATGATTTCAAGGATGTATTGAGGCAAGTTGACACATGTATTTGTCTTTGGAAATAGCGGTGTTCAACACTCCTTGGGAAATCTTGTATGTGAGTTTCCTTGTTAAGTTCGACACCAACTCTCACAGCTAGAAGTTTCGTACTTTCCTGGCTACTCCGCACACTTCACGACATCTTTGGTGAACCCGACGTGAAACTGCTGGGGTGAGAGTGTAGTGAAACATACAAGGAAGCTATGGCTGAGAATTCTGAGGGCCAGGGGGTTCATTTTGACCCTGGAGTTATGCAGATGTTCCAAATGTTTTCCATGTACATGCAACAGCAACAAGCTGCTGAGAGGGGACAGATTTCTATGACCAAAGCTTTACAATCAATTGTGAAAAAGGTAGATCAATTTGATGGGAAGGACATTACAAAGTATCTGCGCAATTATATAAAGGAGATGGAGCTAAATAGGGTGACCGAGGAGGATATGGTTCGAAGTTTCGAGTTGGTATGCATTCCTGAAATAAGAGAGCGCATAAAAGGATTGCAGACAGCACAGGGTGGCAGAAATTGAGAAGAATTCAAGCTTGCCTTAAAAGATGAATACTTCATGGAGGATTCTGAGCGAGTGACTAAACGAACTTTTTTGGAATGGGTCACAAAACCTAAAATGGGAATTTCTGCCACGGAATTGTTAAGGGAGTTTGAGAAGCGTTATGCCCAGTTGTCAAGAATAGAGCGTGCAACTTTGGACAGAGAAAAGACAGAGCTCTTCTTGCAGGCAGCTGGGAAAGATCTCCAGGAGACATTGGAAATCCTCCTTGAGGATAAAAATACAGAGCAAGGATTAAAGAGTGATTGGAATGATGTTGAGGATGCAGTCACTATGTTAGCAAAGCGGCAGCGGAGGAGGGATAAAATGGTGATGGGATCTGCAACCCCTATAGCTGCTGTTACCCCTGAGAGTTTATCCAAGCCAGCTGCCACAATTCCTAAGATAGATGGGCCGATGGATGAGCTTATCAAGGGTATGCGTGATTTAAAATTGAAGATGTCCAGAATCGAAGAAAAAGGTCTACCATTGGGGCAGGTTTCTATGCAAAGGCCTCAAATCAGAGAAGGGTTTACATACAGATGCATATGGTGTGATGACCCAGAGCATGCAAAGAAGGATTGTACCAGCTATAAAGAAGCTCTTAAAAATCAACTTGTGTTCTTCAAAGATGGGAAAATCCATCTTACAGAAACTGGACTTCCATTGAGTACAAACTTTGGGAAAGGAGGGATGAAAAAGCTGGTAGAAGATATGGCTGCTAGTCATGCCATTTCTATGGTTGAGGCAGCAACCTATGGATTAAAGGTTGGTCAACAAAAGCAGGGATTTGAGAATGATGAGGATTATGAGAATGAGAATTTTTGGCCGTCAACAATGGAATTAATTACATCAAAGAAAGTGTCAAAGCAAGCTTTGCATGAGGCAGGTGATTGTATACGCCTTGAGACTGGCTGGGAGGAGCCTGTGGATTCTTTATCCATTCATGCCTATATTGCCAAATGTCAAAATAATGAGGCACAGGTAGAGGAGAAACGTAAAAGGGAAAATGAGGAAGGAGGGCCATCAAAAAGAGTTACACGTGGAAGTGAAAAGAAGGATCCTGGACCATCACATATGCCTCCACAGCAAAGCAGACCTCTACATGATGTTTCAATGGAAGAAGTGCCAGCAAAAATGAAGGAGAAGGGTAAAGGGAAAAGTCCACTCTACAAGCTTCAATCTGATATTGAAGTTGCAACAGATCTCAAAAAGGTGCTTGAAGAGAGAATTCTAAACAGCAGGGTGGAATTCACACTAGGGGAAGTCTTGGGGATTGCAAAGAAAGAATTTCATGATGAGATAATTGATATTATACGAAGAAAAAGGCAGTCCATAATTGAATCTATTCCATCACAAGGGGAAGCAAGCACTTCCAAGACTCATGGTGTACAGGTACAGAAAAAGGAAGAGAGAGAAAATGTGGTGGAATGTAATCACTCTGCTGATGGGGCACGACAAGTGCGTTTTGTGGAAGAGGATGATGAAAAAGAAGTTCTTACAAAGAGTCATTACTCCAGGAGCCATTGGGCAAGAGCCACCACTGAAACCCTTGTCAAGATAGGTGATTTGGAAGAGCCATATGTCGCTCTAATTGATCATGGGTCTGAAATAAATCTTATGGCTAAAAATCTCTACAACAAATGTAAGTGGCCAATGGATGTGGATCATGGGTGGATGATTAAAGCAGCTAATAATTCATCTGGAGAGCTTTATGCAGCATGTCCAAATGTAAGGGTAACTATAGGGGATGTGAAGGATGATCAGAATTTCTTTGTTCAGGAGATGTCATCGTATCCCCTCATTCTTGGGCAACCCTACATTACAGCTGTAAGGATGGAAACAAAGGTTTTGGATGATGGTTCAGCCTATGCAAGAATAAGGAGTAAAGATGGCAAAAAAGCTGTTCAGTTTTTGACAGTTTGCATTAATCATGAAAGGAATCGTGAATCTCTTAGGGCACAGTCACTCCCAAAGATAAACAGAGAGTTTATGAATTACAGGGAGATGAGGGATTTTGGCCAGGTGCCATTGTAAAGCGGGATTCCAATGGTACAAGGGGAAATGAGTTCTCGCAGGACTCAATCAATGTAAATAGTTTTTCAGCAAATTTTCAGGGATTCTCCAGCTATGGGTCACTGGTTTTTGTAAAAAGCAAGGATTTAAAGCGTGGCATGCAAAAACATATACAAAATGAACAAAAAAGTTTTGAGCAGTGTGGTCTTTTGGAGAAGAATGAGTTTATTTCAGGGGTGCTTGATGAGGTGTCATTTATAGATACTATGGATGTACTTTTTGATATGAGAAGAGCATGCTTACAGGGTGGAAATGAAGTGATAAAGGTGTCATCTGTGGAGATGTATGATATAATCCAGGAATTTGAGGGGGTGGAATGTAAAAACATGAATTGTGAGATGGATGCTCATGTTGATACAAAATACAAAACGGTTGCAAAAAAGGTGAAGCCAGTTGCCTTGCCCTTGCCACCAGGAAGCAAGGAGAAGATAGATGAAGCTTCTATGCAGCCAAATCTTAGAGATCCGAAGAAAATTGGGCATAAATTTACTCAAGAAACTCTGAAAGAGCTGAAGATTGGTGAGAGGGATTTTCTGTTGCCAGTTGAAAGGGAATGCTTTGAGGAGATGCTTGTAAAACATGGGAAAGCTTTTGCCTTTCAGCCGCATGAGATTGGTTGTGTTGATCCAAGTGTAACAGCACCAATGGTGATCTTTACTGTTCCACATGTGCCTTGGAATCTGCGGCCAATTCCAGTACCAAAGGCTCTCTTGCCAAAGTTGATGGAATTGTTAAAGGAAAAGATCAGGATGGGAATCTTGGAGCCTTCATGTGCCCCATATTCCAACAGATGGTTTACTGTACCAAAGAAAAATGGGACATTGCGCTTTATTCAAGACATGCAACCTGTAAACAAAGTCACAATCAGGAATGTGGGAGCAGGTCCAATTGTGGATGAGTTTGCAGAAGCATTTGCAGGGAAAGCTATATACTCTATGGGTGATCTGTATTCGGGATATGATCAGTTCCAGCTGGATATGCAAAGCAGGGACTTGACCACAATGAGAACTCCTTTGGGATTAGTAAGGATGTGTACCTTACCACAGGGAGCCACTAACTCAGTGGCACATATGATGAATGGAATGAATAAAGTCTTACGGGACTTCATACCACAAAAAACTATGCCATTTTTGGATGATGTGCCAATAAAGGGCTGTGAGGAGAAAGACAAAGATGAGAATTTGGATTCAAAAGGGTGCCGCAAGTTTGTGGCAGATCATATAAAGGATTGTGACATGATTCTATCCAGGCTTGAAGAAGTGAATCTTACTTTATCTGGGCAAAAATCAGTGTTTGGGGTTGGTGAAGTGCTAATAGTGGGACATCTTTGTAGTACTAGTGGACGCCGTCCTTGTCCAGCCAAGATAGATGCAATACAAAGAATGAAGGAAATATGCATTAATGTTACAGAGCTGAGGAGATTTCTTGGAGCATGCGTCTTTTATGTTATTTGGATCCCACATTATGCACATGTAGCAGATCCTCTTTATCAGCTTTTGAGGAAAAATCAAAAATTTTTGTGGAGTGCAGTACATATTAAAGCTATGCGGAAGCTGAAATATTTGCTCCAATCATCACCCATTTTGAGAAAGGCAGATTATGAGTGTGGCAGGCCTGTGATTGTTACAGTTGATACTAGTCCTACTGGGATTGGATGGGCAGTAGGGCAAGATGATGAGGATGATCATAGGTATGTAATTAGATTTGGAGCAAAGGTATTAAGCTTTCGGCAGCGAAAGTATCCACAGATTAAGAGAGAATTATGGGGGATTGTCACTGCTCTAAAATGTGAAAAAGAATATCTTATTGGGGCATCTGTACTTGTGGAGACTGATTGCTTGCCACTTCTTGGGATGATAGCAAGTTGTACCACTCCAGATATTGCTATGCTTAGGTGGATTGCTTATATCAAGTCACTAAATCCTGA
Organism: Cibotium barometz; assembly: GCF_041138505.1. Taxonomy (NCBI): domain Eukaryota; kingdom Viridiplantae; phylum Streptophyta; class Polypodiopsida; order Cyatheales; family Cibotiaceae; genus Cibotium; species Cibotium barometz. The sequence goes on along the minus strand of NC_141107.1, from coordinate 31,600,321 downwards.
GTTTGAGCATATTGCGGGAAAAGATAATCCAGTAGCAGATATGCTATCAAGAGCCAGATATGAAGAAGAAGAAGAGATGGTTAGTGACATTGATGATGTGGGTACAAAGTTCTATACCACAGCATATGCTAAGGGGGATCATATTTGCTTATCAAATGCACTTGAGTCTTTTATTGAGGAAATATATGAAGGAGATTGGTTGCTCATTGGTCAATATTTGAGCACTTTGACAAGGCAAGAGAATTGGTCTGACTCAGAATTTAAGAGGATCCGCAGAAAAGCATATGGTTACTTTCTAAAGGATGGATATCTCTGGAAGCATCCTAAACAGAGAAATGCTATGCCACAGAGAGTCATATGTGATAAAGAGACTCAAGGGAAGCTTGTGAAAGAATTCCATGAGAGTCTCTGGGCTGGGCATAGAAGTGTGTGGGCCACTTTTACCAAAATAAAGGAAAAATATTGGTGGAGAGGAATGTACAAGGATATTTCCCAATATGTGGAAACATGCATAGTATGCCAAATGTATTCAAATGTGAGACATCGTGATGGCTTACAACCAACTTACCCACCTGCCATGCACTACAAATGGGTAGTGGATCTAGTTACAATGCCTTTGGGAATTTGGCAGATGCGGTATATAGCACTTGCAAGAGAAGATTTAACAAATCAGGTAGAAGGGCGTGCCCTTAGAACAAAGAGTACGGAAACAGTATGCAAATTTCTCTTGGAAGATGTGATCTGCCGATATGGTTGTGTTGGGAAAATAACAGCTGATAGGGGAGAGCTAGATGTTGAAGAAGCAAGGGAATTCTTCTCTAGAATTGGTATCAAACTGTCTCTAACATGTGCTTACAATCCTGAGGGCAATGGGAAAAGTGAGCGAGGACATCCTCCAATCATTAAAGCTTTGGCTAAGGCATGCAGAGAAAGGATGAGAGTGTGGCCAAAGCTGCTACCATATGCCTTGTGGGCTGACCGTACAACTCATAGCTCAGTGACAGGATACATGCCTGCTGAATTAATGTATGGTCAGAAGCCAGTGATGCCAGTTGAAGAAGTAATTCTAACTTGGAATGTATTGCCCTGGATGGAAGGATTGAGCAGAGATGACCTCCTTGCATTGCGAATAAGACAGTTGGAGAGGAGGCCTGAAGATGTAGAGCTTGCTAAAGCTCGCCTGAAAGATGCAAGGCTGAAAAATAAAGAAAGATTTGATAGTAGACACAGACTCCGGCCAAAACCTATTGAAGAAGGTGATTGGGTTCTAATGTATGATAGTAGCCTTGACAACCAATTCACTGTTCAAAGAAAATTTGCAAAAAGATGGTTTGGCCCTTACATTGTCAGGCATGTGCATGGAAATGCCACATATATTCTGTGTGAGCTTGATGGAACAGAAGTAAAGAATCTTGTGGCTGGCAAAAGAATCAAGATATTTAAAAGAAGGCATGATGGTGATCCTTTTGATTCACAAGAGATTCAGGATGAGAAGCCTGACAGTGGAAGTATGGATATGATTGAAGAAGAAGAGGATGATCTTCCTGGAACTGCAGAAGAAGAAGACGACATCCAGTTATATGTGGACCTTGATAATGATTTGGCACATACCAGAGGATGTGCAGGTTTAGAGGGGGTGGATGTCGTGCCATGGCACGTCTATGATGTGAAACCGTGCATGTGAGGCCGTCAAATACACATCCAGATGTATGGGGATAAGTGCCATGACGAATCATTATATGATGCTTGAGTATATATGTTCATACTGTAGATAAGGTTCAATAAGATGAGCTGAGGCTGAGCCAGGTTTTGGAGCCTTTGACAGTGTGGTGTGAATTGTGGAGGATTTTTTTTATGCTTATGGAGAATTTTGGAGCTAGCAGATATATTGTGCCTTGATAGGACTGGCTTTTGCTTGTGACATTAGCACTGAGGCAGAGAACTTAATGGAGCATATTAGTCGGGATCTTGATCGTATGCTTTAAATAGCAAAATCATATGCACAATAAGGATGCTGAATGGAGCTAAAGCATGAGAAAAACCTTTAGGAAGGTTATGGTATAAAGGTGGAAAAGAGTTGATTATATATATATATATATATATATATATATATAGGGTCAACACTCCATAACAATGGAAGAAAGGAAAACAATAGGTACATTGAAGGCTTTAACCTTAATGCTAAGGTTATGCTTTGTAACCTTAGTGTTAAGGTTAACAAAAGCTTTTGGTGAATTTTCTAGAAAGCGTGGAAATGAAAATGCGCAGCCTTTCCTTATGGCATGCACAGCTGGCAGAATGCGATGGGGGGGGCTACCGAGATGGTCGCGGGAAAAGGGAGAAAAGGACCGGAAAGAAACGTCAATGCAGAGGTGAGAAAATAAATTGCAGTGTGAAGGGGAACAGCGTCGAGGCGACCAGTCGATTTGATGGGAAGGGCTTATCTTCTGTATACTGCTTTTAGGTGCTAGAAATGAAGGATAATTCAAGAGCTATATGATGATATGATTATTGAAAAATCATAATATACAGTCGGCGCAGAGGACTGTTGAGAATTTTCTTCTTCCATCGTGAATCGGCGCTGAAGCGGCCACCTTAGATTAATAAAATTAAAAGAAAAAGTTCGACGTGTCCACATATCGCCTCATTCAGATAAGTCAAAATTAAAACTACTTTGTTATTTTAGAATAAGGGCATGGCAAAATAGCCCTTTAAGATTTTGAATGTATGGAAAAAAAAGCTTGTGAACATGATAGAATTCTGGGGAAAAGGCTAAGGAATTCGGAGCCTGGAGAATTATGAAAAATACTTTGAAGTTGAGGGTAATTTGCTTTACTTCTTCTCATATGGATTTTGGAAATCATGAGTATGTCAAAGCTTTGCCAAATGCTATTTCTTTTGCTTGTGAGATGTTAGGACAATAAGGCAGGTTTTCAGGTGATAAAGTACATCTCGAAATAATGGTTTTGAGGGCACTGGATGTAATGGATGAAACTGGCCACATGTATATTGGAAAAATTAGAAAGCCTTGCTATGCTCACAAGTGAATGGTTCAAAGGATTTCATGCAATTCTGTGCAATCTTCTGGATGATTTCAAGGATGTATTGAGGCAAGTTGACACATGTATTTGTCTTTGGAAATAGCGGTGTTCAACACTCCTTGGGAAATCTTGTATGTGAGTTTCCTTGTTAAGTTCGACACCAACTCTCACAGCTAGAAGTTTCGTACTTTCCTGGCTACTCCGCACACTTCACGACAGCGGGCTATGACATGCTTCCCCTTGCTATCCTTAATGATTGACCCATTTTTCCTTCTCACATGGTAAGGGAGCATCGCATGGTCGTAGGCATTTGGATCCACCACTTGCTATACCTGCACATCCACTAATGGGAAATTATAGACCTCCTATATCTGACGAGGTCATGGACCAGGTGTAGCAGAAGAGAGTGGAGTGGCCTGGTCACAACCTCCACATGAAGGCCCAATACCTTAAAATGGACTAGATCCTCTACGGGTGTAGGAGGATACGGGCATAGGAGTGCATAACCCATGAGTAGAACCACCCATTGGAGTAACCCCCATCGGTGTAGGATTAATTGTGGAAGGAAGCAAGGGTGGAGAAAAAAAATTCCACACATTCTCTCTCCTATACCGATGTGGTAGATTAGCGGCAAACTGTGAGAGATGCTCATGTTCGGCTCATGCGATGGACATTGAACGACGGCCCGCTAGGCTTATTGAGTCTGGAATCATCCCCCCACATGTTTATATTATAAAAACGAGGCTTAAAAAGAAAACGAGGCAAACTGTGAGAGATGCTCATGTTCGGCTTATGCGATGGACATTGAACGACGGCCCGCTAGGCTTCTTGAGTGTGGAATCATCCCCCCACATGTTTATATTATAAAAACGAGGCTTAAAAAGAAAATCTATTATGTGTATACCTTATGTATGATCAAATCTTAAATAACACAAGAATGCATTAGAACTCTTATACTACTTATGTGATATTAGAACTTTATTAAGTCCTTCTAGAATACTGCTTAGATAAGCAGGGTGGTCAGTGCTCCTTTTGGATCGTAGCTTTTGATGACTTTTCACGTGTTCCCCACTATTAAAGCCAAAGACAACTTCTCTTTTATAAGAAAAGGATAGTGGAAAGATCGAGGGCTCCCCCTCCAATATAGCCACCTACTCATGGCTTAATGCAAGATTAATCTCTATACATAGATAGATCTCTATGCATTAATCTTCATCTTCGAATTAAACTTAATGCATGCATTAAGCTCTATGCAAAGATTAAGCTTAATGCATGAATATAGCTTAATCCATGCATTAAGCTTAATCTATGCATTAAGATTAATGCATGCATATAGCTTAATCTTAATGCATGCATATACCTTAATTCATGCATTAATATCAATCTATTCATTAAGCTTAATTCATACATTAAACTCTATGCATTAAGCTTAATACATAGATTAACCTCTATGCATTAATCTTAATACATGCATTAAGTTGTATGCATTAAGCTTGCATACTTTAAGCTTAATCTATGCATAGAGATTAATCTATGCAAAGATCTCTATGCATTAAGCTTAATCTTTGCATTAAGGTATATACATGCATTAAGCTTAATATTGGCAGACAATGCACACATTTACCCAAACAAAATAATAAAGTATGAAGCATTTTCCAATGTTTACCGACCTGCACATTGTCTTGCCGGTTGACCCTACGTACACTCTCAGCCTCTAGAGCTCCTCTAGCTCCAATGTACCAATACTCATTTGGGTCATCCAATCTAGTGTCTTACTTACGTCTGACACCGTGTGTGAGGGTACATCAATGGTGGACATAGAGATGTCGTTGGTCTGAATCTTTTGGGAAGATTGTAAGAGTCATTTCTTTTTTTGGAGCCCCAACCACCTACACCATGAGAACAATAGAGATCACTCTACAAGCCTGAAACACAAGAGCAAGAAGCATATTCCAATGTTGATCTACCTGCCTGGCGGCGGTCTTGAAACTTTACCCTACACACTCTCTCTACCTCTGGCTCCGTTGTATCTAAGTTCATTTGGTTCAGCCAATCTAGTGTTTCATCCAGTGTGCCTTCTTGAATCTGTCCATACATAGCCACATCATCATCATCATTGTAATTAGCATGACATTAACAAACTTAGTAGCATGGATCCATGCAAAGAGCTACACACAAGTAGTTCCACAAGCATATGAAAAACTAAAAGCCAAGGTCAATGTCCCAATCATCTTCAAATAGGCAAATTAGATCCTTGAGTGCCGAGAGCTTACTCTCTTTCCCTCTAAATGCTTCCCTTTCTCACGTAAAAGCTCAGCATTACCACCAAGAAGCTCCCCATCTCCTACGGGCATCTCTACACGTGTCCCTTCTTGAATCTGAACATACATAGCCACATCATCATTTCCACACATAGCCACAAGCCCTTGTTCAAGCTAGACAAACACAGCCACGTACATAGCCCTAAACAAGCTTAGTAGCATGGATCCATTGTGACATGAAAATATGGACTATGACTATCAACAAAATCAATTTCAACTATTCAAGTGAAATCATTTTCCAAAGTGCCAAGAGCTTACTCTCTTCTCCTCCGCATGCTTTTCTTTCTCATGTACAAGTTGGGTGTCACCACCAAGAAGCAAACCATCTCATGCAGGCATCGTTACATGTGTCCCTTCTTCAGCCTAGACATACACACCCACATTACCATCTTCATTGCAATTATCATGACATAAACAAGCTTAGACACAAGTATGAATCCATGCACAGAGTTATGACACGAAAATAGGAACTATGGCTATCAATACAATCAACATCAAATACTTAAATGAAATCCTAGAACGAGTTCCAAGAGCTTACTTTCTTCTCCTCCACATGCTTCTCTTTCTCACGTACAAGCTTAGCATCTCTCGTAGGCATCTTTACATGTGTCCCTTCTTGAGACTAGATAAACACAGCCACTAAACAAGCTTAGGTACACTTTTGCAATTAGTATGCAATTAGTATGGCATAAACAAGCTTAGGTACACTTTTGCAAACAAGCTTAGTAACACACTCGAAAATAGGAACCATGTCTAGCCATATGAACCAAGCCCATGAGAGCCAACTAGAACCAACCATGCGAACCAAGGTCCATGACACCCAACTAAAATGAGCGGTACAATAATCCAAGACCAATGAAATTCAACTAGAGTAGCCTTGTAAACTAAGGCCCATTCCATACAACTAGAGCAAGCCATCTACCCAAGACATTCAACCAGGGCAAGTTAGACACTCAACCATGTTCCCCCCATAGGTTTCGCATTCTACTTGTGCCGATCAATGGTGCCCAAGAAAGGATCACTTAAGCCTTCAAGGTTAGGCGTCCTCCTATCATAAGTTTCACTACAATCAATCTTGACCACCCACATTTGATGCTACATGTCTAGCTATGGGGCCTCATGCTGGTGTGTGTGTGTACACTGTCACAACAACTGAACTCGACCGTTGATACGAGTATATGGTCAACAGGAAACATGGTCTCGGCCAGGGTGTGCATAAACGTTTATAATCATGGAGTTGGCACCACATAAAAGGAATAGAACAATGATATATGCTACTAATAACGCAATCTAAATTGAAAGGAAAAATGTTATGCATCAAGAGAGTGTAAAGAGCTTACTCTCTTCTCCTCAGCACGACTAATATGCTCCTGAATTTTAGCCCTAAGAGAATCCGCACTGAAATCTTGTTCTTTGCCATAGACTCGATGAACTCCTCTTTGGGCATGGTCTTGAACTCATCACACGAAGCTCCTCCCACACTTGTTGTACTTTCGAGTATTGTACGGCCTCATTTATCTTACAATTGGCTTTCCATTTCCACTCTACATCTCGAGCCCTTTGAAGCGATTGCTTTTTCTAGGTCCTAGCATATGGATGTGGGAAAGAGCGGGAAGGAGAATATTTACTTCCTTCGTGGTGGCCTGGAGGTTGCTTGGGGATGTCGATTAGCTGCATCTAAATCAATTTGGCTGATGCAGCAAATCGCTTTGTGAGGTATGCACATTGCATCAAAACATAGTCTTGTTGATACTCAAAATTGTTTGAGCATGTCTACGTGGACGAAATCGCTAAAAGAGGCCGTTTGTGAAAATCGACCTCCAATCCTCGAACTTTCTTCTTCAGAGCATCCAAAACTTGATGCAAAACATCAAGTTTTGTGGTAGAGTTGATGTTTTACATCAACTTTGATGCAAAACATCACGTTATCTAACCACCTTGAGTAGGGCCCAAGGATTTAGAAGCCAAGGGGGGTGGTTAAGAAATGTGGCGCCGAAGAGCACAAGGAAGAGATAGGATTTAGAAGCCAAGGGGGGGTGTTAAGGAATGTGGCACCGAAGAGCACAAGGAAGAGATAGGGAGTGACTTGAGCAAGCCAAACAACAACAAAGTCTAGCATAAAGCCAGAGGATAAAAGCAATTTATCCCACATTGATGTACAAGCCCAAGGATGTACCTCCTCGTATAAAAGAGAGACATTTCAAGAAATTGAATATAAGCACAACATATCAAGTCTTTTTATGAGTACAAGTTTCCATCTTATAACCTAACTGAAGTTGAGTCTAATCTTCATTAGCACACACTCACAATGAGTCTCCTTCATTTCTATCCACCTTATATTAGCAATGTCATTAGAGTACTAGATTAGTGTGTGATTAGGATGTGTACTTAGGAGAGCTCGGTTCATACTTTCAACTATATCCACTCTCACTCTACTTTCTAATAGATTTTTTAAGCTTGTTTTTTCTAAGTCCCCATTATAAAGAGAAGTAATGGTTAAGACAACATCTCACATAGGCTTGGTTTAGACATAAGATGATGGCCTTGACAATGGCCTTAGTGACCAAATGGTGTTGGTACGGCCCAACATAGATCAAGTCTAGTTGAAGCACAAAATGACGGCATTAGTAGAATAGCTAAATAAAATATATAAGTGTGGCAAATTTGCACATAGGATACATGTAGTTGTAGACCATGATTAGTTAAACAAAATAGATGCATCAAGGTAGGTAGGTAGGTGGGTAAGCTGAGACTAGTATTTCTTCATTAGCCTAGTCTACCCCACGTATAATGGAATCAACTATGACTATGGATCTATGTAGTCTAGACATGGTCATTGCACATCTCTTAGGATTTATGATGCACTCTGAGACCCATATCTACACTATTTATGAGATCAATCATCACTATGTGTTTACCCCCTTATTACTATAACACTGTTGTTTGCAGACAAAATAGGTAATATTTCTTGAAAACAAGAAACATTTGACATCTTTCAAAGATTCCATAAAAAAAGTTTAGTTTTTTACCTCTTTTTAAAAAGTGGCCTACACACGCGTACAACACTACCAAAAAACGATAATATTTTGGACACTTTATACATTTCTTACAAAGATTGACATGAAAAAAAGACTTCGTTTTGCTTACTTTTTGAGATTATAATTGAAAAACTAACAATCAGTTTTCAAAAAACATGCCAAAATAGAGACAATGTTTATTATTTCCATCTTCAATCCATTAAAAAAATGATACAACTATAAAAAGAAGCTATTTTCTAAACATATAGCTTATGGCATAGTTATGGATGGTTCCTCATAATCATTGCTACACCATCATTGGTTGATGTGCCTTTCCGTGAGAAGGTAGATGAGGCATCCTCTTCAAAGAAATATAAGAATATAAGATTATTCTACTTTTTCTCATTCTAATGCATTTGTACTAACCTAATCAAATGATCCTTCTTCCTGTTTAACAAATGGTGGGAAAGGAAAATGTGCAACAAAATTTGTGAAACTCATAGGTGTGGAAGATGGCAAAGCAGATACATTATTTAAAGGGGTGAAAGAAGTATTGCATTGTATGTAACTACCACTTCAAAAAATGGCGGGGGTTGCCTCGGATGGTGCATCTGCCATGGTCGGTGTAAATGCAGGTCTTGTTACAAAGCTTAGAGTGGAGATTGGACATATTATTGGTGTCTATTAACACCATATTAGTGAATTTGGGAATTTCCCAATTCCCATTTTTGAATACTTAAAAAAGGGGACATGGATAACATGTTTGTAAGTTTCTCAAAACCCTATCATATGACCTATCGTTGGAAAGCGCTTGAAAAATGGAATCTAAAGAGGTATAAAGCGCTCATTTTGGATTGGTGGTGTTCAAGTTGGTTAATCCAAACTTTTGACCATGTGTCCCAAACTTGTGGGAAATTCCCATATTCCCCAATATGGTGTTCATTGTGTTTCTCATAGGGAAGCACTTGCAATCAGGGATTTCACTGACGTAAACGAGAACATGTGAACATGTTAATAACACAAAAAATCTGTGATCACATGTTATATTCACAAAGCTTTCACAAGGGCCTAAAAAATTTATCTTTGTCGGGGCATAAAAAATCTTCTTAGGTGGCCACTCACCTGCTATTATGTGAAGATGGTAACATGAGAACATGTGAATAGCTTATTCCCATGTGTAGCCAAGCTTTTAAGGGGTTCCCAAATGGCAAGTGACCTATTATTTTGTGAACGGTAACATGAGAACATGTGAATAACTTGTTCACATGTGAATAACTTGTTCACATGTGTTATTATCACAAAAAATCTTGTGATCACGTGAATATTAAATCCCTGCTTGCAATCAAAGGCACATGTGATCATTTTGTCAAATTTAAATATGTGGATAAGTTTGCTAATAAAGTCAGGGAATGGTTAGGGGATTCATGTTTGAGAAGATAAAGAGTTGAGAAAGCTAATGGATCTGTTCTTGACAAGGCAATATGAAGTTTTAAAAATTCATGGTGTTCAATGGCTATCGAGAGGCAAAGTCATGAGAAGGTTATGTCTTTTTTTGCTTTAACTAGTTATACAAGCTTTCATTTGAATGATTAATATAGACTCTAAGGTTTTTACTAACTTGACTATTGTTATATGTAGGTTGGTGAAAATAATGCCAGTATTCCTTACTATTTGGAAGAAGAAGTATCCCATCATGTATAAGAAAGCTACTGTCTTCCGATTACAATTTGTTATTCAATTATTGGCAGACATATTAAAAGAGGTGAACTTACTAAGTATGAAATTTCAAGAAGATAATGTGGATATAACAACTATAGGAAGACATGTATATTCACTAACAATTCTATTGAGAGAGAGATATTGTGATGAGAAAAAATTTGGCTCAAACTCAGAGTTTTTATCTTCTTCGCGTGCAACTATTAAACATGGAATTCTTGCTTACAAAGATAAAGAAGGAAGAACACACTATCATGCTCTCTTCAATATGCATCTCTTCTTACAAGTGGGACAAGAGGTGGTGAGAATGATACCATATCATTGGCTAAAGCCTTTGTTGAAAGGCTTATACACAGCTTAGAGATGGGCTTTTATGACTTTGCCTTGATCAATGTTGCAATATTATCACCAAAAAACTATAATAGAGATGAAGATATTCGTTATCAACAAGCAAGGGAGTTTCTCAAGAGATTTATTGACAAATTTGGAGTGGGTTCACTCCCTATCATTGATCAAAAGCAATGTGAGTTAGAATTATTTAGATTTGTTTCCACATTATATGAGTCTTATCCTTCTTTGGGACTCATTGATGCATGGCAACAATGTGGACCTAAAGTAGAATGGCAACAAATGTTTCCTGCACTATACAAGTTGTGGCAAGTTGTTGTGACATTACCAGCTAGTTCAGCAATATGTGAGAGAGGTTTTTCTAAGCAAAACAGGATCAAAAGCATAGGAAGATGTTGTTTGGCCTTGAAAACTCTTGACATGCTAATGTTCATCTCGCTTTCAACTCCGCACAACATGGGAGATGTGGATTGGGATGGAATATTTGAGGTGTGGAAAAGTATGAAAGAAGACCTCAAAAGTTACATGAGTTGTAATGCGAACTTTCTTCAAATGATTAAAAACCTTCTCTCTCTATAGCTTTATGTGTATTTGTCACTTCCATAGTGTTGAATCATTTATTCTAATTTTAATTATTTGTTAATTATAAAAAAATGAGATTGTTATTTAAAAATTAAGACATGTTGCATGCATATTGGTAGAATAAGAATTATGAAATGTTGGAAGGGTATGTAAAAAAATGGCCTTAAAAAAAACAGAAGGTTTATTTCAGCCAATTGAGGACTGGTGCCCACTTTAGTGTTTCTGACTAAGTGCTCGGTGCTGCACAGTGCATAGCCCAGACCTAGAGACTAGAGTCGCGACTCGCTTCTTGTAATGTTGCATGCTTTCATAGAATCTCAAGGCTGGCTGCTAACTCGCTGAGTGCTATGAAACGTGGGATTTTGCTGCGAGCTGCGAGCCCCGGGTGACGGGTCTAACACCTCTGTGAGTATGCTAGATCCACGACCTCCAGGCTCCGACAACCTATTGTGCAACCACCTCACGATGTCTGTGTTGTCCCCGAACACTTCTGGCGCTACTACTGGCTTCTTCCCAGTTAGCTCCAGCAGCACCACTCCAAAGCTAAGAAATCTTGGTGTGGTCTCTACATAACAAATCGCCTTCATCATATTGTCCCCGAACAGCTTAGGTGCCACCGGCTTCTTCCCGGTCACCACCTCCAGCAGCACCACAAATCGCCTTCATCATATTTGTGTGCAATTGTTGTCTGAGTTCATACTCTTTCAAGCGGGGAAGATACACGGGTCATGGAGCTATCTTGCCAAGCAAAAAGAAGTCCAACATCATCGAAGTCTCAACCTTGCTGGTAAATTCCTTCATTTGTAGTTCCGTTCGCACATAGGAGAATGGTTATGTTGCACCAACAGCACTGCTGATCATGGCTTCCAGATTAATTAATCATGGTAATCTCTCTCACACACACACACTGTACACACACACACATACTAATCAATTTTGTTTTTTTTAAATAAATTATATAAGTAATGGGGCATCCAAAGAAGGATACAAAGCAATTAAAATTACATTCGATGCTTGGTGTGTCAATGCGACAACAGAATGCACGATCACAAGGTAACTCAAGTGTATCAAGCAACAATGTTAACAATGATGGTGACAATGCCAAAGTTGAGGGTAAGAAAACTTACAAGCCCACATTCTTACCCATGTGGAAATTACAATTTAAGTGGGCATATCAATGAAAAGATGATGGGAAAGAAAGAATTAAGTGTAGAATTTGCACCGAATTCAAATGAAAACAATTTGTGCACATGAAGGTAGTTCAACCATCCAAAAACAAGCTTTACAAATTCATGAATCATCAGAGGAACATAAGCAAGCCATTTTAAAGCAAAAGTGTTTGAAAAATGCATCAAAAGTCATTGAGAAACATGTTGAGTTGTTGATTGATGGGGAGAAAAGTAGAATTATAAGTGTGATGTAGATTATGTACCATGTTGCAATATATTACTCTCATATTACTAGAGCCTTTTGAAGATGAATGCTTATTTCACATGTACATGCAAACTCCTTATATGCCCCTTACTAATGAATACTCTTCTTATATAAATCCTAAAGTTGGTAAACGATTTCTTGAAGCAACATATTGTTTATATTGGGAGAGATTAAAGGAAAAAATCAATACAAGTCTGGTGTACTCATTTTTATTGGATGAGAGTTGGGATAGGAGATATGAAACGCATTTGATTCTTTATATTTCCTTTTTAACAAATGGTGGGAAAGGAAAATGTGCAACAAAATTTGTGAAACTCATAGGTGTGGAAGATGGCAAAGCAGATACATTATTTAAAGGGATGAAAGAAGTATTGCATTGTATGCAACTACCACTTCAAAAAATTGTGGGGTTTTCCTCAGATGGTGCATCTGCCATGGTCGGTGTAAATGCAGGTCTTGTTACAAAGCATAGAGTGGAGATTGGACATCTTATTGGTGTCCATTGTGTTGCTCATAGGGAAGCACTTGCAATCAAAGACACATGTGATCGTTTTGTCAAATTTAAATATGTGGATCAGTTTGCCAATAAAGTCAGTGAATGGTTAGGGGATTCATGTTTGAGAGGAGAAGAGTTGAGAAAGCTAATGGATCTATTCTTGACAAGGCAATATGAAGTTTTAAAAATTCATGGTGTGTTCAATGGATATCGAAAGGCAGAGTCATGAGAAGGTAATGTCTTTTTTTGCTTTAACTAGTTATACAAGCTTTCATTTGAATGATTAATATAGATTCTAAGGTTTTTACTAACTTGACTATTGTTATATGTAGGTTGGTGAAAATAATGCTAGTATTGCTTACTATTTGGAAGAAGTATCACATCATGTATAAGAAATCTACTGTCTTCCAATTGCAATTTGTTATTCACTTATTGGCAGACACATTAAAAGAGGTGAACTTACTAAGTATGAAATTTCAAGAAGATAATGTGGACATAACGACTATAGGAAGAGATGTATATTCACTAACAAGTCTATTGAGAGAGAGATATTGTAATGAGAAAAAATTTGGCTCAAACTCAGAGTTTAATTTATCTTCTTGGCGTGCAACTATTAAACATGGAATTCTTGCATACAAAGATAAAGAAGGAAGAACACACCATCATGCTCTTCAATATGCATCTCTTCTTACAAGTGGGACAGGAGGTGGTGAAAATGATACAATATCATTGGCTAAAGCCTTTGTTGAAAGGCTTATACATAACTTAGAGATGCACTTTTATGACGTTGCCTTGTTTAATGCTGTAAAAATATTTTCACCAAAAAACTATAATAGAGATGAAGATATTCGTCATCAACAAGCAAGGGAGTTTCTCAAGAGATTTATTGAAAAATTTGGAGTGGGGTCACTCCCTATCATTGATCAAAAGCAATGTGAGTTAGAATTATTTAGATTTGTTTCCACATTATATGAGTCTTATCCTTCTTTGGGACTCATTGATGTATGGCAACAATGTGGACGTGAAGTAGAATGGCAACAAATGTTTCTTGCACTATACAAGTTGTGGCAAATTGTTGTGACATGACCAGCTAGTTCAACAATATGGGAGAGAGGTTTTTCTAAGCAAAAGAGGATCAAAAGCATAGGAAGATGTTGTTTGGCCTTGAAAACTCTTGACACACTAATGTTCATCTCGCTTTCAACTCTCCACAACATGGGAGATGTGGATTGGGATGGAATATTTGAGGTGTGGAAAGGTATGAAGGAAAGAAAACCTCAAAAGTTACATGAGTTGTAATGCGAACTTTCTTCAAATGATTAAAAACCTTCTCTTTGTATTTTTCTTCAAATGATTAAAAACCTTCTCTCTCTATACATTTATGTGTATTTGTCACTTCAATAGTGTTGAATCATTTTTTTCAATTTTAATTATTTTGTCAATTATAAAAAAATAAAATTGTTATTTAAAAATTAAAACGTGCTGCATGCATATTGATAGAATAAGAATTATGAAATGTTGGAAGGGTATGTAAAAAAATGACCTTAAAAAAAACGGAAGGTTTATTTCAGCTACCCTTCAAAATCGAGGACTGCAGTTATGGACTTTCATGCTTCTCAGAGAAGTGCTCTTGCTGATGCCCACATGACTCTGGGTCTGGCGAGGCAGACGCACGTTCCTGCGGCGCAATATTATGATCAGTCAATGGTATTGGTGCAGAAGCTACTGGAAGAGTAGGATCATTATCGTGGTGATGAGCAGCAGGTGGAAGGTGGTCGATGTCCGGCTTGGCCTTGGCCATGAGCCATTCGAAAACCTGGCTGGGCTGCTGGAAGCCAAGGCGATCCTGGATGTCGTAGAACTGCACGGCCGTCGTGACGGAAAGCCTCACTCTTCGGTCGCGGAGCCCCTTGGCCGTCTGCACCTTGCTGTGTCGGTCCTTTTCACCTGCTGCACCCGCTTGCCTTCTGATTATCTGCGATTCACCAGCTGCTCTCCTCGTCCGTTTACCAATTATCATGTTCTCCTGCTTCTCAATTGGCCTTTTGCTTCCAGCTATCTCTACATTATGATCATAATAGGAAGGTCTAGCTTCCGCCGGCATGCTTGGAGTAGTAGACCTATTCATCCATTGTACTTGGCTTGTTCCTTGAGCAGGAGCCAGAAATTGCACTGTCGCTCTATCACTAGTATTTCCATCATTATGGAACTGCATACCTCCTCCTGTGCTGAGTTCATGTGCATTCATGCTGCCCAAAGTGTACATGGCAAGTGAAGATTGTGGGGCTTCTTGAAGGAATGCACGCCTAGCAGCAGCAGCCCGCTGTTGATAACGCACATCACTATAGTTGGCAAAGCCTTGGACGCTATGGCCCTGATCGTCGTGCGGCCAGTAACTCATCATTCCCATGCTGGTGGCAGCAGGCGGCCATTCACGATGATGATGGGCGCTTGCAAGCCTTGCTTCTTCACCTTGGAAACGGTAGGTCTGTCCAATAACGTCATAACTGGACGTTCCCGTGTGCATGGTGGCGGATGCTGTTGCTGTCCCAGAGGCTGGGACCTGTGACCTTAGCTCTTGCGAGGCTTGCCACTCTCGGATCCACTCATCTTGAGACATTTTTGCATATATGTATGCGTCCAAGTGGACGTAACCCTAGCTATATGTGGATCTACACAACGTCGCTCAGTTGGGCGGTGAGTTGTTACCTGCAGGTCGTTTCGTTCACATCAACCAGATTTGGGCTCAGCTACCCCTATATCAGGCTAGACCTGATGTTGAAGATCTGAGAGACAGTTGTAACTTGCACAAAGGCATGTCATACGATATAAGGCGGCCCGTCTTGTCTTGCCTCCAGCTACTTTCACGGCCAAGGCTCTAAATGTTTGATGCTTGTGCTGACCTCTGAGTCTTCGACTCTGCAGCCTGCCCTCCTCTAAGCTTTCATTTACAGACATTTAGGGCCGAGCGACAGTGCGACACCATGCGCTTGACTGAAGATACCATTTCGACTCCTAAAACACATGTTTAAAACGGAAAGGCCCTACAGTCTACAGGAAGCAAGCAGCGCGCATTGGAGAAGCTTGAAAAGGGCTCTTCGCATTAGAGCTGTGTCTGGACTCCTGTTCTTGTTAAGTGTGATCCAGTACACGCAGTCGGTGCTTAAAGAGAGGCACAAGTTACAACCATTACCGTAGCTTGGAAAGCTTCACATGGTGTACTTTCCGAAGGCACAGATTCTTGACAAGATAGTTGGAAAGCGGCTCACACATAACGACAACAAGTCATAACTCAATGAGTCCATAGCCAAATCATATAAGTGTGCGAGTCACTGTATGCACACATTGGTGGTACTTGAAGACATTCAAAGGCTTTCACCGTTCACGTTGCGACTGTCGATGCTGTTGGAAGTTGGAACTTGGGCCGACTGCCGAGTAGGCTCGAATCCGCTTGATTTGCTCTTATTTTTTACAAGCTAAATGTTCAAGGAAACGTGAGAAATACCGCCGATACTACGTTTCATAATAAATCTATATGCATTTTTGCGTGATGGTCAAAAATCAAGTCCTGCCAGTACTGAGTGCCGACTTGCCGGGTCATTCATTGAACGACCTCGCTACTTGCGCTGCTGAGCAACATCATACGGAAATGCCATTCAGAAGAGACGGCAACGCATTATGGAGCAGATTCCGCAGAATTATTCACCATTGGAATTCACGATGCCTCACGGCGCAAAAGAGATTTTTATGTTGCGGATCAAGTTGCAACTGGTAGTGGTAGCTGTGGCGTTTGGACCCATATTTCAATGAACCTGATATACTTCCATGAACGTCAAACCTGAATCCAGCACTTTGCTTCACGAACGATATTCAGGGCGTAAGCTTAAGCCCGTTTTTGGGCATTCTGGTCGTAAAAAATTGGGGAAATTCTAAGAAAAACCTATCAAAAATTACACAACTGTTAAAAAAAAGGTTTGATTTTGGTTTAATACCATCAATTTTGAAGGGCAGAGCACCGTATCAAATGGCAACCCAAATCCCCCCCCCTCCCCCCCGCCGCCCCCCACAGCCCCCCACACCCCCAAGGATTAGGGCAGCCTTTTTTGACGATACATACACAGTTCTTTCTCATTTCTTACCAAGCCCACAATAGCCACACAATTTGGAAAAAAATTATAGTTATATTACTTTTGCTTTTTTTCAACTTTTTGCACAATGATCTCAATCGGCCAGTTTAAATTTCCAAGTTGAGGTACACCTTTCCCCCACACAGGTTAATTTTACATGAATATATATATATATATATATATAAATATATATTAGTATGCTATCCATCCACATGTACAATAGTCATTCTTTTACACATACTAAAGGAACAATTCAGTTCTCAACAAAAAAAAAAAAGAGAGAACCTAGCACCCTCATACTCTTCTCATATTGCATCCATATTCCCCCGGAACCCACAGCACTAGTAGAGCTCTTCATTATTTAGCAACCCACAAATCTGGTCCCACCTCTCATCCTCTCAACTTTCAACCGTTTTGAAGGTTAAGTTGAGCTACACCTTTCCTCCCCAACATTCTTCCCCACACAAGGTACATGTTTAAAAGCCTTTTCATAATATTTTTAAACTAGTGTGCTTGTGATATCTTGTGTATATATAAAATGCACACCACAAGGGAGATGTAGAGATTATAGAGTACATTTATGTGTTCATTAAACTAGTTTATTTGATGAGATCATATATACAAGAGTATGAAGGCATAGCTACACAATATAGCCATGTAATAGTGAGAGAAATTAGTGAGAGAGTGGTGCAAACAATGATAATAGAGGCACCAAGGATGACGAGGCTATTTGTGTGACTACACTGTAAGAGGATGATGGTATAGTTGTGTGACGTAGTAAGAGAAAGTATTGAGGGAGTCGCGGTTGCATGCAAGAGATTTTTTTTTTGTACGTGGCTATCCAAGCGGTTATAGCTACGTATATAGCCACGAATACAACCGCACATATTGTAACAAAATATTGAATTTTCCTGTGAAGGGTGCATCCTTTCTTTGCCACTCCTTTCTCCCCAAACCAAAGCTATCTCCTCCCTTCATCTCCCATACCTCTACTACCACATCAAGCATGAAACTCATGCTTTTCTTCATTTATGTGCCGTCATCTCCAGAAGCATACGTTCTATGGTGAAGGTAAGGGTTTATTCTCTCACATTTGTTTCAATCTCTATGTGCATAATAAGGTCTTAATTCTTGTCTTCTTCTTATTCTTCTCACTTTTCTATTTGTTTTATTAAATAACTTTTGTGTGTGCTTGTTTTATAGGTTTAGGGTTTTTGATGCTTCCTCATTCGGCTTTGTTTGCAAAAAGAAGGTAAACCTTCTTTTTCTCCTAATCTTTTATGTAAGGTCTATGTATACTTCTTTCTTCTCCCTCTTTCTTAGTGTGAAATTCTTCTTTTCTCTCTAATATGCCTATGTGTGATCTATGCATATATGCATATTAGAGCGTACATAGAGAAGGCATAGCTGTAATTTGCATGCATAGAGGCTCTATGCGTGCAAATTAGAGCATACATAACTCTAATATGCATGTATAGAGACTATGTATTCTCTATGCATGCTCTATGTATGCTCTAATATGCACGCATAGAGGCTCTATGCATGCAAATTACACTACAACAAAAAGAGAGATTAGTGATAGTGGCTAAAGCGTAGCTTTTATATAATGATCTGGAAAAGTGTCCAGGCGTAAGTAATGTTGTAAGGGTCACTATTTTTTTGATGTTACAATTGTCACTATACACGTTATAATCGCCCGCTATATCCCACGCTATAAATGCTGCTATATCCCATGGTACAAGCGTCGATATTTTCCACATTATTTTCATCGTTTATAAATCGCGTTATAATCACCCGCTATAATCCACGCTATAAATGCTGCTATATCCCATGGTACAAGCGTCGATATTTTTTATTAGCGATGCTAATTAAAAATGATAGCACCGCTATTTTCGCCGCTCAACGGCACTGATAAAAAACATTAGCATCACCATTTTCATCACTCAGCGACGTTGATAAAAACAACAGTGTCACTATTTTCGCCTCTCTCAGGGACGTTGCTAAAAACATTTTGGGGGACGATTGGTGCATTAGCCCCAATTTGCCCAATTTTTTTTCAATATAAGACAATTCTAATTTGTACAAAAACAGACATATCGACGTACGAAAAATACATTTGAAACATAGTAACTCTCGAAATATTATTTGTATTAAGTCCCAAACAACATAAAAGGCGAGTTACATCCAAAATTCTATAACAAGCCAACTACATCAAGTATGGAGCTATACAACATAAAACACAATAGGCCGGTCTCTACTCATTCTCCTTCTCCTCCTGCTCATCATCCTCCTCCTTGCCAATTACCTCTTCATAATGTTCCTGTATCACATAAGATTAAGTATTATTAAAACAAAAACTAAATAAATTTCTAAATGCTTATAAAACCAAAATAATTTAAACTTACAGCGGGCATAGCTTCATAGTTCAAAGCGACACACCCTTTTTTTGCAACCATTCAAATGTGGCCAAGATCCCATTGCGACGATAAGCAAAGTCGTACTCATGATGAGAAGGAGAACGATCCACCACATTCTTCTACATTAAAACACACATTAAAAAAGAACAATTTATATAAGATGTAATTCTTTGGAAACCAAAGTTTTGAATACAAAATGTTAAGAGTTCAAATACTTACAAATTGACCAAGAAAAGATGGCCTTCCACCCAATCAGAGATGAGAAACCCCTCTTTTATGCATGCCTGCTCGGGCTGCTTCTCTTTGCTACTTGAATAGATTAGGATTTTTCCAGTACTCATGCTACTTGAATAGATCAGGATTTTTCTAATACGTATTTTTGGCTTTCTTACAATCCTTTTTTGATTCGCCTAGCAGCTTGATGCCACCATGCTTGATGGCCTTGGCAATCAATGATTTCGTGTGACTCACATGACCCCGCATATTATCCAGCATCTTAAGGTCATTAAATTGTAAGTCAGGGTGAGGAATAAGAAACTTTGTCTTCAATACACTTAGAATGTATTGCTTCTTTGTATTGTCTTGATTTCTCCAGTCAATGCCCCAAATGTTTCTAAACTCAAGATTTACTAGGTGATGCATGCGGGCTATGACATGCTTCCCCTTGCTATCCTTAATGATTGATCCATTTTTCCTTCTCACATGTGGTAAGGAAGCATCGCATGGTCGTAGGCATTTGGATCCACCACTTGCTATACCTGCATGTCCACTGATGGGGAATTATAGACCTCCTATCTGACGAGGTCGTGGACCAGGTGTAGCAGAAAGAGAGTGGAGTGGCCTAGTGACAACCTCCACATGAAGGACCAACACCCTAAAATGGACTAGATCCTCTAATGGGAGTGGACACGGGTATAGGAGTGCATAACCCATGAGTAGAACCACCCATTGGAGTAACCCCCATCGGTGTAGGGTTACTTGTGGAAGGAAGCAAGGGTGGAGAAAAAATCTTCCACATATTCTCTCTCCTATACCAATGTGGTAGATTAGCGGCAAACTGTGAGAAACGCTCATGTTCGGCTCATGCGATGAACATTGAACGACAGTCCGCTAGGCTTCTTGAGTCTGGATCATCCCCTCACATGTCTACATTATAAAAACGAGGCTTAAAAAGAAAATCTATTATGTATATACCTTATGTATGATCAAATCTTAAATAACACAAGAATGTATTAGAACTCTTATACTACTTATGTGATATTAGAACTTTATTAATTCCTTCTAGAATACTGCTTAGACAAGAGAGCAGGGTGGTCAGTGCTCCTTTTGGATCATAGCTTTTGACGACTTTTCACGTGTTCCCTCTACTATTAAAGCCAAAGACAACTTATCTTTTATAAGAGAAGGATAGTGGAAAGATCGAGGACTGGATCCCCCTCCAATATAGCCACCTACTCATGGATAACCACTCCTAACTTCAGTTTAGCAACATTTTAAAAGGACTACAATAATGCCTCATATCTCTATGGATGAGCTCTATGCATAAGCCTTACACATAAGCCTTACGCAGATTCCTTACACATAATCTCTATGCATAAGAGAATAGAAAAATTGAAACCCCGGCACCCAAGGATGCAAATCAAATAAATGAGAGGAATAAGAACATTGTAGTTTACCTCAAGAGATGGAATGATGCTCGGGATTCTCCAGTCGCTCTATGTAGATAGAAATGATGCTCTAAGAATGCTCAAAGCTTTAATAACATAAGAACACATTAGAACTCTTATAAGCTCTATGCATAAGCCTTAATATAATCTCTATGCATAAGCCTTAATATAATCTCTATGCATGAGGGTTATACATAAGCCTTATGCAAGCTTTATGCATATGCCGTATACATAAACTCTATGCATAAGCCATACAGATAAGTCTTATGCCTTAAGCTCTATGTATAATCCTTATGCACTATGCTAGATCCTAAACCTGGCACCCAAGGGTGCAATAAAATGATTACATGGATAAGAGAGCTTACCGCGACAATGTCAAGCAGAAGGAGGGGACCACAATGCAAGACCTAAAAAATATAAGATGAAAAAAAAACATGATTAGTAATACATTTATGAGAAAAACAAAGTGTTTAGTAACACATCTATGCTTGATCTATATGCATGCATGCGCAGAGCCTATGTATGCTCTAATATGTGCGAGGATCCCACTTCACAATACTTGCACGATCTCCTTACAAAAGCATGTAATGTCATTTCTTACTGAACTCTAACATAAGGAGATCTAGCAAGCATTGTGATGACTATGTCTATATATATACACATATAAGCTCTATGAATAGATAGAATACCTTATGCATAGAAAAAGAAAGCATAAGAAATTCATGCTATATGCATAAGAGAGTATACACATTCAAAAAGCTTATACTCCTCCATTGATGCATAGCACTCCACATCAAAATTGCTTTATGTATAAATACATAACGGATGAAGCCCTATGTATTAAGCTCTAAGTGTTAAGCTTAATGAAAAGATTAAGCTTAATGCATTAAGCTTAATCTATGCAAAAGGCTCTAGTGACATATCTTTCTTTGCAACATGGTACATAATCTGCATCACACTTATAATTCTACTTCTCTCCCCATCAACAACTCAACATGTTTCTCAATGACTTTTGATGCTGTCAAACACTTTTGCTTTAAAATGGCTTGCTTATGTTCCTTTGATGATTCATGACTTTGTAAAGCTTGTTTTTGGATGGTTGAACTATCTTCATGGGCAAAAATTGTTTTCATTTGACATTCGATGTAAATTCTACACTTAATTCTTTCTTTCCCATCATCTTTTCGTTGATATGCCCACTTCAATTGTAATTTCCACATAGGTAAGAATGTGCGCTTGTAAGCTTTCTTACCGTAACTTTGGCATTGTCACCATCATTGTTAACATTGTTGCTTGACACACTTGAGTTACCTTGTGATCGTGCATTTTGTTGTCGCATTGACACACCAAGCATCGAATGTAATTTTAATTGCCTTGTATCCTTCTTTTGATGTCCCATTACCTATATAATTTATAAAAATAAAACAAAATTGATTAGTATGTGTGTGTATACAGTGTGTGTGTGTGTGAGAGAGATATTATTATGTTTAATTAATCTGGAAGCCATGATCAGCAATGCTAGTTGGCGCAACATAACCATTCTCCTATGTGCGAACGGAACTACAAATGAAGGAATTTATCAACAAGGTTGAGACTTTGATGATGTTGGACTTCTTTTCACTCGACAAGATAGCTCCGTGACCGGTGTATCTACCCCGCTTGAATGTATCTACCCCGCTTGAAAGAGTATGAACTCAGACAACAATTGCACACACACAAATATGATGAAGGTGATTTGTGGTGCTGTGCTGGAGGTGGTGACCGGGAAGAAGTCGGTGGTGCCTGAGGTGTTCAGGGACAATATAATGAAGACGATTTGTTATGCAAAGACCACACCAAGATTTCTTAGCTTTGGAGTGGTGCTACTGGAGCTAGTGACCGGGAAGAAGCCAGTAGCGCCAGAGGTGTTCGGGGACAACACGGACATCATGAGGTGGTTGCACAACAGGTTGTCGGAGCCTGGAGGCCGTGGATCCAGCAGACTCACAGAGGTGTTAGACCCGTCACCCGGGGCTCGCAGCTCGCAGCAAAATCCCACGTTTCACAGCACTCAGCAAGTAGCTAGCCTTGAGATTCTCACAAAGTATGCAACATTACAAGCGAGTCACGACTCTAGTCTCTTGGTCTGGGCTATGCACTATGCAACACTGAGCACTGAGTTAGAAACACTGAAGTGGGCACTAGTCCTCGATTTTGAAGGGTAGCCTTGTAGTTTCTTTTGAAGGGCTAAAATATATTTTACCCTTCTTGAAAGAAGGGCTGAAATAAACCTTTCGTTTTTTTTAAAGGTCATTTTTTTACATACCCTTCCAACATTTCATAATTCTTATTCTATCAATATGCATGCAACATGTCTTAATTTTTAAATAACAATCTCATTTTTTATAATTGACAAAATAATTAAAATTGGAAAAAATGATTCAACGCTATTGAAGTGACAAATACACATAAAGGTATAGAGAGAGAAGGTTTTTAATCATTTGAAGAAAGTTCGCATTACAACTCATGTAACTTTTGAGGTTTTCTTTCTTTCATACTTTTCCACACCTCAAATATTCCATCCCAATCCACATCTCCCATGTTGTGCGGAGTTGAAAGCGAGATGAACATTAGCATGTCAAGAGTTTTCAAGGCCAAACAACATCTTCCTATGCTTTTGATCCTGTTCTGCTTAGAAAAACCTCTCTCACATATTGCTGAACTAGCTGGTAATGTCACAACAATTCGCCACAACTTGTAGAGTGCAGGAAACATTTGTTGCCATTCCACTTTAGGTCCACATTGTTGCCATGCATCAATGAGTCCCAAAGAAGGATAAGAGTCATATAATGTGGAAACAAATCTAAATAATTCTAGCTCACATTGCTTTTGATCAATGATAGGGAGTGAACCCACTCGAAATTTGTCAATAAATCTCTTGAGAGACTCCCTTGCTTGTTGATGACGAATATCTTCATCTCTATTATAGTTTTTTGGTGAGAATGTTTTTGCAGCATTAAACAAGGCGCAAAGTCATAAAAGCCCATCTCTAAGTTGTGTATAAGCCTTTCAGCAAAGGCTTTAGCCAATGATATGGTATCATTCTCAACACCACCTATTGTCCCACTTGTAATAAGAAGAGATGCATATTGAAGAAGATAGTGTGTTCTTCCTTCTTTATCTTTGTATGCAAGAATTCTATGTTTAATTGTTGCATGCAAAGAAGATAAAAACTCTGAGTTTGAGCCAAATTTTTTCTCATCACAATATCTCTCTCTCAATAGAATTGTTAGTGCATATACATCTCTTCCTATAGTTGTTATGTCTACATAATCTTCTTGAAATTTCATACTTAGTAAGTTCACCTCTTTTAATATGTCTACCAATAAGTGAATCACAAATTGTAATTGGAAGAGAGTAGCTTTCTTATACATGATGGGATACTTCTTCTTCCAAATAGTAAGCGATACTGGCATTATTTTCACCAACCTACATATAACAATAGTCAAGTTAGTAAAAACCTTAGAATCTATATTAATCATTCAAATGAAAGCTTGTATAACTGGTTAAAGCAAAAAAAGAAATTACCTTCTCATGACTTTGCCTCTCGATAGCCACCATTGAACACCACGAATTTTTAAAACTTCATATTGCCTTGTCAAGAATAGATCCATTAGCTTTCTCAACTCTTCTCTTCTCAAACATGAATCCCCTAACCATTCCCTGACTTTATTGGCAAACTGATCCACATATTTAAATTCGACAAAATGATCACATGTGCCTTTGATTGCAAGTGCTTCCCTACTATGAGCAACACAATGGACACCACTAAGATGTCCAATCTTCACTCTAAGCTTTGTAACAAGACCTGCATTTACACCGACCATGGCAGATGCACCATCCGAGACAACCCCCACCATTTTTTTAAGTGATAGTTACATACAATGCAATACTTCTTTCACCCACCATTTTTTTAAGTGATAGTTACATACAATGCAATACTTCTTTCACCCATTTAAATAATGTATCTGTTTTGCCATCTTCCACACCTATGAGTTTCACAAATTTTGTCGCACATTTTCCTTTCCCACCATTTGTTAAAAAGGAAGAAGGATCATTTGATTAGGTTAGTACAAATGCATTAGAATGAGAAAAAGTAGAATAATCTTATATTCTTCTATTTCTTTGCATAGTCTACATGCCCCTAGAACACTTCATATATGCATGCATAATGCATTATTCACAAGGCCTCATGAACTGAAATGTGTAAGGTATTGAGACTCATAAATGCATAAGGTTATATATTGTGTAAGGACTTGAGTATATTAAATCCAAGAAATTGTATATAATGTAAAAGGCCTTCACTATAAATTCATAAGGTCTTATATATTGTGCAAGGCCTTAACTATAAGTGCATAAGGTCTTAATATTTACAAGGTATCATGAAAATGCATAACACTAATCCACATTCCTCTTAGGTGTAGCTCATGGAAGATGCAGCATTAGAACAAGTGTAAGAATCTCTTTTAATCTTTGTCCTCCTCATTCCATAAACGTCCAATGTAAATGGGCTTTTGGATAAGTCATTCTCCATTAGACGTAATGCATAAGCGATTATGCAAAGAATTAGGCCTAAAACCAAGGATTATGCCAATATGCCTATTTTTGTTTGAACATTAGGCTTAATGTATAAGAGCTTTTTCATTAGCTAGTATGGATTAGCCGTGAAAACAATGAACCCAAATGCATGTTTAGGTAATCGTATTTTATGTTTAGATAATTTTTCATACAAGTTGTGAATACAAGATATAACGCATTATAATACTATATTGTTTTATGTTTTTGAATATGATTCATGCATTTCATGAATAAACGATATAAGGCATTGTATTATAAATATTGGATGACATGCATTATGAGTTATGTAGTGCGGTGGAATATGGGATCTCTATTGTGGTAGATCCAAGGGGAAATCCCTTATTGTGAGATTCCAGCGCTTCTATAGAAGTGATAAGACATGCTATCACTAGAATGGGAGACGTGAGTGAGGACTGCAAGACTCTATGGTATTGTGGTACATTGATGGGCTCTCTATTGTGGTAAATCCTAGGGGTAATCTTTTGCAGATGCCCACACTTTTGTAAAAGTGATAGGATAGGCTTACCGCTTCACTGGGAGACTTGGTGCAGTATACGAATGAGGAAATATGTGTGAGGACTATGGGATTCACTCACATATTATTATGGTACATTGATAGGCTCTTTGCCATGTAAGTCAATATTACATAATTTGGAAAAAAAACTCATATTTTGGGAATCAATCACTCCGTTTAATTTTGAATATATCTTAAACATGCTAACTCCAAATTTGTCGGAGATTGTAGATCTAGATTCTATTCTTCAAGATCTTTCCAATGATATGTCACATAAGGGGGTTTTGACATAATTTTGGACAAGCTCACCAATGATCCCATTTTTCAAATGGGAATGGGATTTTTTCCAAATTATCTAATATGGTGTTATGTTAGTAAAAGAAAAATAAGTAGCATTTTTTTACTAAATAATAAGGTTAAGGGGCTTGCATTGATGCGGGGATAAGCAAGCTTGATATGCTTAACGTAACCTTCTATCAAATAATGAGATTAAGGGGGTTTCCTTGATGTGGATAGAGGTTGGCTTGATATGCTTAAGATAATCTTACAAGTAAGAAGAAAGAGTTAGTCAAAAGTGAGGATGAGGTTAGTAGAAACGTTTTAGAATGAGAAAAATTAGAATAATCTTGTAGTCTTCTATTTCTTTGCATAGTCTTCATGCCCCTAGAACACTTCATATATGCATGCATAATACATTATTCATAAGGCCTTATGCACAATGTGTAAGGTCTTGAGTATAAATGCGTAAGGTTATATATTGTGTAAGGCCTTGAGTATAGAAATGCATAAAATCATATATAATGTGAAAGGCCTTGATTATAAATTCATAAGGTCTTATATATTGTGTAAGGCCTTAACTATAAGTGCATAAGGTCTTCCTATTCACAAGGTCTTATGAAAAATGCATAACACTTATCCATATTCCTCTTAGGTGTAGCTCATGGAAGATGCAACATTAGAACAAGTGTAGGAATCTCTTTTAATGTTTCTCCTCCTCATTCCATAAACGTTGAATGCAAATGGGCTTTTGGATAAGTCATTCTCCCCATTAGACATAATGCAGAGATTATGCAAAGCATTAAGGCCTAAAACTAAGGATTATGCCATTAACCTAATTTTTGTTTGAACATTAGGCTTAATGTATAAGAACTTTTTCATTAGCTAGTATGGATTAGCCGTGGAAGCAATGAACCCCAATGCATAAGGCTTAATGTATAAGAGCTTTTTCATTAGCTAGTATGGATTAGCCGTGGAAGCAATGAACCCCAATGCATAAGGCTTAATGTATAAGAGCTTTTTCATTAGCTAGTATGGATTAGCCGTGGAAGCAATGAACTCCAATGCATGTTGATGGTGCCATCCAACAAAGATAAACAAAGATGAAGAGGAGGGGTCACTTACCAAAGATGAAGAGGAGGGGTCAATTACCGAAGATTAAGAATAGATTTATACAGGATAAGATGCAACAAAGGATAAAAATTGAGCTTATGTTTAATGATAGTGTAAAATTGGAGTACTCGCAAAATGTAGGATCCTTTTCAAAAAGTTTAGCAATAGAATATAGTGTATATTGCAATGAGCACAAGTGGCTACATTCCACACCCATGCACACTCATAGAGGGAGCTTGGATGTGGCTATTAGAAATGCTATACACTATGGTTGTATAGAAAACTATTGCGAGCAAAATAGGTAACTGACGAGGGTTACCTAAAAAGATTCCCTCCCAAAATGTGTGAAATCTAAAAAATGGTGTAAAAACATAGTTTTTTGAAAACACATCTAGAATTCCATGTATAAATTTAAAAATTACATGAATTTTACCATTTTTTTCAAGATTGAGAACACATGTGACCTTTGTAGATTTATAAAATGTTATTGTTTGTGACATAAAAATAAACTTGACTTACAAAATGACATAGGAGTCTACATAACTTAAAGAAATATCAATCTTTTTCAAATAAAAAATTATTTTATAAATTTCATGAATGTAAGACACTTCTTTAAATGGACTTTACTGGGGCAAATTCTACCGCTATACATAAATAAGCATATTATTTGATAGGCGCTCAAAAAATATTAGAATACATAACAACATAAGCACCATAATTTATGAAAAGTTCTACAAACATCCTTGAGTCTATTTCTAGACCCAAATAGCAAAGCCTAAATTTAGTATATACTTACCTTGACAGTTTGCATGACATAATTATTTACTCTATTATTTATAAGCAGATAGTGGGCATGATATACAACCAATGCTTATAGTTTAAAGAGGTCAACTTATAGGTGTGCAAAGGTAGACTTCTATTCATATATATATGTAGAAGATGGTAACTATGGAGGCTCTGAGTAAACCTAAGCATGTTAAAAGAGTAGAAAATTGAAATTTTTTTTCGGCGAGATAATTTTAGAGGCATATATCATATAGCCTATAAGTGTAAATTTTGACTCACATAGGCATTTTTTTCATGAAGGAAATTCTTTTTATGCAATATGGATAAAGATGGCGGGAAGAAATTGTAGCCTATATCATGTACGTATGTGGTGGTCGCAAAAATTCATAGTATGCATATGTTGATGTTTGATCCAGATAGCCATTATCATGAATATAGGTGATAGTGAAGGAATGAGCTCTAGTTATAAATATTCAGAGTACATGTGAAGGAGATTGAGAGATGGTATGTCTAAGGGTAGTGTAGAATGAACTCTAGTTATAATTATTTGGAGGACATGCAAAGGATGCTGAGAGATGCAATCTTCGCTCACAACATTGTCTTTGTGTACAAAGAAAAAAGAGAGGAGCTTAGGGCTTCTAGAATGGTGGTAGAGAAGAGCTTGGAGCTTTCACGAGATGACGGTAGATTCAAGGTCCCCTATGTTGGAGAGCATACTATTGCACATAGACATGGCAGAGTCCAGGCTCACATGCACCTCCCTCCTCAACATAGATGGTCCCACCATGTGTATTTGCTTATAGCTCTTCAGCTTTAAAATTGAATTGTAGAACAAAAATCAGGATTGATGAATCAATTGACTCGTGGTTTTTTAAATCAATGGAGCCTTGCACATTTGGATTAAAATCAATGGATTATAAGTCATCAAAATCTTGTTTTCACATCTCTTTCTTATTTCTTAACCTTAAAGTTACACTTTTGCATTTTAGGGATCCCATTGATCCTCCACCCACTGCATGACATGATTCTATTGTGGCACTTGTAGAGAGGACATGTCAGTGGATGCATAGACCTATACATGGACTTGTGGCCTTGTTGCATCCGCCTACAAAGTACCAAGGCCCATTTTTTATGCATCCGCCTACAAAGTACCAAGGCCCATTTTTTATGCATCCGCCTACACATGGTCTTGTGGCTTTTTTTATTGGGATGCCTGCTTGTTGCCAAGGATACTTCCCTTCCATGAGCAAATAGACTTCCTCCAAGAGATCATCGGTAAAATGATCAGAGGGGAGCCGCTTTTATGAATCCACTTTGCTTGAGAAGGGAGTCAATGGTCTGGCCAGGTTTTTGGTTGGAGTTGTTTGGTCATCAAATGGCTCACATACAGAAAGTGGCTTTGAGAGTTTTGTCATAGGTGACTATTAAATATTCAAGACTTTTAACTTTAAAGTTTATAATCTAGAGTAGTAACTACTAACTAGTTCTTACATTCTAAATCTCTTATTTTTTCATAGGATTGCTCTTCGTGGGCATGTAAGAGGAGCTAGAGTTCCTACTCACTCATACACACAAAGATACGAAACCTTCTTAGTACCATGCAGTTAGAACATCTTGTGCTAATTACATGTGCATGGTGGAGAATATGCATGACATGGAGATTTCCAAACATGTAGAGATCTCTAGAGTTCAAAGTTCAATTCATGAATGATGATCATAGCATGTCGTAAATTATGAGTCATGAATGACATAATTTATAAATGTTTGAACTTTGCTTTCAAGTGAATGTCGACGAGTTCAAGTTGAGAGTGGACACTCTTAAGAGTGTCCAAAACAAGGGAGATCCAGATGAGGAGTCCATATATGCCAATCTTTACAGGAAGCTAGAGGACATTGACCATCGAGTTTATCGTACTCGTAGAGATCGCAGAGCTAGAAGTGACATACGAGTAGGAGGCCGTGCATGCATTGTTCATGCACCCTACCTCGACTGCAGTGGCTACATATGTGAGGCATGGCTCAACTTTGAGGAGCTGTTTAACACCTATTTTGCTGAAGAAGAGGATGCTCCTATTGCAGGCATTAGAGAGTCCAAGTATGACAATGAGGGAAATGTACTTAGCAGGGTTGGCCTCTAATGATGGGAGAACCTCTAGCAAGGGAATTCCTTCCACTAGTGATTTCTTTGAGGAGGAGGAATAAAGTCTAGACTCTAAACAGTTTTGTACTTAGTGTTGTGACTACTCACAACACACTTTTTTATATTTTCTATTGTAGGCCGTGGGACATGACTCTTCTTTATGACATGCCGCATATGTTCAGTGTTCTGTGTTCATTACTCTTGATTCTTTGTATTAGTGTTTTAACTTTTTTCTAGTTTTTATGACAAGTTACAACTTCTCTAGACTTTGCATCTCTAAATCTATACAAATATTTGTTTTTCAAGTGAACCGTACCTCAATAGAGCTTATTTCTCAAAATTTAAAAGTCCCATACTAGTACCATTTTTTCATATCTTCATTTCTCACTTGACAACTATGTTTAAGGCATTTCCAATCCCCATTTGGATCTGTACATTTTCCATGGGAACTCTATGAAAGTGTCGATTTTGATTATGTATGCCCAATTTTTAGATTTGGTTCAAAGTTACAGTAGAAAATTGGTTACTCAGAAAAGTCTATGTGCAGAGAATATGAAATTTGTAAGTTGTTGTGGATGTATGTTTTTGACTTTTTCATATATAATTGTAGTAGTATAATAGGTATACGGTAGCATTGTGTTAAAGATTGTAGATTTGTTGCAAAAAATAAATTCCATTGATATGTAATATGATAGGGTTTTGCCAAAAGATTAATAGGATTCACTATGATCCCCATTTATGAATCTTTTCTAAATCTTTGCAAGGAAAGAATTGGGAATTTCCCAAACTTCCTAATATGGTGTTATAATATGACTAGAGGGAAAGTGTGTATAAATGATTACTTGGTGAAGGTTAAAGGACTTGCATATGTCCTTGCTTATATTGGATCACTAATAGATAATGATGTAGATGATAATGATAAGGTTTTGGTGACCTTGAATGGTCTTTGCAAGGAATATAGCAAATTTTAGACCTCTATTTGAGTTTGAGACTCTCCTGATTTTTAAGAAATTGATTACTTTCCTTATCCATGAGGAGATAAATATTGGGGGAGGTTCATGCTCTAGAAATTCACATGAGCAGGGTCTTCTACTCAGATATAGATAGAGGTAGAGGTAGATCATCATCTACAGTGTATGATGGTGGTCGATTTGGAAATCATATCTAGAGGTAATAACAACAATAAGAAAATTAGTCTCAATCAAGTGGAAGAGGTCACTTTAGAGAATTAGGGATTCAAGGAGACCAAGGTGGTTTCCAAAGAAATCAAAACGCATGGAGTGCTATTACTATGGCAAACTAGGGCACATTGTTAAGGACTCCTATAAAAATTAAAATGATATCAAAAGTGTAAAGTTATAGCAATAAATGCAACTATGCATCATCAAATAAATAGTGCGATGACAAAAGTGAACAAATATTTATGATGTAACACATGCTTAGTTCCATTATGGGAGATGTGTTAGGAATGAGAGATATTCGATATGTGGATTTTGGCACCTCTAACCATATTACCATTTATGGTGAGTGGTTTCATAGTAGATATGTAAAATTTAAAAAACTAGGATATGTAAAAACATGTGATGATTTTGTGCACCCCATTACACATGTTGGTAAAGTGACATTTTCTTTTAAGGATGGAAAAATAAAGTGCCTACCTATATAATTCATGTTCCTCGTATTACAAAAAACATGGTTTTTGTTGGACATATGATTGAGAAAGGTCTACAAGTGAGGTCTAATCTTTAAGGATACTTTGTGGAAGACTTTAAAAAACTATACCACTTGGTTGTAACGGGTAACAAAAATGGAAGGATGTTTACTTTCGACTTTGACATGCCTGAGGTGAAGGCAGAGCCATGTTTGCACATGGGATAGGTGTCATGGTAGATATTAATATATGGCACAATGTCATGTGAATATGTAACAATTAAAGTCTATGTAGGCCCCAAATATAGGCTATGCAAATATTGATATATGGAACAAGCATATTGGTCATGTGAATGTATAGCAATTAAAGTCTATGTAAGACAAAAGTATAATTGTAGTTTTGCCAAAGTTTAAGATTGATGGTATATGCAAAAAGTATGCAAAGCATGCTAGATTAGTACTAAGAAGGCTAAACATACTTTCTTGCATGAGAAACACATCAATGTAAGGCTATTGAGAATGTTATACATTCTGATGTATATGACCAACAAAGACAGCTACAACACCTATTGGCAGGTTGCAAAGTAGTATATTACATTAATTGATCAAACTAGGAAAGTGTGGGTCTATTTTATGAAGAATAAAAGTGAGGTGTTTTCTCACTTTCAAAAATTTAAAGCTTTCACATGGTTGAGAAGGGTATACAAATAAAATACCTAAGATCCTATGGTGGGGGACAATATTTTTCTAATGAGTTTAATGATTTCTTAAGGAGGCAAAAAATCAAGATATAATTCACATGATTTCTTAAAGAATAAGGAAATCAAGAGGTGATTCACTTGCAGCAGCAGGTAATATCCACAATAGAATGGTATTATAGAAAGGAAAAAGAAGCACATTACAAAAGTTTCACATGCCATAGTTTTTTAAGTATGAAGTAGTAGTTTACATTATGTACACGACCCCCACTGTAATTATTCACAACATGATGCCTGAACATAAGTTTACAATTATAAAACTAGATAGATTGTCTCATTTGAAAGTGTTTTGATGTATTGCATATGTGCACATGTTCCTGATGAAATGAGAACCAAGATGGATCCAAAGACAGAGAAGGGCATCTTCATTGGTTATACTTTAGAGTAGAAAGGTTATAAATACTAAAACCTTACTACTCATGAGATTCTAGTAAGCAGAGATGTTGTGACGAGCTTGTATACAGCAATGAAGGAAACTCAAGATACATATGTAAGAAGTAATAATGTTGAGACGAGCTTGTATACAATAGTGAAGACAACTAAAGAAACATATGTAAGGAGTAATAATGTTGTCCCACAAGTAGAGCAATAATCACAAGTGCTTAATGAACCTTGACAGTCCTCTAATATAGTAGATCTAGTGTTAGTAGATGGTCAGGAAGGTTAAGGATATATGAAAGGAATATAGATTCATCATCTTTTGGTACTATAGGTAGTGGTATGCAAAGGAAAGGAAAACGTAAATCAACCTTTGATGCACAATCTATTAGTAGGTCACTCTTTTGTGATGGTGACTCTAGTGGCTCTAAGTAGAGCTATGATGAGGAGCTTGGCATTTTATCAGTGGTGGTTACTATTAGTGCATGGAGAACCAGAGCTAATTTGAGAACACTCGAGAATGATCCAGGTGTATACATGTAGGTCTACTCTTGACCTAGGTACCATGTTGGACAAGTTAACATATGATGGATATTCATACTTACATGGTTAAAGTAATACAAAAGATAAGGCCCACTTATTTTGAGCAAGAACTTAGAAATCATAAATGTGAAGATGCAGCTTAGGAGATGTCAGCATTGGATACAGACATAACATGGGAGTTAGTAACCGGGAGGTCTATTCAAGCTACAAAAAGAAGAACCCGAGTATGCATGCATAAAAGAGGGGATTCTCGTCTTGGATTGGGTGAAAGGCCATATTTTATTGCTCAGTTTGTAAGCATTTGAACTCTTAATATTTTGCATTCAAAACTTTGGTTTCCAAAGAATTGAATCCTATATAAATTATTCTTTTTTAATGTGTGTTTT
Organism: Cibotium barometz; assembly: GCF_041138505.1. Classification (NCBI taxonomy): domain Eukaryota; kingdom Viridiplantae; phylum Streptophyta; class Polypodiopsida; order Cyatheales; family Cibotiaceae; genus Cibotium; species Cibotium barometz. Next base: position 31,565,994 of record NC_141107.1, on the reverse strand, counting down.
AACATGAGAAAATGTGCTGGACCATTCTCCTTGTGAGGAGTACGACTTTTCTTATTGCAAAAGGATCTCAGCCACATTTGAATGGCTGTGACAATAGGGTGTGTTGCTTTGAACTATGATGCTATGCCCATTGTAAGCTCAAATTATTTTGGTTCTATAAGTTTTTAGAAATTTATCTAGTATGTGTTTTAATATTACTTAATCTTGTGTGATACAGGAAGATTCTGAAGAGGCAATTACTGAGGAGGAGGATGATGATGAGGAGGAGGAGGAGGAGCGCAGAGACCGGCCTATTGTGTTTTATGTTGTATAACTTCATACTCGATGTAGCTGGCATGTTATGACATTTTGGATGTAACTCGCCTTTTATGCCATTTGTAATTTAATACATATAATATTTCAAGAGTTACTATGTTTTAAATGTATTTGCATATGTTGATATGTCTGTTTGTACAAATTAGAACTGTCTTATATTGAAATAATTATTTTTTGTGCAGATTGGGGCTAATGCACCAAACTTTCTCCCAAATTCCGTGGTGTAGGTGGTTGGGGCTCCAAAAAAGAAATGACTCTTACGATCTTCCCAAAAGATTCAGACCAACGACATCTCTATGCCCATTGATGTACCCTCACACACGGTGTCAAACATAAGTAAGACATTAGATTGGATGACCCAAATGAGTACTGGTACATTGGAGCTAGAGGATGTAGAGTTCCTTGCTTAAACATAAAAGCTTCAGTGGTGAATGTACAAGCATTTTCTTCTTCTTCTTGGATGGAGAGGCTTTCCTTGCAGGGGGGTGGTGGAGAGTCCAGATCATTAGCACTAATTGAATTATTCAAAATAATATTGATTACTCTTGCACGAACACTCCACATCCAAAACTCGTGAGATCCAAGAGTCTGTCAAATTAAAAAATTTTCTCAGAGTTAAGAACCTAGAACTGTAGAAAATAAGTTAAAAAATTAGGTCAAGATTTATTGCAAAAATAGTTGGTTTTTAACATAACCTATAGTGTTATCAATCTTGGTATATTTAGACAAAAGATATTTCCACACATTGGCAATAACATGCCATCCACATGACGTAGAATCTTTTTGTAAAGCAAGTGACTAATTTAGAAACTTATACTCTCCCTTCTTTTTCAAATTTGAATATTCATCTTCAATAGCTGCAATAGCTCTCTTACATGCCCTATTAAAAATTAAATTTGAATATAAGGAAAAATAAAGTATGAAGCTTAGAAGGAAGATAAATATTCAAGTTAGGAGAACTACTTGAAAAATAAAGTATGAAGCTTAGAAGGAAGATAAATATTCAAGTTAGGAGAACTACTTGCAATTTAATCTGCCCATGCATGCCAGTCAGGCTATTCATAAAAATAACACTTCTTCTCAGAATAATGATAACACAAGCACTCCAGTGTCCACTGGAAAAAAGTAAAAGAAATATTTAAGAAATCAAATATCCTTAAAATAATTCTACACATATGTCATATAGTAAACACATAGGAATCATCAGTTTTAGAGACGAACCTCTCTACATATGGTAAAACAACAAAACAAATGTTCTTATTTTTCATTGGCTTGAAATAGGAAGTAATCTTGGAATTCTTCTTCATATTAATCAATGCAAGTGACACTAAGGGATCATAAATGAATACTTCGTTGACTTGATTTGGAAGAAATTCCTTCATAAGTACCCTGAAAGAGTTTATAAAGGAAAAATAAACAAAATAGAAAATATGCTTACATTATTAAATGCATGTGAAAAATGTATTCATACCTTAAACACATGAGAATAAGACTGCCATTGATCTCCCTATCCTTCTCTACAAGCATGTAAATGTCCCCAGGTGCAATATAGAGGTAGTCTTCCTCCATTGTGCCAACATTGCAAATTAGCTGCCCTAGTCCTTGGGCAAGCCTCTGCGAATTGGCCTTCTCCAACTGCACAAGGGTCTCTAAGCTATCATGCACATTTGAGATATTCTCCTTTTCCTTCACCTTCTCCTCCTCCCCAGAACTCTTGTCATCTGGATTAGATTTCCTAACCAACTTTCTTCTCCTTTTCCTTCACCTTCTCCTCCCCAGAACTCTTGTCATCTGGATTAGATTTCTTAACCAACTTTCTTTTCTTCTTGGGAGGGGAAGTGACTTCTTCAACATTTATATTATCTCAAAGGCTTTCCTATCCCTAATTGGCAAGGGATGAAGAAATTTTGTCAAACCTGTACCTCACCCTACTTACAAGTGTCATGTCTGTGTCCATCAAAGTGACTCTTCATGCATGGGCAGCACATGTGAAGCTATCATTCATAAAGTCTATAAGGAAGTCTTCACAAGCTTCTTGTAGACATGCCACTGCACTACTCTGCCATCTGATATTATCACTTACTATTTTTACAATTCTCATGAATGGTACCCTAGGAATGAGAGGATGTGTAGACTCTTGTGCTTGCCTTATCTCAGCAAACAATTTCTTTTGTTTCTAAAGGAAAGTAATTGCCTTAGATATATTAGTTCTACCCTTTACTGGTTTCTTCTCTAATGGTTTCTTCTCTAATGGTTTCTTAGATGTTTTTGCCTCAGCTTCAGTTTGAGTTTCTAGCTCTGAATCTTGTTGTTTTGGAAGGGAGGGATCAAGGTACACCATGCTCACAGTTTGCTTTGTATGATCCATACTTCCAAATCAAGCGATAGTGAGCAAATAAATCAGGATGATGATGTCAATCGTGCCATCAATGGAAAGAAGTAGTCCATGGAGCAATGAAGCAAATCCAACCCTTCTCAAAGAGTTAGATTCACGTCGTCGAAGGAATCGGGTGACAAGCCGGTGCGCTATCCACGGAGTGATTAAGCAAATCCAAGCCTGATCGAAGAGCTAGATTCATGCCGTTGACAGAATTGGGTGGGGAGAAGAAGCCACAGCGATAAAAGAATTCTTACGTTGTCCATGGAGCGATGAAGTAACAACCCTACACGAAGAGCTGAAATCGTGTCGTCAAAGGAATCGGGAGAAGACGCATTCCATCCAGAAAGCGATAGAGAAAATCTTGTTCATCAAAGACGATCCTCAGAATCGTGCCAATGAAGGAATGGGCCGGTGCTGCAACCGTCCACGGAGCGAAAAGAAAAGTTTGAAAATAAGGAAAATATATCTCACACCGTCAATGGAACCCGAAAAAAAAAACAAAGAATATTTTCTCCTTTTTATAGAGTGCGATGTCATCATTTGTGCGAGGATGACATCAGCCCTACATGTGGCACATCGGCACACTTTAGTGATGTCATCCCTTCACGTCCATCGTACATGGATGATGTCAACTCTAATAATGTCTATATATAGTCGTGCCTTGTTTAAATTTCATTTTTTTTCCTTTCGGTCCCCCTTTCTTGTGCCATAGATTGGTTTCGATCCCCCTTCACTTGTGCCATGGGAATTCAGTTCACCGCGTGATCAAAAATTTTGGTTCTGGTTGGTTCTTCATCCTCGCGCCATGGCCAGCAATTCAAGCATGGAGCGGGTGGCTCACTATTATGATCCTTTAAAAGATGTAGAGACACTTGAAGAGGTAACAGATGAGCCTAGTGCTAATGAAAACCTATTCTATTTTTTAAGGAGAGCTGGGCACAATGAACGTCTTCCAGATGTTGAGTCTATATTCAATGTGCCCTTTAATTTAGAACATATTCTTAAGGACATGGAAAGCTCTATGTTAGGGGAAGAGTCGGAGCCATATGGTAAATTGGCTATAGTATAGAAATTATAAATGAGGGATCATCACAATATGTTCACATGTCTAGCTTTGCCCTATCCTCATCTGAAAGGAAGAGCATGTCAAGAAGGTGGGATGCCTATTCAGAAGATATTAAGAGGATAAAGACTTGTCTTGACAACTGCCCTCTGCACAAGAAAAAGTGCAAGGTTCTTGAGTACTACTTTGGATTTGTTGCTTATCTATTTCTTCATGTAGGCAAAGAGGACTACACAAAGGATGAACTGGAAGTTCAGAAAGGTCAAAAGGTTTCACAAGCTTCATTTGTCATAGAGATTGAATCTGATGATGAGGTTATGGACCTAGTTTTTGGTGATGTGAGGAGTGCCTTCTAAGCACAAGGTTTGGTGTGGCAAAGTTTGAGGCATCCTATGAGGTCCTCGCTCGCTCGCTTCGAGGCTCCTGCCAAGGCGAAAGCGGCGTCGGGGCCTCCCGCGCAGGGCAGGGGTCCTGCACACTCGGGGCCTCACCGAGGATGTCCAGGATGAGAGGCTAGCCCGGGGGGTGGCTCCGCCGAGGCCGGGCCCAGAAGACTCCCCTCACCTCGGAAAACACGGGCGATTCCACCATGGTGGTGAAAAATCTTTTAACTAGGAGATTACTCTAACGAGTCAAGTCTTGACTAAATTAAATTGATCTGACCAAGCCTGAAGTCACATGGTCAGATCAAGAAGAGACTTGCACTTGGTCCATGGAATCACCACTTTTTTCCTCATTTTCGAGGCCGATGATCCCTTCCACTGAACAAGGTCTTCTCAGGATTTAAACTGATTAACGTAACTAATCGTATCTAGTTGTTTCTCAGGAATCCTCTGATCCAGTCTAACCCCATCCGGCCCATGGGTTCCGACCACTGAATTGGTGGGATTCCTTTATTAGGATTTGATTGGGTTTTTTCCCGGGTATCGAGGGGAAAAGAGTTCCCAGGCCCCCTAGCAAAAATCAAATAGGCACACCACATACACACCCACAATATGAAATTGCCATTTATAACAGATTCGATTGGCTTTAAGACAATCCTTGAATAAAATCATAATATTTTCGATCATCATTTTCCAAAATTCCAAGTCCATTGTATTACAAAAATGCATCATCTGAACTCTTCGTTGAAGACCATCTTGCCAACCAACAAGATCCAGTATCAAATTTTTGTTCCCAAAAACCTTTTCTTTTTGTCCATCAGATATCTTCCTCGACGTACGCCTGGGTGTCCTAGCAACCGCGAGCCAGTTGCCTGGTCATAACCCTCTAGGATCCTCCTTAGGTGTCCTATCACTTCACTTAGAGACAGCTTCGTCGACCCTCGCCCATCGTACCGGAAGCGCACCATTTTAACTGTACAGAGGCTGGTCAAGACCTCGGCAGGCTTTGCCGTAGGCGACGTCCCTTGACGACTCCCTGCCAGCTGTTCCAACGAACCTCCTGTAGAAAAACATAAGCCAAATTCTTCCTCCAGCATTCTGGTGTAAAACAGTCCTTTGAATGAAAAACAGAGTTTCCAATGCAAGTGAGACTCCAGTTTAAGATTGGTTTGAAAGACCTTTTTTCCAATAATTCCTAGTTTCATAATGAGAATCCTTGATCTCTCATGAGGGTAATCTACCCGTCATTTTATCCATTTATCCAACTAGATTCTTGGTGAGATTGGTCAGGGAAAAACTAGATTAGTTCCGGTAGTCTATTCTTTGGATTTAGTAACTGGAATTGGTCACGAAGTTTTTGTCTGATTTAGATCAAGAGAAGGACAATTAGGCTTTCTGTCCGACCTCACGTAGTCTAACTAAATTCATTCAGTTTAGTTCTACCAGGATTACTTTCAACTAAACATCCATTTAGTGATTTTACCAATTCAATTATCCAAGATTTTCTTTTCCCACATAAATTCTCAACCTTAATTCATTAGGTAGAATTATGATGAAAATTTATCTTTTGACATTAGAATTTAATTCAAATCCATCTTTTCTCAATTATCATGGAAATTCAACTTTTAACTAAAATATCAATACCTTTTTTTTAATAAACTTGAAATCCTTCTTTTTCTCATTTCAATGAGTGCAATCCAATTATCATGGGAATTCCTCTTTTCCCTAAATTAAATCTATTAAAATTCTTCTTAAAAATTACATAAAAATAACCATTAATTCCTTTAAGCTAAAAATTTCACTTTTCTCATCTAAACATTTGAATTTCAATATAGTAGGAATTCCTCTTTTATCATTTAAACTTATCTATGCAAAAAGATAAATTTAATTAAATTTTTCTCTTAAAATTTAAATAAAAATCTGCATTAATTCCTTTGCACTAGGAATTACACTTTCTTCATTTAATTAATTGGATTCCAATATGGTGGGAATTCCTCTTTCATCATAAAAAATTATCTATACAAAAGATAAATTTAACTATATTTTCTCTTAAAAATTAAATAAAAATCTTCATTAATTCCTTTGCACTAGGAATTATACTTCCCTTATTTAAATATTTGAATTTCAATATGGTGGAAATTTCTCTTTCATCATAAAAGTTTATCTATACGAAAAGATAAGTTTAACTAAAACCTTTCATAAATTATACATTATTTTAGCATTCCAATTTTATTCTCTAAATCATTGGAATACATGGATTTCCAATGTCTTGGGGATTACTCTTTTAACATAAAAAAAAATTACCAAAAATTCCTCTTTTTTCTAATTTACTAATTATGCATAATCATTAAAAAAATTTCTTCATGATTACAATGAGAATCATTCAATTAATCTAGGATGATAATTCCTAGAATATGGTAGGAAGTTCTCTTTTCATATTGTGAATGAAAATATTTTATGTGTTTATTTTACAAAAATTTTACCATAGCTCTGTTGCTATTACTGATAATTCTCAATTTAATTGAGAGAATGAAGTTTAATATGATTGGTATGATTAGAATGACCACTAATTGGATCATTATCCAATTATGGATTGATTCATAATTTCTCTATGAAAGAAATATCATAAAAGCATTAAAAAGCCATTACTTTGACAATCATAAAAATTACTTTTGGATTAGAGAAATGCTTCATGAGAAGCTTCATTTGGATTGAGAATAGGTCATAGGAATGACCTTTCTTTGGGGGCAGAGAGAGAAATGCTTAAAAACCATTAAAATTAAGCATAAATAGAAATTTGTGTGTTTCTTTATTACAATACATTAAAACATTTCAATAATATTCAAAAGCCATTCAAATTAAAGATTCTCAAGCTTGAGAGGGGTTGAGAAGAAAGAAACATTTAGAAATTATAGAAAAAAGACCATAATCCACTCTTTACCTCCTAAAATGCTTGATTCTTTAGTCACTGTAGAGGCCCCCAACCAATCAATTGGTTTGGTGTCACCAAGGCAGATTGAAGAGAGAGAGAAGCTCCAATCTCTTCAATTTTGTAGAGGTTTTTAGAGGATAATAGAAATTAAGCTTAGTTTAGAGTAATACTGGCATAGTTTAGTTCACAGATAATAATACAAAGGAATGAGTGTTTATTTATAGGAGAGGGAGCCCACTTGCTAAGTCCAACTGAGCTCTAGAATTTTCTAGCTTCAGTTTGGCTGAATTTGGACAAGTTTTGGACCAATTTGGCTCCCTTTTTTATTTGGTTTGATTTAGGAGAGAGGAGAGATAAAAATATCCTATTATTTTTTAGTTTTAAACTCATCCAAGCATGTGAAATAGGTGACTCCTTGAAGGCCTCCCTTTTCCTTACACATGTGTCAAAAATGAATGATTACTCTAAAATATCTCATTTTTTTATTAATACACCATAATTTTTAACTAATAAACCTAGTACTTGGTCAACTCTTCATCTTATGTGGTCATTTACTCATTTTGGGTATTTTCTTTTATTCTTTGGATTTATCTTTTCCTAACACTTGGATTAATCTTATTGATCCATAGGAACCTTAATTGGACCATAATCAAAAAAATTTCAAAAATCTGGACCCTTAGACTAAGGTCTTCTGAATCAATTTTAATTAATTCCAATTGCACCTTGAAAAATCTATTTTTATTTTTTGTTTCAAGGAAACATTTTTTTGATATTTGAAGAATTTATTTATCCAAAAATATCTCAATTTTGATTTACCACTCTCTAGAATTTTTTTATCTCACTAGGCAAAACAAGGAAAAATGATATTTTCTTATATTCAAAATCATAGAATGATTACAAGGGATTGAAATAGAGGCTTATTTGATATTCAGGCTGCTGAGGAGGAATCTTACATATCCAGTATTATTGACAAGGGATCATCTGTGCATGGAGAGTCCTTAAAACCAAACTTTGTCATCCCTTAGATGCCCTCCTTTCTTATAAATGGCAAGAATTTTATCCTTCTCTCCCACATACAAAAGCTTTATAATTTAAGGGAGGATTATTGCCTCACAATTATAGGAGATGGTTGTGAAGCTGCCAGAGGTATACTCAATATGTAAAATTAACATAAAGAAGAGTTTTTGAAGTTGGACACTAAGGTGACAGAGAACTTCATTGAAGCCCCTAGAGCCATGTCATTGTACTTTGACAAAGCTAAGGAGATTGAATCTTATCTTCCCACAGAGCTAGAATTTAAAAGTCTTCATCAAGAGGAGTTAGGAATTACTGAAATCGGAAGAGAGCCCGTGCCCGCCATTGATCAAGGAAATAAAGAAATCTCCATCAACCTTTGGGATGCATCCAAGTTAGAAGAGGATAAGAACGAGAAGGTAATTTATTTGTTCTTAAGTGAGTTTATGGTATTGGCTGAATTTATGTGAAAGCCAAATTCTTTGTTTAATGTAGATTGAGCTTGATGATGCTGATGGTTTCCTTGGACGTGGAGGTGATTCTCGTGAAAGAGTTGGCCAAGATGTTGCTCTTGCACACTACATCCCATCTATTGACAAAGAAATATTTATTGTCTACTACAACAAATATTCTAGTGATGCTAAAATTCCACTTCTCACACTCAAGGCACTATCTAGATATACGGGCTATTCTTTGATCCCTTACAATACACATAATGTCATGCCTATAGAGAAGTGTGCTGCTATTCGTATCTTTGGATACGGTACATGATTTTGGCCTTCTGGAACCGGATACTTCCTTTTGGAACCGAATACTTCCTTTGTTATTGTAGCTATGCTCTAGGTGTCGGACTAGAAGATGTAAATGCACTCAAGGGTTATAGTCGCAAGAAGTTTTTACGCTATGGAGGAATAATGCCTAGTGAAGAGGAAGAGCAAGTAGAGAAGAGACTCAAGAGAATTGTAAATATTTTGTTATATCTTTTATGTAATGCAATGATGCGATTAAGTTTTAATTACAAGTTTGTATTAAGCAAAAATGTTTACAACACTCTTCAAAATTTTGTATACAAAATTTTGTTACACTAAATCCAAATTCTTTCCTTCTCGTCTTCTTGATGATCTCCATGCCGCATGACGTGTTGGTCCTATGCCAGCTTTCCACTTCAGTGATCTCCTCATTTTAGCTTGATTTCGTGCTCCCTTTGCTAAATCACTCGTACGGGCCTTTTCCATTGATAGTTTTCACCCAAAAGTATATCTGTAGAACCAATTGAACATTTCTTTGAGGTAATTTGTACAAGTCTTTCCTCCATGTCGGGTGTCTTTGAAATATACTCCTCTAGGTCGATAGTGAGATTTTTCCATTCCTTGGGTGCTCCACATGTCAAGAGAACCATATTCACTCATGAAGTATGCACCATGAGTAAACAAAATGTGCTACAGAAGAAAACAAGGCCAATTCAGAAGCTATTATTCATAATCATTTGAAATTGATGAGTAGAAAGAAACTCTACATGTTTACCATGTAATCCGTAATGTTGGTATCACCCCATGTATCGACCATGGCTTTTATAAAATTTTGAAGCTCTTCTTGAAATTTTTTGCACTCCTCTATAGTCGATTTTGGTCATTAATTTAACCACCTTATTGAAGTCTGACCAAACCTTCTCACATAGAACTAAAAGCCTTGGATTGGTGTAGTCAAACGTTGTACATTTACACAAATCCTCTCTAGAAAATGTCTTGCCCTATATCCACTCATCATAGACACTCTGGGCCACTTCATGATTTATGCTAGAGGTCTTCTTGTTAACAGTAATCTGCACATTTCTGCCATGGCATGCAATTGAGTTGAGTAGCTCCTCTACTTTTTGAAGAGCTTCATGTTGTCTTTCCTTGCCTTGCATAGTAAATGTGTAATCAACGTGACACTTGAGTAGACGATCAAACACATGCATGAATGCATGCAAAGTATAATAGTGGATGTTCTTGAGTAGACGATCAAACACATGCATGAATGCATGCAAAGTATAAAAGTGGATGTTCTTGAGTTTGAATGGAATAATAGGACTTCATTCGGGGTCTCTCAAATGCTTGTTTAGCTCAGCTAGCATGTTAGCAGACAAGACACCACCAACCCAATTGCTAGCATCATCATCCACTATTTATCCACTTTCAACACTAAACTTACCTTGTCACCTTGCATGAAAAACTAAAGTAGACAAGTTTTAGTACTTAAAAGATTTTTCTATTAGCTCGCAACAAATAATGTAAAAAATTACTTACATTATTTATATAGTCCATAGAATAAGATTATAGCTCTTAGAAGACGATGTAGATCAACAAATATATTGTTGAACTCATTATCGGGATACATGATCTTACCATTTATGCCTCGCATTTTCCCCCAAGATCCAATAGTTAATGTATCACTGAAGCAATATTATTCTCCAATTTTGTGTTGCACATCATCATTGCATGTCCTCTTTGCTAATCTTATCTTTCTAGGGATAGGAAAAATATTCTTTATGATGCCTTTTTTGCAGAGTGTATATTTTAGCAATTGATGGAGGGCTTGATATCCTTTTGTGCTAATGCCCACATCATCGCATGCATTCTGAACCTCCTCAACACTTAGAAATTGGTAATGTCATCCATTATCTCATTTGCAAGTACCTGACATATCTTTGTGTGGCGTTGGTCTCGAAGGATGAAAGAATGTCACGCCTCCTCACACAACTACGTAATATTTTTCCAAAATCTTGAGGACCATTATCAACACATGCTTCTTTCAAAATGTTTCTGTCACAAACCAATAAAGATTACCAAAAACACTTTAATCTATTGCTTATAACAACCACAACAACCAAAAATACCTTAATCAAAATTACTTATAACAAAATAGACAAATAACCAAAAACAAACCTTGCTGCATGGATTCTTTGCTTATGAGCAGCACCACCAACTACCAGTTTGTGAATGTTATTGATTGTCGGCTTTCGCTCTCTTTCTCTCCCATGGGGGTGCTCTTCATGGTGGCGAGAGTTGTGTCTTGTAGCTTCATAACGCAAGCCTCTTTCTCTTTGTCCCTTTTCTCTAGCTCTACAATATTATTTTGTGCATCTTGTAGTCCATGTTGCGCACTACTCAAAGTGATTTTTAAGCTTTGTATTTTTGAGTGGAGGAATTGGACACTCTCCATGCATCGCTCATGCTTAACCTTCTGCAATACCCAATCAGCCCATTCTCACCCTCTCCAACAAAGTGAATAAATGAAGGGAGTTCAATGAAGGGTGGAGGACAATGCGAAGAAGGATCATTAGGATATAAATATCCATCAACCCAAAGATCCACATTAGTCCGACCCCATTGTCTTCTTGCATGCTTCTCATGTGCATTCAGAAGTTCTTTCTTAATTGGTGTATATTCATTCAATATGCGAATATGAAAGTCCACCTTCCACACTCTTGTTGAATCTAAAATTTTTGTCATTCAAAAAATGGAAGAAACTATTTTGAAGTGACTCAGGGTTGTCCTATTGTATTCACAATAGGGCTGTCCTATTGTGAAGAGAGAGAGAGAGAGAGAGAGAGAGAGAGAGAGAGAGAGAGAGAGAGAGAGAGGGAGATAGACCTATTGTATTCGCAATAGGAAAAGAAAGCTTGGGAAAAAGGGAGGGAGAGATGAATGATCTTAATATTCTCCTCATCTAAACCTTGTAAACACTTCAACATACTAGCAGTCAATTGTCTCCCACCCTTATTGATATCATTACTATGCTCAGTACGTTAGGGCAGTGATCCATCTCTGTATGCATCCATAATCCTCATCCATGTCTCAAACATGTCATTTGGGCATATTATCATGTGTGCATTCTTTGTTTCAACACTATCATCATCAAATGCAACTCGTGCTAGCTCGATAAATTACTGCACAACATTCTCAATCATCTATAACCAATAATATATTGAGGTATTTCTAAAAACACCAAATATTAAAGGTCCCATTCTTCACAATGTTGTTCACTTCCCTTTGCAACTCCTTGGTGAGGCTTTGCAGGTCTATTGAATGCAACCCATTATCCCTTACTTGCTTTAGATTATCATGATATGGAGATTATCGCATTATATTTTGAGATTCTAAGTTTTCCATTCGAGATAATTCCACACTCTCCTTTGGAGAGTAATTTTGCATGATCCTCGGCACCCTTTCCATATAATACTTCTTTCTTTGATTCATGGCTTCATCAGTCACACTCTCTGTGAAAACTCTGGCTACATAAATGGAGTGTGTTGACCAAAAAGTATCCAATACTTGTATTTATGAAGACGGTCTCTCCTCACTATCTCCAAAGGTTTTCCACTGGCCTCATCAAAAGGCATTTGATCAGTGCATGATGCAGGTGGTATAGAACTCAATCCAAAGTCGAGAGCTAGTTTTTTGACATGTTTCTTGCTCAATTTACTATAGACATATATTGTAGGAGCTTGTACACAATTTTTCACTAGGATGTGAAACGTCTCTTGTAGTCCAAATGGGTAGTATTGCTCATAAGTAACCAACCTAGAATGACCTTCACTACTCTTTTTTGCAAGATTCTTCGTTCAAATTGTTTGATTATAATCCACCACAATAGCAGTATCACCAAATGGAACAATGGAAAAATCATCAACTGTATTTGTCGTCGCCAAAGTAGATGATGTTTGTTGTTTTTGATTCACTATTTTGGTTTTACCTCTAGCCTCATCCTTTGAAGTATTGGCTTGAGCCCTGTAGATTTGGACAACTATCCAAATCTATAGTAATGGTTCTAGTAAGAGGAGCATTAGACAAATCCCCAATTTGAGTGATATATCTATGTATATAAATTTTTCCAAATCTATATCAATGAATGGTTGGATAAATCCAAAAAGAAGAGAATTAGAGAAACCCCCATTCAAGGTTGGCCTTAGGCAAGGTGTCCACCAATAGAGTTGAGGTCTAATGAGAGGAGAACTATAGAGGTCCCCAAAAGGGTTGAGGTTTGGATTGTAGGTAGATTAAGATAATTATTAAAATCTATATTTAATGTTTTGACAAATCCTTATTTAATTGGTTAATAAAATGTGGTGAGAAGAGCATTACGTAGGCAAGTCCCTAATAGGAGTGAACTATGAATTAAATATAGATTTGGGAAATTATCCAAATCTACATTCAGCCGGCGGTTGGCCAAATCTAGTGAGAGGAGAATTAGTCATGTCCATGGCTAATCTTAGCATTAAGCCAATCCCCATTAGGAGTGAGCTATGAACTATAGATAGATTAGGACAATTGTCCAAATCTGTATATTGAATGGTTAGTCAAATCTTTTGAGAAGAGTATTAACTACTAATATGAGTGAGCTCTAAATGTTATATAGATTTAGATAACTATACAAATCTTTGCTGAATGGTTCTAGTAGTAAGAGGAGAATTAGGAAAATCCCAAATAAGAGTGGTGTATGTATATATATAGATTTGTCCAAATATATATCAAGGAATGGTTGTGGTGGCTAAATCCAATGAGAAGATCATTAGAAAAATCTGTATTAAGGGTTTAGTCAAGATATCGGATAGGGTTGAGGTCTAATGAGAGGAGAATTATGGAAGTTCCCAACAATAGCAATAAGATATTAACTGTAGTTAGATTTAGACAATTATTTAACTCTATATTGAATGGTTGGCCAAAGGCAGTGATATGAGCATTAAACAAATCCCCAATAATAAGGGTTAGCCTTAGGCAAGTATCTAATACGGCTGAGTTCTAGTGGGAGGAGCATTATGGAAGTCCCCAATAGAATCGAGCTATGGATTAGAGTTATATTTGGAAGATTATCCAAATCTATATTGAATGGTTGGCTAAACCTAGTGATATGAGCATTAGACAAATCCCCAATAAGAGTTAGCCTTAGGCAAGTCTCTAATAGGAGTGAATTCTAGTGTGAGGAGCATTATGGAAGTCCCCAATAGAATTGAGCTACAAATTATAGTTAACTTTGGACAATTTTCTAAATATATATTAAAGAGTTGGCCAAATCTAGTGAGATCAGTATTAGACAAGTCCCCAATTAGGGTTACCATTAGGAAATTCCCCAAAAGAGCAAGGTCACATGTGATGGTCATTATGCATTTCTATTCGATGTAGATTTGGATAATTGGCTAAATGTATGTTGGTGGGATTTAGACAAATTGAATGAATTTCCATATATGTAAAGCTAAAACTTTTGTCCAAGGGTTTCGTTAAGTGGATACCTAAGGATCAGGCTAGCTGGGTGAGAAAGGTTATAGTCTAGGTTCCATGGATACGTAAGGGATTTGGACAAATTTAATAGTTGTCTGGATTTATCTTGTCCAATTACCATGCCTAGCCATTATGGTATATCCAAGGATTTGGTTAAGTGGATGCCCAAGGATTTGGCCAAGTGGATGACCAAGGTAATAGTCCACTATCTAAATCTTCATGTTATGTGGGAATGGGTCTAGATTGAAAGAGGTGGTTTTCATTTTTATGGAGGATTTTACTTCTAGTTTAACTCTAGATCCAAAGATATCTATTTGAAGAGAAAAAGAGCTAAAGTGAATCCATTCAAAGAGAAAAAGAGCCAAAGTGAAACCACATACAAGTATGCAATACATCTTTCTTATTTAAAGGACTCATCATAAGAAAGAAAGCATGCTAACATAAGCCTAATCTTAGATCAAATGACGAGCAAATAACTTACCAATAGATTATAGATTAGACATAGTTTAATGAAATGCATTAGGCAAAATATGGACTCTCATTTCTGCCCCTTAAGGATTTCCACACCTCCTCTCTCTAGAAAAATGGGCTCATGGTGAAAGTTTTGCAAATCAACTCAAAAGTGAGTGGAGTTTGGACATTTGGAATCTATTCTTTAAGACCTTTCCAATGATATATAGCATGATAAACAATTTTGAATATTCAAGAAGTCTCCAAATTGGTGCATTCATCACTAATTTGGGGACTTCTTGAATATTCAAAATTCCTTATCATGCTATATATCATTGGAAAGGTCTCAAAGAGTAGATTCCAAATGTCCAAACTCTGTTCACTTTTGAGCTGATTTGTAAAAATTTTACCATGAGCCCATTTCTCCTGCGAGAGGAGGTGTGGAAATCCTTAAGGGGCAAAAATGAAAATCCATATTTCACCTCATGCATTAATAAATAGTGATAGATTAAATGCATTAATCTCACAAGTTAGTCAAATTAGTGACTGTGAATGAAAAGTTAGTAAAACCAATTTAATTAGTGATGAATCAGTCTAATATATTAATTTTAAATAGTTAAAAAAGAATTAATTATTATATTTTTTAATAATATGAACTATAAAGATTAGTTAATCAAGATTCATTGATGGCATGCAGCTTCCCTACTGTATGTGTGTGGGGGAGAGAGAGAGAGAGAGAGTCGTGTGTGTGAGAGAGAGAGAGAGAGAGAGAGAGAGAGAGAGAGGTAAACTCTCCTTCTATCAAATCTCTACACAACAAGCTATTTTCAGATTATGTTTGGTGGAGAAAGAGGGAGGGAAGGATTGATTTTATTTTAGGGTATCACCATTACCATCATGCAATTTGTTTTCGCAAGGCTCTGCTAGGGTGAGACAATTTTCTATGGAGAGAGAGAGAAACAATTGAGATGAATGGAAAGTTGAGAGAGAGAAGATGATTTACATTTGCATTTCCTCCTTACCCTTTCTACTTCTTACGTTTTTCTTCTCCCTACATTTTGCTTCTCCACACTGTAGGGGCAAAGAGCGAAACGTTTTTTTTCTTCGATCAGTCATGATCCTGTGAGGCATCTTCTCAGAATTGTTTTGTATAAATTCTCGAATTATTTCCCTTCCTAGTTCAGTGTGATCCCATGCCTTTCTTATAATCCCCTTGTTTCCGTACATTGACCTTCCTATACCATTCTCAAACTAACCCCTGTATCTATAAAATGTTGTAGTTGGAATACCATGCCCTTCAACATACTTCCATACCATTGAATGTGAAGCTATACTGTCTTGTCCCCACTTAGCCCACACAACATGCCATTTCCATGGAATCATATACATAATTAGTGCGGCATTGCAAGAAATGCCCCCAAAAATCTTTGCGGAGTTGTATCCTTGGCAACATTTTCTCTTACAACAATCAATTTTAGCTACATGGGAAACAACATCTAGTGTTGTCCTCTTTGAATTCCCTGTTATTCTCAACACTTTGGGTTGCCTCTTCACCATGTAGTATCTCCTCTTCTTAGTTGGAGTATCAACATATTCATCAATGAACTGGTCATCCATATCATTGGAATCCTCTTCAATGAGAAGCGATGAACCGTCCTCAAATGTGAGTCTTTTAATAGGCCACCTAATGAGATTAACACCATTATATTTAAAGAAGGTACTGGTGACTAAATTTGTTGGATGTCTTGGTCAACCACCACACCCACATCATCTCCACCTAAAACTTCAAAACCAATATCCTCATATGGAAAGACCAACAATATGACCCCTTTCCCAACACATTCTTCTTTGCCCTCTGACCACAATAACATTTTTTTCTCTCCAAGTCTCACGGATTGAAATTCCATCATATGGCGCTACTCTTGAATCATGTCCCAAAACTTCATGAATGTTAGGTGCTACACCCAAGGTCTCTAGAGAATTCTTATACCACTTGACAATGGTATCAACTGCATCGACTAATTTGCTTGCATCGAAAGTTGGGAATGGTAGTGCAATGTCATGGTTGAAGCATTTATCAATGCTCACAGAGACGTGGTCTTTCCGAAGTGTTTCTCCATGGCACATATCTTACTCATGGGTTGCATGTATCTTGCCTATTGCCACCATCACATTATTGATGATCGACTTGACACATTCTCCATGAGAAAATTGAGATGACATTTTCTCTACACATAAAAAATACATAGATTCAGTTCTCCAAATTAGATCAAGTGTCCAAATTTAGTTAGTAGAATATACTTTATAATCTATCATTAGTATCATCTTCTTTCACTTACCACTTGAAAGAATTGACCAATTTTCCAAATCTATATACAAATGAATATTTTTGAGGTCACCAGGTGGCAAAATCCTTTAACTCCACGGAATACATGGACTACTCCTTTTTTTGGGTTTAGTACCCAAATATTTATACATATCCCATTTCTGCTTACAAATGCCACAACTCTCTAAAGAAATGGTGAGGTGTCTAAATCTATCTCTGAGAATTCTATCACATCCTAGTTTTATGAACCTAGCCATTTATATGTAAATATCTACATTTGGCCAACTGCCCAAATCTATATATAATATGAACTGTCTCATAAACATCTCATATGAACTAGCCAGACATCTCCTTTCCCATCCAATGCTACTTCTTTAGTATTTACCTAGGTGTCTAAATATATATCTAAATGGACACGCATCATACCATACTTTTAAGGACCTAACCATCCATATATACATACCCCTCTAATGCTAATTATCTCCAAATAGTTGACCAAGTTTCCAAATCTAAGAGGGCCTCAGTTTTGGACAAGTGTCTAAATCAATGGTGCTAATGCAAATTCCTAACAAAGGCTATAGTTTTGGCCAAGTTTTTAAATAAATGGCTAACATGGATTTTTAACAAGTGTCCAAATCAATGGCCAAGTGTCCAAATCAATGGCTAACATGTATTTCTAAACAAGGCCCTACTTTTGGCCAAGTTGATTTGGCCAAGTGTCCAAATCAACTTGTATCGTGGAATTTCAACAAGGCTCTAGTTTTAGCCAAGTGTCCAAATCAATGGGACTAATCTAAATTTTTAACAAGGCCCTAGTTTTGCCCAAGTGTCCAAATCAATGGCTAACATGGATTTCTAACAAGTGTCCAAATCAATGGCTAACATGTATTTCTAACAAGGCCCTAGTTTTGGCCAATTGTCCAAATCAACTTGTACCATGAAATTCTAGCAAGGCTCTAGTTTTAGCCAAGTGTCCAAATCAATGGGGCTAATCAAATTTTTTAACAAGGCCCTAGTTTTGGCCAAGTGTCCAAATCAACTTATAACATGGAGATCTAGAAAGGCCCTAGTTTTGTGAATAAGTGTGTCCAAATCAACCTCTAACATGGATTTCTAAGAAGGCCCTATTTTTGGCCAAGTGTAAGTAAACCTCTAAGATGAATTTGTAACAAGGCCCTAGTTTTGAACAAGTGTCCAAATCTACCTCTTATATGGATTTCTAGTTGGTTGGGCCCTAGTTTTGACCAAGTGTCCAAGTCTACCTCTAACATGGATTTCTAACAACAAGGCCCCAATTTTCACCAAGTGTCCAAGTCTACCTCTAACATGGATTTCTAACAACAAGGCCCCACTTTTGACCAAGTGTCCAAGTCTACCTCTAACATGGATTTCTAACAACAAGGCCCTAGTTTTGACCAAGTCTCCAAATCAACCTCTAACATGGAATTCTAACAATGCCCTAGTTTTGACCAAGTGTCCGAATCAGTCTCTACCATGGAACTCTAACAAGGCCCTAGTTTTGGCCAATAGTCCTCATTATACCTTTAGATATATCCATACATATATACAAATGTAGATATATATATATATATATGTATATATATATATATGTATGTATGTATGTATGTATGTATGTATGTATGTATGTATATGCATGTGTATGTGTGTATGTATATGTATGTGTGTGTGTGTAAAAATACATACATACATACAAATAAAATATTATATATATTTATGTGTGTATGTCTCGTGTATGTGTATGTGTAAAGATATATAATATTTGTATGTATGTATGTATTTTTACACACACACATACATACATATACATATACACACACATACATATACATACATACATACATATATATATATATATGTGTGTACATGCATGTATGCATGTATGTATGTATGTATGCATGTAGTACATATGTATGTATGTATTTATATACATATATATACACAAACATATATACAAACAAAATATTATTTATCTATATGTGAGTGTATGTGTTTATACATGTGTGTGTGTGTGTGTGTGTGTGTGTGTGTGTGTGTGTGTGTGTGTGTGTATGTGTATATATATAATATATATATGCACACATACATACACACACACACACACACATATATATATATACATACACACACACCTATATACATGCATATATACATATATACATATATGTATGTATGTATGTATGTATGTATGTACATATATGTGAGGGCTATCTATCAAGCTCTTGAACATATCCAACATATGTGCCCGAACAAGACGTTATGGGCCCAAAAAAAGGATGATTTCCAAAACTTTTATCCTTGTTGTTGTTTGGTAATTGCTTGTCTTTCGGGGTGGTTGGGGGTACCCAATTTATGAGGAACTATTGAGGCCGAGGGGTTTGGGGGGCCGCTAGGCCCCCCTAGCAGGGAGTTTGGGCCCCCCAAACGAGGCAGGGGTCTGGGGGGCCACCACCCCCCTGTGGGGCCACCACCACTGGCCCCGACGGTATGACCCGTGTAACAATTTTTATGGCATGATATCATTGAAAAATCATTAAAATGAAATTCAAAATAATATATAATATAACAAAATTTGAAATTTAGGTAGTTATTATAATTATGCTTATAGTTATGTGTGTGCAGGGGAATGCGGCCTAAAAAGAAAGAAAACACGTGTGATGAACCTTTGATGATTTAACATTAAAAGTCACTATCTCACAAGATCTTCGTCAATCAAAATTCATTGATGATATTATTGAAAAGTTTGGTCTAGTCAATGCTCATTCTACAAATACTCCATGTCTTGTAAGCTCTACATAGCTACGACTCATAACGAAGCATTATCCCCACATTAACCTTATGCTAATATCATTGGTTGTTTACAATTTGTTGGCTTAAACACCAGACCAAATATTCTCTTTGCGCGGCTAGTTTCTTGGGGCAACATCTTGCTTCTCCTTCTATTGAGCATTGGACTGTAGCCATGGACTGTAGCCAAATGTGTTCTTAAATATTTGAAAGGCACTAAAGACTTTGGACTCATCTATCGCCGCCAACAAGAATCCTCTCCCTCATATTCTTTATGTCTTCTTGGTTATTCAAATGCTGACTGGGCAAGGTAAGTTCTCACTAGTCTATGCGATCCACAAGTGGAAATTGTTTCTTTGTTAATGGTTGCTTAATTTCTTAGCCTAGCAAGAAACAACATTGTGTAGTAGTCTCTACAACCAAATCTGAGTATGTAGCTACATCTTTAGCAGCTCATGAATTGGTATGGCTTCATCAATTACTTGTTGATCTCTTGGATATCCATTATCAAGTACTCCACTTAGATGTGACAATCAAAGTGGCATTAGTCTTGCCAAGGATTATGCTCAACATAACAAATCCAAGCATATTGCTATTCATTATAATTATGTTCAACATGAAGTGAAAAAAGGATCAATAATGATTGAGCATTGCCCCACAGATCAGATGATTATAGATATATTCACCAAAGGACTGAGTGAAGCTCGATTCACATCATCACGTGGAGAACTTGGAGTTATTGCAGCTTCATGCTTTGGAGACTAATACTTTTCACACTCACACTCTAAATAATTAAACTTGTAGAAAATGTATTTTTGTATCCGATATGTATGTATAGAGGCTCGAGCTTTTCTCTTGTACTCCCCAAGGCCCTGTTCTCACTTGCAGCTAGAGACCTTTGTTTGAGTGGGGGTGTTGGAGCTATATATCACCCTAACTTGACCTAGATCTTAATCAATAACTAGTGTTTTGGGAGCGTATATGGTGTAACTCCCTTTCTCCTTCTCTCTCTTTAAGTCACTCTGTCCCTGTATCTTTGTGTTCATGTATTTCCAACAGCTAGTGCATAAAGCTTATGCATTAGCCTTATGCATAAGCCTCATACATAAGGGTAGTGCATAAACCTCATACATAGTACTTATGCATTACCAAATGTATAAGACTCATGCATGAGACTTATACATAAGGTTTATGCATGAGACTTTTGCCTAAAGCCTCATGTATAAAGCTCATGCATTAGCGATAAGCCTCTACATATAGCCTTATACATAAGCTTATGCATGAGGTTTATGTATTAGCCGTATGCATAAGCATCATGTATAAAGCCATATGCATAAGCCATGTATAAAGCCATATACACAAGTATTATGTATAAAGCTTATGCATATGGCTAATGCATAAGCCGGGTACATAAGCTTTATGCATATGGCTAATGCATAAGCCGGGTACATAAGCTTTATGCATGAGGTTTTATACATAAGTCTCACGCATAAGCCGCATACATGAGGCTTATGTATAATCTCATGCATAAGCCACATATATGAGTCTTATGTATTAAGCTTATCCATATGGCTAATACATAAGCCTCATGTATGCGGCAGCTTATGCATAAGGTTTATGCATGAGGCTTTTGCATAGCTTTATGCAGGCAATGAATATGTAGCCTTGTGCAAGCTATGAATGCTATGCATAAACCTTATGCATACTATGCATGAGGCTTATGCATACGGCTTATGCATTAGGCGAGTGCTACCTAGGCATGTACGTAACTATCGGAATGCATCGGAAGCTCCTATTACATGCCGGGTGCTACCTAAGGATGCCGGTACTTACTGCCATGCCAGTAGTTTCCTATGCATGCCGGTAGCAACAACCAACGCATGTCGGTAGCAACAACCAACGCATGTTTTATCAACCAACGCATGCCGATAGCAACCTACGCATGCCGGTAGCTTCCTATGTATGCTGGTAGCTTCCGGTAGCAACCTACACATGTCAGTAGCAAAACCAATGCATGCTGGTAGCTTCCAATGCATGCCGGTAGCATCCTATGCATGCCGGTAGCATCCTACGCATGCCGGTAGCTTCCTACGCATGTTGGTAGCTTCCTACGCATGCCGGTAGCCACCTACGCGTGCCAGTAGGTTACTACGCATACCGGGTGCTTCCTACGCATGTCGGGTGCTACCAATGCATGCCGATAGCTTCATATGCATGTCGGTAGCTTCCTACATATGCCGGTAGCAACCAATGGTAGCTTCCTACATATGCCTTTATTCTTACGCATGCCGGTAGTTTCCTACGCATGCTGGTAGCTTCCTTTGCACGTCGGTAGAAACCAACGCATGCCGGTAGCTTCCTATGCATAAGAGTTTTAAGTATTTATGTTTTTTCTTGGATAGATGGCAAATAACTTGAGGCGTGATATTACATGTGAAGGAGGAGTCGATATCCCAACAATATTTATAAGTATATATTAGCCTCAAATTGTATCTTATCTTTTAATTAAAGAAGGTTGTCTTAAATAACAACTTTCTAAAGTGTTCATTCGTTTATATGTCTATAGCTTAAAGTAGTGGACCGTTCCCCTATGCAAGAGGAATATGATTTTGCATTACAATGGAGTTTGCAAGCTCTTTTTTATAGGGTGCAAGATGAAGGATATATTATTATTATTGGAGGAGATGCTTGGCAAGCATGGCAAGTAAGTACATTCCTAAACCCTAAACCTCTTTGTTTTATTACGCTTTATCTTGTATATGAGTTTTTTGGAAACATACACTTATGTAATCCACTAAGTATTCTATGATGATGTGAAGCTATGTTAGTTTTACTATGTCTACATTAGAAAAAAAAGAGCTGGGGCAGACTGGGGAGTCCTATGTAGACTCCCCAATCTGCCCCAGCTTTGTTTTAATATGCAGTATGTTCCCTGCTCATCACCGAAAAAGTAGCAGCGCTATTTCGCTGTGCAAGAGCAAAATAGCATTGCTGAGCAGCGAGCCCATTGTAGCAAAAATAGTAGCGTGTTTATCAATGATATAGGCCCGACATCTCCACACCCTTCTAGTTATAAAAGTGCTACTATTTTCATTTTGCTAAACCCTCATTCTGTTGTTGTAGTGAGTTCCTAATCACTCATACACACAAAGATACAAACTTGTCTTAGTACCATGCACTTAGAATAGCTTGCATATTTCTGTGCTAATTACATGTGCATGGTGGAGAAGATGCTTGACAAGCATCTTCTCCAGACAGGTAGAGATCTCGAGTTCAAAGCTCAATTCATGAATGATGATTCATAGCATGTCGTGAATCATGAGTCATGACTAATAATTTATAAATGTTTGAACTTTGCTTTTCAAGTGAATGTTGACGAGTTCAAGTTGACAGTGGACACTCTCAACAGTGTTGACGAGTGGACACTCTCAACAGTGTTGACGAGTTCAAGTTGACAGTGGACACTCTCAACAGTGGACACTCTTAAGAGTGTCCACAAGGATCAAGATCCAGATGAGGAGGCCATGTATGCCAATCTTTACAAGGAGCTAAATGATATTGACTGTCGAGTTTGTCGTACTCGTAAAGGTTGCACAACTACAAAAGAGTAGGAGGCCGTGGATGCACTGTTCGGGTACCCTACTTTGACCGCGATGACTACATATGTGATGCATAGCTCCACTTTGAGGAGCTACTTAACACCTATTTGCTGAAGAAGAGGATGCTCCTATTGCAGGCATCCAAAGAGCTTGAGTATGACGATGAGGGAAATGTACTTAGCGAGGGCAGTTTGGGTTGGCCTCTGATGATGGGAGCACCTCTGCGAGGGCATTCCTTCCCCTAGTGATTTCTTTGAGAAGGAGGACTAGAGTCTAGAGTCTAGACTCTAGAAATTTTTATACTTAGTGTTGTGACTACTCACAACACACTTTCTTGTATTTCCTATTGTAGGCCATGGGACAAAGCTCTTATTTATGGCATGCTGCATATGTTCAGTGTTTTTTGTTTATGCCTCTTGAGTCTTTGTACTAGTGTTTTAACTTTTTTCTAGATTATGACAAGTTACAACTTCTCTAGACTTTGCATCTCTAAATCTGTACAAATATATATTTTTCAAGTGTTTTTAAAGTGAATCATACCTCAATAGAACTTATTTCTCAAAATTTAAAAGTCCCATACCGGTACCATTTTTATGTACCTTTGTTTCGTACTTGACAACAATGTTTGGGAAATTTCCAATCCCCATTTAGCTCTCTAAGTTTTCCATGGGCACTCTGTGAAAGTGTCTTTTTTGTTTGTGTATGCCCAATTTCTAGATTTGGTTCAAAGTTACAATAGAAAATTGGTTGTGCAGAAAAGCCTATGTCAGAGAATATGAAATTTGTAAGTTGTTAGTGGATGTATGTTTCTGACATTTTCATATATAATTATAGTAGTATAATAGGTGTATGGTAGCATTGTGTTAAAAATTGTAGGTTTGCTATATAAAAAAATTCCAACAATATGTAATATGATAGGGTTTTGCTAAAGATTGATAGGATTCACTATGATCCCCATTTATGAATCTTATCTAAATGTTTATAAAGAAAGAATTGGGAATTTCCCAAACTCCCTAATATGGTGTTATAATATGACTAGAGGGAAAGTGTGTATAAATGATTACTTGGTGAAGGTTAAAGGACTTGTCGATGTCCTTGTTTATATTGGATCACCAATAGATAATGATGTAGATGATAATGATAAGAGTTTGAATGGTCTTTGCAAGGAATATAGCCAGTTTTAGACCTCCATTCGCGTTTGAGAGAAATTTCTTGATTTTCATGAAATTGATTACTTTCCTTATCCATGAGGAGACAAATATGGGGGGAGATTCATCCTCTAGAAATTCACATGAGTAGGGCCTTCTACTCAAATACATGTAGAGGTAGAGGTAGAGGTACATCATTATCTAGAGGGTATGATGGTGGTCAATTCGGAAATCATATCTAGTGGTAATACAACAATAAGAAAATTAGTCTCACACAAGTGGAAGAGGTCACTCTAGAGACTTGGGGAGCCAAGGAGGCCAAGGTGGTTTCCAAAGAAATCAAAATGCCTGGAGTGCTATTACTATGAAAAACTAGGGCACATTGTAAAGGACTCTTATAAAAAGCAAAATGATATCAAAAGTGGAAAGTTATAGCAATAAAGGTAACTACGCATCATAAAATAAATAGTGCGATGACAAAAGTGAAAAACTATTTATGATGTAACAACACATGCTTAGTTCCACTATGGGAAGGAATGAGAGATATTTGGTATGTGGATTTTGGCACCTCTAACCTCATTAGCATTCATGGTGAGTGGTTTCATAGATATGTAAATTTTTTAAATATAGGATATGTAAAAACATGTGATAATATTTTGCACCCCATTACGCATGTTGGTAAAGTGACATTTTCTATGACGGATGAAAAAATGAAGTACCTAATAGATATACTTCATGTTCCTCGTATTACAAAAAACACAGTTTTTATTGGACAGATGATTGAGAAAGGTCTACAAGTGAGGTCTAATCCTCAAAGATACTTTGTAGAAGACTTTAAAAAACTATACCACTTGGTTGTAAGGGGTAACAAAAATGGTTGGATGTTTACATTGGACTTTGATATACCTGAGGTGAAGACAGAGCCATGTTTGTACATAAGGATAGGTGTCATGGTGGTAAATATTAATACATGGCACAAGGTCATGTGAATATATAACAATTAAATTCTATGTAGGCCAAAAATATATAGGCTATGCAGATATTGATATATGGCACAAGCATATTGGTCATGTGAATATATAACAATTAAAGTCTATGTAGGCCAAAATTATAATTATAGTTTTGCCAAAGTTTAAGGTTGATGGTATATGCACAAAAAAAAGCATGCGAATCATGCTAGCTTATAGATACTACAACCTTACTACTCACAAGATGTTAGTAAGCAGAGATGTTGTGATGAGCTTATATACAACAGTGAAGGCAACTCAAGATACATATGTAAGAAGTAATAATGTTGAGACGAGCTTGTATACAGTAGTGAAGGCAACTCACGATACATATGTAAGAAGTAATAATGTTGTCCCACAAGTATAGTAATAATCACAAGTGCTTAATGGTTCTAAAGAGTCCTCTAATAGTAGATTTAGTGTTAGTCGATGGTTAGTCAGGTTGAGGACATATGCAAGGAATGTAGCTACATCATCTCATGGTACTATAGGTGCAGGTGCGCAAAGGAAAGGAACAAATAAATCAACCTTTTATGCGCGATCTATTAATAAGTCACTCTTTTGTGGATGGTGACTCTGGTAGCTCTAAGTAGAGCTATGATGAGGAGCTTGGCATTCTACTATTAGTGCATGGAGAACCAGAGCTAATTTTAGGTCACTCGACAATGATCCAAGTGTATACATGTAGGCCTAGTCCCGACCTAGATACCATGTTGGACATGTTAACATATGATGGATATTCATGCTTACATGGTTAAAGCAATACAAGAGATAAGGCACACTTATTTTGAGCAGGCACTTAGAAATCATAAATGTGAAGATGCAAGTGAGGAGATGGCAGCATTGAATATAGATATAACATGGGAGTTAGTAACTGGGAAAATATCAGTCTATTCAAGCAACAAAGAGAAGCAACACAAGTATGCATGAATAAAACATTAAAATTGAATTTATGCATAAAAGATTTATTTTTATTTCAAAAGAGTTATTCTCATTAAAACTGAATTTATGCATATAAAGATGCATAAAGGATTTAATTTTATTTCAAAAGTGTTATTTTCCTTAAAATTGAATTATGCATAAATAGATGCGTAAAGAATCTTTATATCAATAATTAGAATCCTCTTAAATTCTATGTTCAAATTCTGTGAATAGAAGTGATGATAATATGAGGCGAGTAGATGTGATGAGATAAGATGTGAATTAGATAGATGATTGATGGGTGTGATGTGAATAGAGGTGATGAGATGAGAGGTGAATAGATGTGATGAGATAAGATGTGAATCAGATAGATGATGATGGATGTGATGTGAATAGAAGTGATGAGAACATGAGGTGAATAGAAGTGATGAGAACATGAGGTGAATAGATGTGATGAGATAAGATGTGAATCAGATAGATGATGATTGGATGGATGGATGTGATGTGAATTAGATAGATGCGAATGAATGAATGGATGTGATGTGAATAGAGGTGATGAGAATATGAGGTGAATAGATGTGATGCGAATCAGATAGATGTGAATGGATGGATGGATGTGATGTGGATAGAAGTGATGAGAATGTGAGGTGAATAGATGTGATGAGATGTGATGGGAATTAGATAGATGAGGAGAATGGATGGATGGATGTAATGTAAATAGAGGTGAATAGATGTGATGAGATAAGATGTGAATCAGATAGATGATGAATGAATAGATGAGATGTGATGTCATGTGAATCAGAATGTAAATGAATGATATGGGATGTGAGTGAATGTATGTGTGATGATAATGAATGTGAATGTGTATGGATGTGAATGAGTATGTGAAAGAATGGATAAGGATGTGTATGAGAAGAATGGATGTGAATGTGTATGTGAAGAATGGATGTTAATGAGTATGTGAAAGAATGGATGTGGATGCATGTGAAAGAATGGATATAGATGTGTATGTGAAAGAATGTGATGTGATGTAAGAGATGAGATGTGACATGAATATATGTGGATGTGAAGTGATAGATATGAATGTATGGATAGATACGAGTAGTCGTACATGTGAACGATTGGATGGATGTGGATCTGAATGAGATGAGATGTGTATGAATGAGTTATGATGTGGATAGAAGTGATGTGATATAATGGTGATGAGAATGAATGTGATGGATATGAATGAAAGTGAATGTGATGGATATGAATGAATGTGATGTGATGGGATGTGAATCGGGATAGATGTGAATGAATGAGATGTGAGGTAAAATGAGATGTGATGGGATGTGAATCGGGATAGATGTGAATGAATGAGATGTGAGGTAAAATGAATGAGATGTGATGTGAGTGAATGTGATGTGGTCTGAATGGATGAGATGTGAGTGAATGTGATGTGGTCTGAATGGATGAGATGTGATCTGAATGGATGAGATGTGAATGAATGTGATGTGATGAGATGTGGATATAGATAAATGTGAGTGGATGAGATCTGATGAGAATAAATTGAGGAAAGATGTGATGAGATGAAAATGATGTGATTGGATGAGAATAGGAATACTTATGAAATGGTTGTGGAATTACTTAATGTGGTTTGATGCGGAGCAATGTGGAAAGACGAGAGTTCGTTATAGAAACTGTATTTTTGAACTGTTTTTTAAATGACTGTTTTATGTCAAGAATGCTGGAGAAGCATTTTGACTGTCTTGTGATGAGGCCGTGGAGACCTAATCTGATAAAGTTGCAACAGCTAACGGAGAGTCATTGGAGGACTTCTCGCGTAGCAAGGTCGACCGAGGTCTTGACCAGCCTTGGTTTGATTAAAATGGTGAGCTTCCAGTACAATGGATGAGGGACCACGGAAGCGGCCTATGAGTGAAGCGCTAGGTCACCTGCGAAGGATCCTAGAGGGTGCTGACCATACGGTGCTCGGGCTCTGGGGGGTCGTCGGGACGATACCCACACGTGCATCATGGAAGATATTGGAACAAGGAGTAAGAATTGTTTTCTGAATTTGGGTATGAATCTGGTTGATTGACCTTGCTAGTCCTCAATGAATGAGTCCATGGATCTTTTATATGGATCCGTTGGTTGATCTTGCTGATCTTCAACGGAGATTCCTTTTTTGATATGTGAATATATTGCCGGTTACTATGAGCTAGGAACTATCGAAAAGGCCCCTGAGTGGACAGGTGGTTAGCGTTCTAGTTACCAATGATGCCATAGGTACACCGATGAAGGACTGATTGGAAATAAAGATTCAACCGGAGATTTTGAGGATTATGATGAGTGACACAATGGTTTCATTAAATGATTGTTTTTAAAGGTAGTTGATTCTGTGAAAAAGGCAATTTCATATTGGGTGTGTAAGTGGTGTGACTAGTTTGAAGTTTGCATGAACACCCGGCTAGGGGGCCTGGGAATTGTTTTCGCTGGTTCCCAGGACAAAACCTAACCAAATTCTTAATTGGATCCCATCACTACAGTTGTTGGCTAACCCACGGGACTGTAGGCTGAACTGATGGATCCCTAAATTGAGACTCAATTCTGTTATGGTGCGATAGATGAAGTAAATCCCGGACAAAAATTGTTCTATGAAAAAAAATCAATGGTTGTGCCTCTCAATGAGGAAAAAAGCATTAGTCTCTATGATCCAAGTGCAATCTTTTCCTTGATCTGACTATGGGACTTATAGGTTCGGTCTGATCAGTTCAGTTAGATAAGGCTTTTGACTACGTTAGAGAGAAGTTATCCTGGAAGAATCGTCCATGTTTTCCAGGCAAGGGAAGTTTTTTCCGGGTGAGTTTTGGAAGAACCAATGGATTAGTCTCTTGTCCGAATATCCGTGGGCAAGGCCTCAAGTGTGGGACCCTGGTCGACACAAGAAGTGCTACTTTTGCTGTTGCTAGCACCCCTGAATTCGTTGCATGGTGGGGATAGAGATTTCACACTAATATCGCCAATAGGTTGATTAATCTTTATCCTAGCACACCACCTACTAACCCTTCCCAAGTTGAATGTATCTACTCTTCCTTCTCTCTTCCAGAATTAGATTTTCCCACTAACACTCTCGCCCCCGAGGAGATATTGGCACCTATCCCATCTCCACCACGGTAACCTCAGGAGGTACGTAATCTGCCTCCACTTGATAATTTTGTACCTTATACTAAACAAAATGTTTTGGAATCCTTGACAGCTACCAAATATGAGGAGTTTATCCAACAAGGCAATCCGCTATTACATCCAACACTCATTTTCAAAGTACTGATATGCAGATTACTCCTTTCGATCCCACCCCGCAAGTTTCTACCAGAAGCTTATTCATAGTCACACCCACAAGGCAACACTATGTACCATATCCTCTTCATGCCACCAGTCGGGAATTAGAAGAATTACTTCCATTGGTAGGAGAAGGAACATTGTGGGCCAATGTCGCAAAACACACAAAGCTAGCAAACCCTCATCTCTCTGACTTGCTGGAAATTTGCTTGGTCACATTCATGATCAGCTATTGTTATAGAAGATAGAGGAAGCGACATCCTGTGCACACCAGCAGAGGTGGATACACCACCATTCACACAATGAAGAAGCGCCACAATTGCCAGATTTTGGAGTCCAACCTACATGGAGACAAGAATTTTTAACAGTGTCAAAATACAGCAGGATTTACATGAGTGCGCTGCCAGCACTACGCGTGGATCCACTATACATGCCTATCAAGAAAAGGTGGATGCCGCTAGAGTTCAAGGATGCCAAAAGCAGGGATTCTCATGTCTGCTACAACTTTCCTATATTCAGGGCTAGCAACATTTGGGAATATTCAAGAACAAAGATAGCAACTGCTGACATGGATCAAGGCTTGGCACAGAATACCTGACCCTGCAATTGTGGCCAGTGTTAGGTTCATGAAGTTATTGGTGGTACTCATAGATCAACCTAAGAAACCTTATGATGGCTTTGAAACGTAGCATCTACAGTTCGACATGAACAAAGGGCCTTCAGACAGAGGGATGCTATTGTATTACCACCACTTAAGATGTCTTCTAACTTATATGCATCTGACATTTGAAGACATGATCGACACCGGCTTCTTGAAGTCCCACTCGACAACTACAGTCTAGACACAACTTCTACCGACATGAATTCAATGACCAGGTCTTCCGACCTCGATAAATAGGTTCTGAGGATAGAACCTACATCTCACCTACATCAAGAAGGGGGGAATGTTAATCCCATTTGTATTAACAACATGATCCTCAATTGAGGACATTAATAAGTGTCATGTAAAGGAACTATAAAGGTTGTACATTATGAGATATTGGCCACCCAAGGCCTAGTTAGTAAGTTTTGGGCACCCAAGTGTGAATAAGGGCCAATTGTATATAAGGCAATTTCTCATAATGAAAAGGACACAATCCCCTTTGTGCTATTGAAAGCTCTCCCCTTGTTCTTGTGAGAGAGAGTGAGGAGTGAGAGCATTCTAGCATTGTGCCTCTTTCATGCTTGTGTGTTTTATGCTTGTATGAGAGAGTGTGATTGGTCTATGTGAAGGTGTGAGCGACTCCACGGTGACAGAGTGGAGGTGGAGCTTAGAGTTTGGAGCTTTACAAAGCGAGCTTGGAGGCCTCAAGGGACTCGAGATCAAAGCGAGCTTGGAGGCCTCAAGGGACTCGAAATCAAAGCATTGGTAACTACCCCACGACGATTGTGTTCTATTGCTTATCCATTAGATGAATGTGTAGAGTTCTCTCTTGGAGGTGAGGCAAACCATAACACTACCTCAAATCAGCTCATTGGAAGAAGACGATGAAGAAAACATTTTGGATGGGGCCGATGAAGAGCATGAGGAACATCAATTGGAAGAAGATGATGAGTCCCTATGAATCATGACAATGCTTCCTTGGATTATGATAGTGATATAGAACCCCATCTTTTCATTGAGCTTCCATTAGATATAGACATTGATGAAGCAACACATATGGACTTATTACAAGATGGGATAGATTCATGATCTTGACATTTTTTCGCTTCTCAAAAGTTTTCCACTATTTTTTTTTTAACTCGAAACATGGCTCCAAGGGTTTTAATGGATGATTTTTTAAAACTATACATCATTTTCTATGTGCATGTGACATGTATTTTTAGAATTCAACATCCAAAAATTCTCTGGAATTTCATGTAGCAAAAATAGTAGCGTAATTTCATTGCTTTCCTCCCTATTCAACAGTAGCAAAATCATAGTATAGCAGCAAAATTTTATTGTTAAATATGTTGCTCAGCAGTGAAATTTTGCTACTATAAACGCTGTGGAGAGCAGCAAAATTTCACTGCTATGAGCACCCGCTAAGCAACAAAATCTTGCTCTAGAGCAGCGAATATAATCCCCGACATCTCGATTAAAAAAACGCTGCTAGAAAACGCTGTTGTGCCCCCGACGTGTTGTAGTGTGGGGTCGATCATACCACATTGGTCATCAAGCGTGCGGATGGAAAATCTACAAAACCCCTAAGCATAGTGCATGACCTGAAGCTAAAAGTCCGTGACATGACATTTCGCCTCACATTTGTGGTCATAGACTTTTGTAATGCCACCTATGATAGCATCTTGGGTATACCCTTCATGCAATAAACACAACTGATCCATGAGTGGGACACACATCATGTCTACCTCCACAAAGGGTCGTAAATACTTAAGGTCAATTTATATACTTGGCACTCACATCCCATGGCCAAAGATCCCTTTGTCAAAGACTCTATGACCACC
This sequence comes from Cibotium barometz, assembly GCF_041138505.1. Taxonomy (NCBI): domain Eukaryota; kingdom Viridiplantae; phylum Streptophyta; class Polypodiopsida; order Cyatheales; family Cibotiaceae; genus Cibotium; species Cibotium barometz. The sequence continues at coordinate 31,533,586 of NC_141107.1, read as the reverse complement.
ACTAGGAGTAATGATCTCTTTGTTGCGATACTTGTCATCAACCCCTTGATGATGCGTGGATGCCATTCATGGTCACTTCCTTCAATAGTGACAAAGCCGGCCACGATTGGCTTAAAATCCTTGCTACACTTGACACCCTCCCAAATCGCAAACTCGACACACAATTCGTGCTCCCAAATGGCCAGACCCTCAATGAAACCTTCAAAGCCATTGCCTCACTTAACACCCTTAGTGTAGGTATAGCTCCACAACCTGAAACAACCGCCCTTAGGGTCTAGATAGATTTTCTCTTTGGACTCAAAAGATGCAATGAAAACGGGCCTTACTATCTCCCACAGCTAGCTACAATCTTTTGCCATGGGAAACATGGGTCTCTCTGGGCAAACCATCTCTCTGGGCAAACCATCTCTTAAAACTACCTCTGGGCAAACCATCTCTTAAAACTACCTATGCCAAAATTGAGTTGCTTGGTGAAAACCGTATACAAAGCCTTGGGTTCTTTAGACATACTATATTTAACCCCTTGGCTTGTGATTTCTGTGTGGTTCCCACAAGTGAGATAAAAGAGGTAATCATCCTTGGAGGAAGCTAGGTCTATAATGCTACAAGTACAACCAACCTAGCTGACAATAGAGCTACCCTCAAGTGGCCCTGGGGGGGCATGGTAACAATGATCCTATGGGACGGGGAGTGCCTCGAATCTGATCCTCTGCCCCCATTGCTTCCACAAAGGGTATTCTCACATCCCCCACAATAACGGGTACATCTTCCACTACCGCTGAACTACCACCAGAACTGGACCCACCAAGATTGTGGATTGGAATCCCGACCGAGAATGGTCTACAATGGTGGAGAGCCCACATGTATTCTATTGTCCTCCACACCAATCTCATATTCTTAGAGGCATGGAAAGCTCTTGGAAAACCCACACTAACAACAGAAGACACTTACATTCAAATATCACACGAAATGTATCTAATGAGTGTTGGGTATTTCATTCCTAAAATATGTATTGGAAATAACCAATTGGAGTGCAGATTTCATGTTATAGATACAAGAGCACTCCAAGGCGGGATTATCATTGGAAAAGAGTGGATTGATGCCACTCGTGCTACTGCCAAATCAATTGGCACAAAAAAACGGCCACCATGGAAATCAATGGCCAAAAGGCCACAGTCCTCTTGTGTCCCCAAGAGGAAATCATGCACACACCCTCGCCCTTGACTAACCTTCCCCCTTATTCCCCATCATCACACCAATGAAAATCAAGCCTCATCCTTGACATTTTTCCTCAACTCTACAACCTCAACCACCCACACTACAAGCACCCCGACCTCATATCTTTATCATCAATAAATGGTGGGTGCCCAAGAATCTTATCGTTGCTCAGGGATTCTACGATGGCTACACAGAACTATGGCCCAAATGACCATCTCTAAAACCCAAGCTCAAAAAGCCAACTAAACTAACAAAAACCAACCCTAAGCCAAATCTTCAATGTTAGCTCTTGTCCCTGACCACCAGCTACAAGCACAAGGCTACTATGAAGGCAACACTCACCATTGGCTACCCAAGCATGCCACCTATGCTCATGCCCCGGAGCAACTACCGAGGAATCCGTGACAAAAGGTCCCATAGCATGGGTTAGGCAACCCCAAGCACAGCACAACTAATAACGTTGGTTGGGTGCCTACTAACATGCTCAAATCTCAAGGCTTCCATAAATGTAACACACACCTGTAGCTTCGAAAGCCACAATAAAAAGCCTCTCCTCCATGTCAAAAACCACATCATAGCTCAAAGCCTCGTCGACAAAAAAACCGAATGCCTCGACAACCACGGACCTTCATCACTCGACAGTGTTTGCTGCCCAAATGTCTCTTAGAAGCCCAAGGCTTCCATGATGGCAATCCCATCATTTGGATCCCAAGGCATTCCCCTCAACAGTTTTCCCAAACCACACCCACCATGCGAGTACCTATCCAATCGACAAAAATAGTTTGGCAGCCGAAATTCATGTCCTCCTCAACAAAATCCTATGGACTTGCCCACACCCAACCCATGGGCACTAAAAAGCTCAATTTTCCCAACCACCCCTTTTCCCCAATAGAGCCTCCTACATGAAGCTCCACTCCGCCCCTCGACTTCATCACCAAACCAAGGGGCAGTGCTACACATGTCTGAGCTTATCCAACCACTCAAAGATAAAATCAAAGATAAGAGCTCACAAATCTAGTCACGTGGGCCACTCAGTACAAAACCCTCTTTAGGAGTACTGATCATCATTAAGCACATGTAAAAATAACAATCTTAGGAAAATGGGCACACATTTTTCCCTCGCCCATGTATGGAACCTACAATTCTCACTTGGCTCTGTTATATACGCACACACCGTACAAAGCTTCATCATTGGCAGCCATCCAAGTACATCTCTAGATGAGGGGACCCTGGTGGACGCAAGCTTGGTCAATGGTACGACCCATCACCTAGATCTTCTTAATCACCCCCACTTCACCCAAATAACTGTGCTTCATGCCTAATCAATCCTACCCTTAACTTCTTCTTCGACTTCACATGTATGGATCCTCGCTCATCAACTACCACTCCCATCAACTACCACTCCTATCAACATTGTAAGATTCCTCCTTAGCCTGAATAATGAATAAGCTTTTACCTCAATCCCTTGTAATCATTCCCTATTTTTGAATACAAGAAAATATTATTTTTCCTTGTTTTTGCCTAGAGAGAAGAAAAATTCTAGAGAGAGGTAATTCAATATTAAGATATTTTTAGATATAAAATTTCTCGTAATATCAAAAATATATTTCCCTGAAATAGAAGTTCAAAATAGTTCTCCAAGGTGCATTAAGAATCAATTAAAAATGATATAAGAGACCTTAGCCTAAGGGTCTCGATTTTCAAGAATTTCTGATTATGGTCCAATTAAGGTTCCCTTGTGCCAATAGGATTAATCCAAGTGTTGGGATAAAAAAAATCCAATGAATAAAAGAAAATACCCAAAAATGAGTAAATGCTCACATAAGATGAAGAGTTAAGTGAGTACAAGGTTTATTAGTTAAAACTTAAGAGATGTTACTTAAAAAAATGAGATATTTTGGAGAAATGATGAATTTTTTACACCTTCATAAGGAGAGGGGGACCTTTGAGGTAGGCGTCTCCTTCACATGTGTGGAAGAGTTTTTAATTTAAAAAAATATGATATTTTTATCTCTCCTCTCTCCTAGATCAAAAGGGGACCCAAACTGGTCCAAATTTTTATCTCTCCTCTCTCCTAGATCAAAAGGGGACCCAAACTGGTCCAAATCTTGTCCAAATTGAGTCAAACTGAAGCTGAAAAATTCTAGAACCCAGTTGGACTCAGTTAGTGGCCTCCCTCTCCTATAAATAGAGCCTCATTCTTTTGTATTCTCATCTGTGAAGAACTATACCATGCCAATATTACATTAAAATAATCATATTTTCTATTTTTCCTTTAAAATCCTCTACTTTTGGGGAGCTTAGAGCTTCTCTCTCTCTTCAACAAGTCTTGCAGCTCTCTTCTCCACTTGCTAAACTAATTGATTGGTTAGGGGCTTCACTTCTAGAAAAAGAAGCAAGCTAAACCTTGAGGTAAGAATGAATTTGTTAAAGTTTCTCAAATGACTTCTCTTCTCAACCCCTCTCAAGCTTGAGAAGTTTTCTAATTGGTTGTTTTAAATTCAAATCAAGCTTTCCCTAAGAATTTTAATGTGTACTCAAGAAAAAGGTAATCTTTATGCTTAATTAGAATGCTTTCTTATGTATATCTCTCTCTCAAACAGAATAGTCATTCCTATGTCTAATTCTTTAGCAAAAGAATGCTTCTCATTGATAAATTCTTATTCCAAAACCAAACTCTAAGCTTGTAAAGCTAGAGAATTAAAAAATGGTATTTTTATGCTTTTATGTTAATAAAATAATGGTTAATTCTTTGAGATTATTTATAAGTAGTTAAAAAATACTTTAATTGATTCTAAATAAAAAAAAGATAATCCTATCAATTTGGAAAAAGAGGAATAATGGAAATATCTTAATCTAGTGGAATAATCATAATTAAGTTTTTGATTATGGTTAAAATTATGTTTTAATTTCATAGTTTAGATTTAAGCTTAAGAATAGATCTTCTATCATATTTGCATTATAATGTTTTATTCTTTTAAGAAAATTAAAAATTATCAATAATAGCAGTGAACCTATGATAAAATTTTTAGAAAATAATACATATCTTATTTTATGCATAATGCTAAAAGAGGACTTCCTACCATATTCTAGGATTGGACATCCTATGCAAAAAGAATGATTTTCATTATATTCATGGAAAATAAATTTTTAGTAATTATGCATAAATATTTAATTAAAAGAAAAGATGAATTTTTGGTAAAAATAATTTTATGCAAAAAGAGGAATTCCCATAATAATAAATATCCAAGTAATTAAATGATAAAAGAGGAACTTTTAGTATATTAAAATAATGGATATTTTATTTAATTTTTTTTGAAAGAGTGGAATAATCTAGTGGAATAATCATAATTAAGTTTTTGATTATGGTTAAAATTATGATTTATTTTCATAGTTTAGATTTAAGCTTAAGAATAGATCTTCTATCACATTTGCATTACAATGTTTTATTCTTTTAAGAAAATTAAAAATTATCAATAATAGCAGCGAAGATAAAATTTTTAGAAAATAATACATATCTTATTTTTATGCATAATGCTAAAAGAGGACTTCCTACCATATTCTAGGATTGGACATCCTATGCAAAAAGAATTATTTTCATCATATTCATGGGAAATAAATTTTTAGTAGTTATGCATAAATATTTAATTAAAAGAAAAGATGAATTTTTGATAAATTTATTTTTATGCAAAAAGAGAAATTTTCATGATAATTAAGATCCAAGTAATTAAATGATAAAAGAGGAATTTTTGGTATATTAAAATAATGGATATTTTATTTAAATTATTTTTAAAAAAAGAGAGAGAAATTTTTTATAAATTTATTCTATGTATAAGAATTTTTAAATGAAAGAAGAGAAATTCACATGACATTTGGAATTCAATCATTAAAATGCAAAAAGAGGAATTTTAAGCATATTATTGATATTTGTATTTAATTAAAAGGAAGAATTTTTATGGTATTTTAAGTAGAGAAAGGTTTAAATTAAATTTTGGTGTGACAAAAGAGGAATTTTCACCATAATTCCACCTAGAAATTTAGAGTTGATAATTAAATTGATAGGAAGAATATTCGTAGATATTTTGTGTGGATAAATCACCAAATTGATATTTACCCAAAAGTAGATTAATGCAAGAAGAGTATTTTTATAAAAACCTGATATTCTCATATAGAACCATTTCTTAATCTATTATGGTTAGGAAGGAATGAAATTCATAAAGTTGGAATTTTCCTTACGGTTAGAAGTTTAGTAGCTACATGTTTATCTGAAGAAAATTCTTATTAAGAATCAAAATTAGAAGTAAACCGAATAATTTTGGTTAGACTATGACTGTGAGAATGGTGGCCACAGTAAACTACTTGCCCATCTCTCGAATCTGAATCAAGCAAAAACTTCATGACCAATTCCAATTTTTGACACAAAGGATAGACTACCACTGAATTAGGGTAGTTTTCCCTTGACCGAAATCACCAAGAATCGAGTTGGAAATTCAGTCAAATGATGGGTAGATTACCCTACTGAGAGATCAATGATTCTCATTAAGAAAATCTGGATTATGGAAAAAGGGTTTTGCAGAACCAATCTCGAACCAGGAATTCTACTTGCATAGAACCTCTGTTTTCTTTTAAAGGACTGTTTTACGCGCCAGAATGCTGGAGGAAGCATTTGGTATGTGTTTAACTAAGAGAGGGTCGTTGCAACAGCTCGTGGAGTGGGAAGTCGTCGAGGGATCTCACTCGCATGGCGAAGCCTACCAAGGTCTTGATCAGCCTCGGTATGGTTAAAATGGTGCACTTCCGATACGATGGGCGAGGACCGACGAAGCGGTCCCTGAGTGAAATGCTAGGATACCTAAGTAGGATCCTAGAGGTTCTTGCCGGGTGATGCACAGGCTCACGGTTGCTAGGACACCCATGCGTACGTCGAGGAAGATTCGGATGAACTGAAAAAGAATGACTTTTGTGAACTGAATTTTGATATTGGATCTCGTTGGTTGACCAGCTGGTCTTCAACGGAGAGTCTGGATGATATATTTTATAAAACAATGGACTCAATATTTTGGAGGATTATGATCACTAATACTATGATTTCATTGAAATATTGTTTTAAAGACAATCGAATCTGTTATAATGGCAATTTCATATTGGGTGTGTAAGTGGTATGCCTACCTTAAATATTTCTTGAAGCGCCGGCAGCTAGGGGGCCTGGGAACTCTTTTCCTCGATACCCGGGCAAAACATAACCAAATTTTTATAAAGGAATCCCACCAATACAATGGTTGGGCAGTTGGCTAACCCATGAGCAAGGCTAGATCGGGGGATTCCTGCGATACAAATAGTTACCATTAAGTTACTTTAGTTAGATTAAGTCCTAAGAAGACCCTTGTTCTGTGGGAGGTAATTAGCGACTGTGCCTCGTTGTAAAGAAGGAAAAAAGCGGTGATTCTATGGACCAAGTGCAAGTCTCTTCTTTGATCTGACCATGTGACTTTCGGGTTCGGTCGAATCAGTTTGGATAGTTAAGACTTTGACTCATTAGATCAATTCTCCCGTAAGATGATTTCCTTGGTGGAATCGTCCGTGCCTTCCGAGCGAGGGAAGTTTTTCCGGGTTCGCGGTTTCGGAGGAACCGTCGAGCTAGTCTCTTGTGCTGATATCCATAGGCGAGGCCCCAAGTGTAGATCCCTACCCCCTGACGTCGCCAACACCCTCAGAGGGGGCATCGCAGAGGGGGCGGGGGTCTCACAGCTGGTATCAGAGCTTTGTTGTGAAAGCTAATAAAGAAAAATGAATTCTTATCAGAAATTTATAATAAAAACTCAGAAGGAGAATTTACGTATTGTATTTTCATTCCTTAAGCTTCATTAATGAAGATTTTTAATCAAAGAATTTGGTTTTATAGATGGAAGTTCAATTTGGTTTTTCTGGTATTCCCGATCTCACCCAGTCACAAGATATGACTACTTTCGCCTTCGAGCATCTCATCTCTTCCACTACAACTCGAACGAGCCGAGCTAGACTCGCAAGCCATTTTGAGGATTTATATTTCCCAGACCCAGCAGAGAGATGGCAGGCACAAGTGGTTTACAGGGTAGTATGTATGCCTCTTGCAACCAACGCGTGATACTGAGGGAAAATATCTCGTTGGGTGGCCATGATTCTGATGAGGCTAAAAGTGATTGATGATGTTATTTTATATCACCCTACACCTCAAGATTTTGGACTTTCCTGCCATATCTATAGACTTCTTAGCTACTTTATTCCAAAAGGAGAAGATAGTAGCTCCCTTGGCAGTAAGGGAACATTTGTATCGGGGCATGTTTGTAGCCCAGTATCACCGTCTTATGCATTTCCCGAGGAGGTTTTAACTTTCTAGAGCCGAGATGCTCTATGTACATATTGCAACCTTTATATAAATAAAGAAATGTTTTGTGGAAAAATTCCCTGTTATATAAGTGATTGTTTATTACATGACAAATTGAAGAAGCAAGATCTATTACGCAGACATATGTCATAGATCTCCAATAAGATTGTTTATCTTGTTTAAGCAATTATTTTTCGAACCTCTTAAGTCTTAGGATCTTGTTGACAAAATCAAAATAAAAATTTAATAATGGTTCATTTTTGGCAGAATCATGAGGCAAGGGAAATGTGGCTGACAGCCAGATCCTCTCACTGGGGATGAGGAAGAGCTTGACCCCGACATTTGCAAGGCTCTTCACATAACTCAGCCAGGACCCTTCAAAGGTGAAGGGGAGAACTTGGGTGAGACTGTGGAGAAGTGGGTTGAAGCCATGGAGGAATATTTTGATGTCACCGGATACAACGAGAGGAGCAAGATGGCTCTCGCTATGCTGAAGATTGTGGAAACAGCCAGGGTGGCATGGAGAAACCATTGTGACACCAACCATCTGCATAGGAATACTTGGTCCTGGAATGATCTCAAAGCCTATCTAAAGAAGAGATTTTGTCCCCCTGGATTTTTAGAAACCAAGATGAATGAATTCTTAGAGCTAAACTAGGGGAGTAAAACTATTGAAGAATATCACCAGCAGGCATTCGCTCTTCTCCTCAAGTACTCACCACCACCACTAGACAAAGAGCAACTTATGGCCATGTTCATTTGGGGATTGAATGAACCTTTAGACACCCTGGTCAAGAATGCCAGGCCATGTTCATTTGGGGATTGAATGAACCTTTAGACACCCTGGTCAAGAATGCCAAGCCAATTTCCATGGCTGAAGCTGTAAGAATGGCGAAGGACTTTGCCAAAGCCTTCATTGTTAAAGTCCCGCCAAAGCCAGCTCCCTCATCCTTCAAGAGATTCCAAACACCGGGAAGTTCTTCCAACATTTCGCCTCCAAAGAGACACCAAGGTCCCTATCAAAATCTGGAGACAGGAAGTTTCAAGAATGAAGGAAGACCTTTTCCTCGAAGCTCTTTCTCAGGAACTCCTACTCTTTCAAGAATACAGAGGGAAGAGCTTCGAAGTGAGAATAGATGCTTCGGATGTCAGGGGTTTGGGCACCAGCTCAAGGATTGCCCATCTCCTTCTATGGGCCAAGGAAGCTAGGGCCCCTGAGTTCAGAGACAGACTCCTTCGTATCAATCTAATCAAGGTCCCCCGCGCCAAAATCAAGGTAACCCCAGAAGAGTGCCAGCTCAGCCTACACCTATGAGTGAAGTGCTAGGTGACATACAAAGGATCCTAGAGGGTGCTGACCATACGGTGCTCGGGCTCTGGGTCGCCAAAGATACCCACATGTATGTCGTGGAAGATATTGGAACAAGGAGTAAGAGTTGTTTTCTGAAACCGAGTATGGATCTGGTTGATTGACCTTGCTGGTCCTCAACTAATGAGTCCATAGCTCTTTTATATGGATCTGTTGGTTGATCTTGCTGATCTTCAATGAGCTATGCCTCTCGCTGGGGAAAAAAGCGTTGATCTCTATGATCCAAGTGCAAGTTTCTTCCTTGATCTGACCAAGTGACTTTAGGTTCGGTTGGATCAGTTTGGTCAGTAAAATGACCCTGACTACGTTAGAGTAAAATTTTATCCTGGAGGAATTGCCTGCGCTTTCCGGGCAAGGGAAGTTTTTCTAAGTTTGATTTTGGAAGAACCGAGGAATTAGTCACTTGTCCGGATATCCGTGGCGAGGCCCCGAGTGTAGGACCCTGCCCCGCGCAAGATGTGCTACTTCCGCTGCTAGCACCCTGAAACCGTTGCGTGGTGGGGACGGGGATCTTACACCAGTGGGTTTGCCTTAGGCAATGCTCTTATGCAGGAAGGTCATGCAGGCAGTGGCCTATGAATCCAAAAAACTCAGAACACATGAGAGAAATTATGTCGTCCATGACTCGGAGTTACTCTCAGTAGTTTATGCTCTCAAGTTGTGGACATTATCTTTTGGGACAGAGGTTCACCTGATTGATAGATCATCAAAGTCTGAAGTGCATCTTCACCCAAAGGGATCTAAACATGTGTTAAAGGAGATGGATGCAGACCCTGCAGGAATTCGATTTTGAAATTAAGTATCGGCCAGGGAAAGAAAATGTGGTGGCAGATGCGCTCAGCAAAAAAACCTCCTTGCTTGCAATTATAGTGGTGTCAAATCCATTAATCAGTGAAGCAAGGGAGAGAATAATGCAGGACAAATTCTTTACCCCTATTGCTACCCTTCTGATGCAAGAAAGCGACTCCTCAGGAAATGAGTCAAGTTCTTGGATACAAATTGGATGAAGAATGCATGTATTATAATAATTGGCTATGCATTCCCAATGATGAGGGAATAAAGGGAAGGATTCTGAGAGAAGCCCATGATGGCCTGATAGCTGGACATCCATGGTTTATAAAAACCTATATGTCTGAGAAGAAAAGCTTCTTCTAGCCAAGACTCAAAAAGGATGTACTTGATCATGTGTGACACTGCTTATTGTGTCAAAGAGTCAAGGTAGAGAGAGTCAAGATGCTAGGGAAACTGCAGCCTCTAGACATTCCACAGATGAAGTGGGAATGTATCAGTATGGACTTTGTCACTGGATTAGTGCAATCAGGTTACAACTCCATTTTTGTGATAGTTGACAGACTAACCAAAGTTGCCCATCTGTGATTCTTGTGAAAGAAACATACACTGCAGTGGATGTTACCAGAGCTTTCCTTAAAGAGATCTTCAGATTGCATGGCTTACCCAACCAAGAGGATAGTAAGTGACAGAGATCCCAAGTTCACATCAAAATTCTGGACTGCATTCTTTGAAGAAGTAGGAACTTTCATGGATCTCAGAACAGCCTATCACCCCAAGACATATGGCTAGACTGAAAAAGTAAATCAGGTAATAGAAGATATCCTTCGGTCATGTTGTGGGGGCAGGGAACCCAAGAAGTGGTTAAGCCATTTGCACCTGGTTGAATTTGCTTACAATGCTTCTTATCATCGAAGCATTGGGATGAGCCCTTTCAAAGCTTTGTATGCACAAGATTGCCTTACACCATCGATGTACCCAGAAATATATCTACTTATAAAAATCTAGATGGACTCTCCGTTGAAGATCAGCAAGATCAACCAACAGATCCATATAAAAGAGCAATGGACTCATCCGTTTGAGGACTAGCAACAAGGACAATCAGAAAACAACTCTAACTCCTTTTCCATTTTCTTCCTCGACGCACGTGTGGGTATCTTCGGTGACCCAGAGCCTCAGCACCATATGGTCAGCACCCTCTAGGCTCCTTCGCAGGTCACCTAGCAGTTCACTCATAGGCCGCTTCCTTTGTCCCTCGTCCACTGTATCGAAAGCTCACCATTTAAATCAAGCCACCGAGGCTGGTCAAAACCTCGGCCGACCTTGCTACGCGAGACTTCCTTCATTGACTCTCCGTCAGCTGTTGCAACTTTATCACTTAGGTATCCACGACCTCATTCACAAGATGGTCAAAATGCTTCCCCAACATTCTTGACATAAAACAATCATTTAAAAACAAGTCATAAATACAGTTTCTAACGAACTCTCATCTTTCCACATTGTTCCACATCATTTCTCGTTATTCCACATTCTTCTACATCAATTCACATTGCTTAATCCACATCTAATCATATGTATTCACACATCGTCCTTCATCCATTCTCATCTAGTCACATCATATTACATCTTATCACATCTATCCTCATCACATCTCATCCATTCACATCTACCCATATCCATATCACATCACATCACATCCATTCACATTGTATCTCATCCATTCACATCTATCCCGATTCACATCACATCACATCACATCCATTCACATCACATCTCATCCATTCACATCTATCTTGATTCACATCAAATCACATCACAACACATCACATATCATTCATTCACATTTATCCCGATTCACATCATAGCACACAGCACATCCATTTCACATCACATCACGTCCATTCACATTACATCTCATCCATTCACATCTATTTACATCACATTCACATCTCATCCATTCACATCTATCTTGATTACGTCCATTCACATTACATCTCATCCATTCACATCTATTTACATCACATTCACATCTATCTTGATTCACATCACATCACATCCATTTCACATCACATCACATCCATTCACATCTATTTACATCACATTCACATCTCATCCATTCACATCTATTTCCATTCACATCTATTTACATCACATTCACATCTTATCACATCGTATTCTCATCTATTTCTCATCTATTCACATTTAGTAACATTTTCTACTTTCAATACCGACGGGACTTTTTTTAAATTTCTGCCAATTGCTTGGCCTAGTTAAAGGTACTTTTTCTTGATGGATATTTTCATATTCTTTCTCAAATTTCTCAAGTGAAATATATTCAATATTATTCTTTTGAGTAAAAGGGGATTGACAAAAATCAATTCTATCCATATTTCCCAATAATGCTCAAAATTCCACTTTTGATAAATACTCATAATTTCAATTATGCTAAAAATTTCTCTTTTTTTATTTAATTTCTTGGATCTCAATTATCATGGAAATTCCTCTTTTTGCATTTAAATGATTGAATTCCAAATGTTATGGGAATTCCTCTTTTATCATAAAATAAATTTATCTAAAATTCTTCTTTTCTTTAATAAAAATACCCATTATTTCAAATATGCCAAGAATTTCACTTTTACCATTTAAATGATTGAATTTTGATTGTCATGGGAATTCCTCTTTTATCATTTAAATTTTCTCATGCATAAAATAAATTTTGATTGTCATGGGAATTCCTCTTTTATCATTTAAATTTTCTCATGCATAAAATAAATTTATCTAAAATTCCTCTTTAAATTAAATAAAAAGATTTATTATTTCAATTATACCAAGAATTTCACTTTTACCATTTAAATGATTGAATTTCAATTGTCATGGGAATAGTCGTTACTTGCGGCGTTAAATTTTACCATGCATAAAATGAATTTATCTAAAATTTCTCTTTAAATTAAATAAAAATATTCATTATTTCAATTATGCCAAGAATTCCACTTTTGCCATTTAAATGATTGAATTCCAATTGTCATGGAAATTCCTCTTTTATCTTTTAAATTTTCTCATGCATAAAATAAATTTATCTAAAATTTCTCTTTAAATAAAAATATTCATTATTTTAATATACCAAAATTTCTCTTTTTCCATTTAATTACATGGATCTCCATTATCAAGGGAATTCCTCTTTTTGCATTAAAAAATACCAAAAATTTCTCTTTTCTTTAATTAATTATTTATGCATAAATACTAAAAATTAGTTTCCCATGGATTTGATGAAAAATCATTCTTTTAGCATAGGATGTCCAATCTTAGAATATGATAGGAAGTCCTCTTTTCACATTATGCATAAAAATGAGCTATGTATTAATTTCTAAAAATTTTACCATAGCTTCATTGCCTGCTATTACTGATAATTTTCAATATTTCTAGAAAGAATAAGACTTTGTAATACAATTATGATAGAAGAACTATCTTTGAACTTAAATCCAATTTATGGAATTAAATCATAAATTTACTATAATTTAATTAACATAAAAGCATAAAAGCTATTTTCTTAACCTCTAGCTTAACAAGCTTAGAAATTGATTTTCAATTAAGTATTTATCAATGAGAAGCATTCATTTGCTAAAGAATTAGTCATAGGAATGACTATTCTTTTGGGAGAGAGAGAGATATATATAAAAAGCATCCTAATTAAGCATAAAGATCAATTTTTTGATGATAAATCATTAGAATTCTTATAGAAATCTTGATTTGCATTGAAAACAATTAATTTGAAACTTCTCAAGCTTGAGAGGGGTTGAGAAGTGAAATCTTTTGAGAATATTAATGAAAACCATAAAATTACTTCTTACCTCTCTAGATTTGGCTTGCTTCTTTACCTTATAAAGGAAGCCCCCAACCAATCAATTGGTTTAGTATGTTGAGAAGAAAGCTCCAAGGATTGTTGAAGAGAGAGAGAGAGAAGTTCCAATCTCTCCAAAAGTAGAGGATTTTTAAGGGATAATAGAAAATATCATTATTTTAATGTTATACTGGCATGGTATGTTCACAGATTTTTTTACAAAAGACTAAGGATCTATTTATAGGTGAGGGAGGCCACTAACCAAGTCCAACTAGGTTCTAGAATTTTCTAGGTTCAGTTTGACACAATTTGGATAAGATTTGAACCAGTTTAGCTCCCTTTTTTATTTGGTTTAATCCAGGAGAGAGGAGAGATAAAAATATCATTTTTTGAATTAAAAACTCATCCACATGTGTGAATTAGGTGCCTACCTCAAGAGTCCCCCTCTCCTTACCAAGGTGTCAAAAATGCATCATTATTTCATAATATCTCATTTTTTTAGTAATATCTCATAGTTTTTAACTAATAAACCTTGTTCTCAGTCAACTCTTCATCTTATGTGAGCATTTACTCATTTTTGGGTTTTTTTTTTATTTTTTGGATTTATCTCATCCCAACACTTGGATTAATCCAATTGGCCCATTGAAACCTTAATTGGACCATAATCCAATTGTTTTGAAAATGTAGACCCTTAGGCTAAGGTTCTTTATACACATTTTCAATTAATTCCAAATGCACATTGGAAAGTTCTTTTTGAATTTTTGTTTAAGGGGAATCCATTTTAGACACTAGGAGGATTTTTATATCCAAAGATATCTTAATTTAAGATTATCTCTCTCTAGACTTTTTCTCTTTGGATTTTTATATCCAAAGATATCTTAATTTAAGATTATCTCTCTCTAGACTTTTTTTCTCTCTAGGCTAAAATAGGGTAAAACAAGATCTTTCTTCTATTTCAGAGAGGGGAATAATTACAAGAACAGAAGGGGAGGTTCTTACACCTTAATTACAAGAACAGAAGGAGAGGTTCTTATACCTTTACACCTCAAAAGCTGGAGGGAGGAATCTTACATCCTACCCCACTTAAAAAACGTGAGATGTCCTCATCTTGTAGGTGGAGTATAATCTCCTTCATCTTCTTCTTCTTCAATCACTTCCAGCATTACTACCTTGGAAGTGGACGGCAGATTTGGAAACATCTCTTTTTGACTTCCCCCATCTTGCATTACTTTGGATTAAAACTCAGGGTTGGTTAGAGGGTCTACCTCTGGGATTTCCCTGATTTTGGCGGAAAGGAACCTGATTACTCTGGAAGGAAGGAGCTAGAGTTTGGAATCTTAGTCCCTAATTTCCGTGCCCCAAAAACCTTGATCCAAAAGGAGTTGGGCAATCCATACTGCGATGTTGAAATCCCTGACAGTTAAAGCATTTCACTTCTTTGTTCAAGGGTGGAACTTCTGAAGTTGAATTCTAGGGGATTGAGTTCCGAGAAAAGGATCTTTCTTCTATTTTGGAACTTTCCATATTCGGAGCTTGACCTTGTTGTCTCTTAGGTGGTGGAAGGTTGGAATCACCTTCTAGAGTTAGAAATATTTTGAAAGATGATGGTGCTGGCTTGACGAGACCTTGACATCGAAGGCCTTGACGAAATCCTTCGCCATCCGCACTACTTTGGCCATGGAAACTAGCTTGGCATTCTTTACTAGGATATTGAAAGGTTCGTTCAGTCCCCCGAATGAACCTGGTTATCAGCTATTCTTCAACGATGGCGAGTATTTGAGGAGGAGAGCGAATGCTTGGTGATACACTTCAATAGTTCTACTCCCCTGGGTTAACTCTAAGAATTCGTTTATCTTGGTTTCCAAGAAGCCGGGAGGAGGACAGAATCTCTTCCTTAGGTAAATTTTGAGATCATTCCATGTCTGGGTGTTCCAATCCAGACGGTTTATCTCGCAGTGGTTTCTCCATGCCACTCTAGCTGTTTCTACTATCTTCAGTCTTGTAAGAGCCATTTTACTCTTCTCATCGAAGTATTCTTCCATTACTTTGATCCAGTTCTCCACAACCTTGCCCAAGTTTTTCCCTTCACCCTTGAAAGGTCGAGGCTGCGATCTATTAAGAGTTTTATGAACATCCAAGTCGAGCTCTTCCTCATCGAGTTGGGAGTTATCATTCCTACCACGATGACCTCGATCCATGATCCTATCAATACGAAAATTCTTGTTAGTCCCACTATTTATAATTCAAATCTGACTTTAGATCCAACTGATTCTGGGGTTCTTTAGATTGGTCAGTCCCCCACAGAATCATGGGATAAAGATCCCTTTTACAAGAAGAACATACAGAACTCATTATCATAGAATAATTTATTTATATTCTTTACATAGTAATGGTCCATCAGACTGAAAATTCCATCTGAACATTCCTCCACAAGAATTTTAGTTTTGTAGGTTCTCAATTTGTCATCCCTTAATTAGATCCACTGGGTCAAAGGTTAACAGCAATAATCTATCAACACAATCCACTAATCTCATAGTGATTTGCTGAAATCATAATCGTCATTCTAGCTATTAACATCATCACTAGGATTTGTCCCATTCATCCTCATTGTGGCTTTGTTTAACTTATCTTCTTTCAACCAAAATTCAGGAATCATTATCTTTCAATCAAAATCCAAATCAACTCATCAATTCTCAACCAAAATTCTAAAATCCTATCAACTAGCATTCGAATTCATCATCTGGATAGCATTTTTGCTTATAATTTCAAGGTCTTAGATTTACTCGTATATATTGTTAGTAAAGAGCTGCAGTTATACCCACGGTATATACGGGTAGTCACGGTCCTTGGAATTATAAAGTAAATACCATCATATCTAGGCCTTAAGCAGGTCAGGGATTCCATACTATTGCAGTACTTCCATTTGAAGACCCAATTACCAATTTATGAATTTTTATTTTGAATATCAATTTGTATGAATTTCATCACACAATTACAATCTTTTACTGGTACTTCATAAATTTTTGACATTTTTGGCTTCTCAGTTTATCCACTTTAGCCAATTCGCTCTGATACCAGCAGTAGCTGAAAGATCCCTGCCCCCTCTGCGCAACGAAATCAGGGGTGCTAGCAGCGGAAGTAGCACTTCTTACGTAGGGCAGAGCCTCTCACTCGAGGCCTCGCCCACGGATATCCGGACAAGAGACTAATCCCTCGGTTCTTCCAAAATCGAGCCCGGAAAACGTCCCTCACCCAAAAAGCACAGGCGATTCCTCCAAGGTATTTTTATTCTAACGTAGTCAAGAGCCTTAACTAACCAAACTGATCTGACCGAACCCCCATAAGTCACATAATCAGATCAAGGAAAAGACTTACACTTGGATCATAGAGACCAACGCTTTTTTCCTAATCGAGAGGCACAGCCGTTGATTCTTTTCCATAGAACAAAGACTATCCAAGATTTACTTTATCTATCGTACCATAATAGAATTTAGTCTCATTTTAGGGATCCATTAGTCCAGCATAACCCCATCCAGTCCCATGGGTTAGGCAACCGCTCTAGCCAGCGCTTCAAGAAAACTTCAAGATAGTCACACCACTTACACACCCAATATGAAATTGCCTGTTTCATAAATTCAGCTGTGAAACAGGCAATTTCAGCTGTCTTTAAAACAATCTTTTAATGAAACCATGTATCATTGATCATAATCCTCCAAAATATCCAGGTTGAATTCTAATTTCAAATCGTTCTTTCATCCGTGTACCTATGGCATCATTGGCACAGAACGCTCACCACTTGTTCACTCAAGGGCCTTTTCAATAGTTCCTAGCTCATAGTACCCAAAAATATATTTACTTATAAAAATCCAGATGGACTCTGCGTTGAAGATCAGGAAGATCAACCAACAGATCCATATAAAAGAGCCATGGACTCATCCGTTAAGGACCAGCAAGGACAATCAACCAGATCCATGCCCGAGTTCAGAAAACAACTCTAACTCCTTTTCCATTTTCTTCCAACAGGTCATAAATATAGTTTCTACAACGAACTCTCATCTTTCCACATTGTTCCACATAATTTCTCGTTATTCCACATTCTTCTACGTCAATTCACATTGCTTAATCCACATCCAATCATATGTATTCCCACATCGTCCTTCATCCATTCTCATCTAGTCACATCATATTACATCTTATCATATCTATACTCATCACATCTCATCCATTCACATCTACCCATATCCATATCACATCACATCACATCCATTCACATTGCATCTCATCCATTCACATCTATCCCGATTCACATCACATCACATCCTTTCACATCACATCTCATCCATTCACATCTATCCCGATTCACATCACATCATATCTCATTCATTCACATCAATCCTAATTCACATCACATCCATTTCACATCACATCACATCTATTCACATCACATCTCATCCATTCACATCACATCACATCTCATCCATTCACATCTATTTACATCACATTCACATCTTATCACATCGTATTCTCATCTTATTCACATCGTATTCACATCTATTCACATTTAGTAACATTTTTTACTTTCGATATCGATGGGACTTTTTCTAAATTTCTGCCGATTGCTTGGCCTAGTTAAAGGTACTTTTTCTCAATGGATATTTTCATATTCTTTCTCAAATTTCTCAAGTGAAATATATTCAATATTCTTCTTTTGAGTAAAAAATTCATGGGATTTACAAAAATCAATTCTACCCATATTTCCCAATAATGCTCAAAATTTCACTTTTGATAAATACTCATAATTTGAATTATGCTAAAAATTTCTCTTTTTCCATTTAATTTCTTGAATCTCAATTATCATGGGAATTCCTCTTTTTGCATTTAAATGATTGAATTCCTTTATCAAAAATTTCTCTTTAAATTTAAATAAAAATATTTATTATTTTAATTATGCAAAAAAATCCACTTTTACCATTTGAATGATTGAATTCCAATTGTCATGGGAATTCCTCTTTTATCTTTTAAATTTTCTCATGCATAAAATAAATTTATCTAAAATTTCTCTTAAATAAAAATATTTATTATTTATACCAAAATTTTTCTTTTTTCATTTAATTACATGGATCTCCATTATCATGGGAATTTCTCTTTTTGCATAAGAACAAAAATACTCTTTTCTTTAATTAGTTATTTATGCATAAATACTAGAAATTAGTTTCCCATGAATTTGATGAAAATCATTCTTTTAGCATAGGATGTCCAATCCTAGAATATGGTAGGAAGTCCTCTTTTCACATTATGCATAAAAATGAGCCATGTATTAATTTCTAAAAATTTTACCATAGCTTCGTTGGCTATTACTGATAATTTTTAATATTTCTAGAAAGAATAAGACTTTGTAATACAATTATGATAGAAGAACTATCTTTGAACTTAAATCCAATTTATGGAAATAAATCATAAATTTACCATAATTATATGAACATAAAAGCATAAAAAGCTATTTTCTTAACCTCTAGCTTAACAAGCTTAGAGACTGATTTTGAATTAAGAATTTATCAATGAGAAGCATTCATTTGCTAAAGAATTAGTCATAGGAATGACTATTCTTTTGGGGGAGAGAGAGATATACATAAAAAGCATCCTAATTAAGCATAAAGATTAACTTTTTTGTGATCAATCATTAGAATTCTTATAGAAAGCTTGATTTGCATTGAAAATAATTAATTTGAAACTTCTCAAGCTTGAGAGGGGTTGAGAAGTGAAATCTTTTGAGAATATTAATGAAAACATGAAATTACTTCTTACCTCTAGATTTGGCTTGCTTCTTTATCTTATAAGGAAGCCCCCAACCAATCAATTGGTTTAGTATGTTGAGAAGAAAGCTCCAAGGATTGTTGAAGAGAGAGAAGCTCCAATCTCTCCAAAAGTAGAGAATTTTGAAGGGATAATAGAAAATATCATTATTTTAATGTAATACTGGCATGGTATTGTGACACGAAGTTGGGGTTTTGACTTCGGTCACTTCTCAGAATCAAAACACACTTGTATGAAACCTCACAGTCTCCTCACCTCCCTTTCTCTCCCTAGGTTAAGATAAAGATATACACATCAAAGGTGAGATCATAATTCATGGAAAGAAAGATGAAAGGCTCCGGAGAAGCAAGAATTTCAGCCAGTCTTGCAGCTCCAAACAAGAGGGCGATTCTTTGTTGGAAGAAAATCTTCAGACTCAGGATTATGTAAACAAAAACATACGGAGAATATTGGTAAGGTTCATCCGTTCGAATTGGACGATTTGGTCAGAACATATTAAAGCAAATGAATATAGCAATCACTTACAAGAGGATAAGACACATGGGATTGGCCTTTGATAAGAGATTAAGAGGAATTAATCATTATTAAGAAGAAAGAATGGCCAAAAGTTAAAAAAAATAGAGAAACGCAGAGAATTATAGTTTTGAATCCATATAGGCTGTGCAAGAGAGAATTATATAGATGCGTAGAGCTTGAAGAGAGCTTCGCGTCTATATAAAAACTTTCAAAAACGGACAACCGAGCGAAAAGTTATGAGCATTTTACTACAAGACTATAAAACTGCCAAAATTCTATAAAAACAGAGATACACAGAGAATTGCAGTTTTAAATCCATATAGGCTGTGCAAAAAAGGATTACACAGCTGCGTAGAGCTTGAAGAGAGCTTCGCATCCATATAAAAACTTTCAAAAACGGACAACTGAGCGAAAAGTTATGAGCATTTTACTACAAGACTATAAAACTGCCAAAATTCGCCTAAAAATTAGCAATTTGGGAGAAATTCTGATCATCAATGAAGTAAGGGATTAAGAAATTAGTTACATGAGTGGAAAGAGCATAGAAAGAGCTTCCTAGCCATATGATCAATTTAAGAAACCAACACCCGAGTGATGAGTAATTACCGATTGAAATTTGGGTATTGGACCACAAAAACTGCACTTCTCTCTCTTTGCATGAGACCTCAATTTTCACATAGCCTCTTGCCTTCCATCTCCTTCATGATTCAAGCTAGAGGGTAAGGGTTGACATTGCTCAGCGGACAATCGTAAAGATTTACCTATGGTCCCCAAAGTCTTTCCACATGCTCATTACCGCTAAAACCATTGGTACCTCCAAAGGAGAGCGGCAATAAGGCAAGGGCTACCTTGAGAAGTCACAGGCCTGCCAAGATAATAACTCCTTATCCCACTTATCATGAATCATCAAAGAGGTCCAAAATTGGGTTAAGCATGAGGAGCTAATGCTAAATGAGATATTCACATGTAAAGAGAGTGTTTGAATGAGGGTTTGAAAGATAAGAGAATGGCAATGACACAAAATGCTCAATTGAGGAGGCTCATTCCTTGATTTGAAAGGGAGAGGAGGGCTCCTTTTATAGGTGGAGAATCACCCTCTCTTCCATTGTTACAAATTACAACATAAAATTCTTCAACCCTTTAGTGACATAAGGGTAGATGTCACCATCAATTGTCCTCTTAGGCTAAGTCTTCTATTGATTATTAAATTGAAGACTTTTTGACTTTGAGAGTATGATGAGATAATAGCCAAGTCTAAGTGGCATGTAGGTGGAGATCCCACTTACACATGGCGGAATTCTCCTCTTCCATGTAGGCATTCTAGAAGAATCTTTTTCAATTATGCACCTACACACACTCCTCCACATGCCTTCCACACTCCCCAACTTGTAGCCTTATGGTGAATACCATATTAATAATACAATTAAAATCCATCTGAGTAAAGGCCCACTTTTATTTTCCACATTACTAGCCTATCTACCATACCAAAGTATTTATCAAGCATACTTGTGGCATTTACAATGTGTGCACCCTAAATCAAGTAAAACCATTATATTTGAAGATAGAATGCTATTATCAAGGTAGCCGCCAAGCCACTACATCACCACGCCGTTATTCCATTGTGGGCGCCGCAATCTTCTTGGACAAGCTTCCACCTTATTACCATTGCGAAACCATCAAAATATGCACAAAATTGACAATGAAAGATATCAATTTTTCACGTCACATCTTTCCCCCCACCAAATCCTCCATGCTTGTCTGGGGGGTCTGCTGGCCATGGTGCTCGAGGGTAGAATATCTTTAGCCAGTACTCATTGGCACGTCCGGGAACCTCTTGGCCACTTGCATCCTCTAGAAGATAGGTGTTATTTTTGAACTTTTGCTTTATCCTGAAGGGGCCTTCCAAGCGACGAAGAAGCTTCTTATCTAGCTGTTTCTCCACACGGCCATCATACCTCTTTTCCTCCTGGATCAAATAAAACTATCCCCCCAGCCCCACATTTCCTGGAAGGGCTAAAGGCTCCATCAAAATGCATAGTGAAAGCGGTTGGTGGTGTCTCCAAAGCTTCATACACTTCTTCCTTTGCTCCTGTTCCTTCTTCCTCTTCCTTCCTGGTAAGCAAATCTGCAAGAGAGGCCCTAGTGGTGTTTTCTGTAATAAAAGTGAAAGAGAATTCTTGAAGCTCACAAATCCACTTTGCAGACTTTCCTCCTGTAGGATTGGGTTTGCGGACCAAGAATTGTAAAGAAGGTTGAGATGTGAGGAAGAAAAAAGGGCGAGGTAACAAGTATGACCTGAACTTCTTTACTGCAAAAACAAGAGACAAAACACCTTTCTCCATTTCACCATACCTCTCCTCGGCATTAGTGAGTTGTCGGCTTGCATAATACACTGGTTGCATACGCCCTTGCTCTCCCTTTTGCAAGAGTATAGCACCCACTGATGAATGTGATGAGACACTTGGGTTCACATAAAAGTCCTCCCCCCCTCTAGGAGGCTGCACAATTGGACTTTGACTCATGCATTCCTTGAGCAAACAAAAAGATTGAATTTGATCGGGCCCCCATTGGAAAGAAACATTCTTCTTTGTTAACAGATTTATAGGATACATCTTTTCAGAGAACATGTCAACAAAGCGTTGGTAATACTTTGTTTTACCCAAAATCCTCCTTACCTCCCATACATTGGTAGGTGGGGGGAGGGCCACAATTGCCTGCACCTTCTCAGGATCCATCTCTATGCCTTCTTCTGAGATAACATGTCCCAAGAGAACCACCTTCCTTCATGCCAAGCGGCATTTTCCAGGATTAAGACACCCTTTTGCATCATCAATACTTTGCAAGGCCAACCTCAATTTTTCCAAGTGATTCACGCGGCTTCAATAAATGCAAAAATCATCCAGAAAGATCCTTATAAACTTCCCCAAGTAAGGTGCAAATACCTGACTCATGAAGCGTTGAAAAGTTGCTGGTGCATTGGTCAAGCCAAATGGCATCACCCTATAGGCATACACTCCCCAAGGGGTGATAAATGAGGTTTTCCTTTGATCTTCTTCCCAAATCCGGATTTGAAAGTATCCAGAGTATCCATCACACACTGAATACAATTCATGACCTGCAACTTGATCCAAAATCTCATCCTGAAAGGATAAAGGATAATAATCCCTCTTTGTGCATGCATTCAAAGGGCGAAAGTCCACACACACACACCATTTTCCACCCTTTTTGGGAGTGACTACAACTGGGAAAATCCATTCTAAATTCTCTACTGGAAAAATAAATCCAGCTTCAAGCAAATTTATTACCTCCTTCTTAAGCACCTCTGCTTGCACTACTCCCAAACGCCTTAGCCGCTGCACCACTGGCTTACTTTGGGGCTTGAGATCAATCTTGTGCTCTACTAGGGTAACTTGTCGTACTTGTGAGTAGCTGTTTGCAAAAAGGTTAGGAAATCCATCCAACATTTTTAAGTAATTCTCTCTTTCAGTACCTGCTACTATGGACTCATCAAGAAGAAGTTGATTCTGTTGGTGAAGACTAGTGAGGTCCACATCTCCTTTCTTGCACATGGTTGAAGAAGCTTCCACTTCCAAGGCTCCATTGTCTTCAGCATCCCCTCGATCCCTTCCTAGGGAAAGACCAAATGCAACTCCCTCCACCTCTCCTTCTGAGATGGAATCCTCGGAGCTACCACTTGTCTCTTCTTCATCGGATGACTCTGACTCTGAACTTTCGGAAGTTGAAGGTTCACCTCTTACCACTTTCTTGCGACGACTCTTGATGTTGTAGTGGACCTTCTTATTCTCACCTTGTAGAATAAGATCACCTGTCTCCTACTTTTGAATCGCCTTCACTTGGCGAAGCCATGGCCTACCCAATATCAATGGGTAAGCCCTAGCATCAAGCTTTGTAGGAATGACCTGAAAAGTTGTAAGCACAGAAATACCACATACATCCACTCCCAAATTCCTGACAATTCCTAAGGTTTTCACCCTAGTATTATCAGCAAGTTTGATGTGATAGGGAGAGTTAGTAGAAGACAACTTTAAATCGGCATCTTTCATTATTTTTTCACTCATGACATTGATTGACGTACCTCCATCAATGTATGCATTAGAAATTGTTTGTCCCTCAATGATGACATCAATCACAGGCACATCATCTCCTACATCAATATCCACCTTCTGAACCATAGGAGTCCCATTATCCCTCTTCTTCTTTTTCTTAGATTCCCTTGTGCTAGCCAGCTTACCCCATTCCTTTTTGAGCTTTGGAGAGAGTGCCAAAAGCTGCCCAAATGTGATTTGTGCTGTTTTCTCCCTAAGATCTGTTAAGAGGTCATAACTAAGAGATCCTTGTCCAAGAGGAAAGTCAGATTGTCCAATTTTTCTCCTAGATGACTTCTTCTTCTTCTTATTTTTCTCCTCTTCTTCAGATTTATCTTCTTGTTCTTCTTCCTGACTCCTAGTTTTACGACCCCTTTTTGCCATTAATGGCATCAATGTTTCCTCTTCTTCTTCTGAGCATGTTTTCTCTAAAAGTGCTAAACTTTTATCCTCACTTTTTCTCAACTTTGGACACTCAGTGCGATAGTGCCCCTTCTCTTGACACTCATAGCATGTGACACTACTTCTATCCCTAGGTTTATCCTCAGCTCGTGGAACCCTAGGTGGCCTTGCATTGACTAAGTGTAACTTCAAATCAGCAAATTCTGCCATAAGTTGTGCAATGTTATGATCCAAGGATGGAGCTTACACCTGAGATGTTGAGGCTATCTCTACTCGTGGTGGGTTGGCACATTCGGAGAAGATTGGAATGTGGACTCAATATGAAGAGTGGCCTCCTTCTTCAAAGCAATACGAAGAGCCTCTTTAAAATTAGTGGGATCTTTGCTAAGAACTTTTCCATGCAAGCGGGGATCCAAAGCCCTGATAAACTTGCTCATCTTAAGGTGCTCCATTGCTAAAGAACTCTTCGAATCTTCCATAGAAGGTGAAGAAGAATAAGCAACAACATGTAAAGCAGCTTGTTGATATTTGATGAATAAGGCTTCATACCTCACAGAAAAGGCAGAAACTGACTCTCCATCCTTTTGAAAAATTTGATCCAATTGCAATAGTAAAGTATTTGGCGACTCCACTGTCCCAAATCTCTCCTTCATTGCTTTGGTCAACCTTTCCCAATCATTCTTGGACTCCTCTGGCAAAGCCTCATGCCAAGTTAAGGCCACACCCTCCAAGAAATCTGGAAGTATTTCTGCCCTCTCCTTCATAGACCAACCCGTCAAGCGGCATGCTCGGTTAAACTCTCGGAGATAACTCCCCGGGTCTTCTCCTTCCGATCCTTGGAACACCGGAATGTTGAACATCTTGCACCAAAAGATGAGTAGCAACAAGGAAAATTTACTTGTTTCAAAATAACTTTCCTTTAATCATGCGGGACCTTGAGGTTGAAATAGAATAATTCTAAGTAAAACCTGTCCAGCATCTCCACCACAAAAGATGTGACACGAAGTTGGGGTTTTGACTTCGGTCACTTCTCAGAATCAAAACACACTTGTATGAAACCTCACAGCCTCCTCACCTCCCTTTCTCTCCCTAGGTTAAGATAAAGATATACACATCAAAGGTGAGATCATACTTCATGGAAGGAAAGATGAAAGGCTCCGGAGAAGCAAGAATTTCAGCCAGTCTTACAGCTCCAAATAAGAGGGCGATTCTTTGTTGAAAGAAAATCTTCCGACTCAGGATTATGTGAATGGAAACATACGAAGAATATTGGTAAGGTTCATCCATTCGAATTGGACGATTTGGTAGAACATATTAAAGCAAATGAATATAGCAATCACTCACAAGAGGATAAGACACATGGGATTGGCCTTTGATAAGAGATTAAGAGGAATTAATCATTATTAAGAAGAAAGAATGGCCAAAAGTTGAAAAAAACAGAGAAACACAGAGAATTGCAGTTTTAAATCCATATAGGTTGTGCATAGAAAGGATTATATAGATGCGTAGAGCTTGAAGAGAGCTTCGCGTCTATATAAAAACTTTCAAAAATGGACAACCGAGCGAAAAGTTATGAGCATTTTACCGCAAGACTATAAAACTGCCAAAATTCTATAAAAACAGAGATACACAGAGAATTGCAGTTTTGAATCCATATAGGCTGTGTAAAAAAGAATTATGTAAGTGCGTAGAGCTTGAAGAGAGCTTCGCATCCATATAAAAACTTTCAAAAACGGACAACCGAGCGAAAAGTTATGAGCATTTTACTACAAGACTATAAAACTGCCAAAATTCGCCTAAAAATTAGCAACTTTGGGAGAAATTCTGATCATCAATAAAGTAAGGGATTAAAAAATTAGTTACATGAGTGGAAAGAGCATAGAAAGAGCTTCCTAGCCATATGATCAATTTAAAAAACCAACACCCGAGTGATGAGTAATTATCGGTTGAAATTTGGGTATTGGACCACAAAAACTGCACTTCTCTTTCTTTGCATGAAACCTCAATTTTCACATAGCCTCTTGCCTTCCATCTCCTTCATGATTCAAGCTAGAGGGTAAGGGTTGACATTGCTCAGCGGACAATCGTAAAGATTTACCTATGGTCCCCAAAGTCTTTCCACATGCTCATTACCGCTAAAACCATTGGTACCTCCAAAGGAGGGCGGCAATAAGGCAAGGGCTACCTTGAGAAGTCACAGGCCTGAAATTCAAACTTTGGTTGGAGCCTGAACTCATGTTGAGATTGAATCTCGATTGAATTACATTTATAGTTTTGTGTACTACCACAAAAACATTGCTTCAGTCTTTCTTATTGAGATTTTGATTTTCTCAGGGATTGCAGGGTCTAAAACAAGGTGCTTCAGTGTTTCTCATTGATGGTTCTACAAGGAAGGCATGCGGGGTTATTCATTCCATTGATGCATCTCAAACATGTGGTTTTCAATTCATTGGTGAGACATGTGCAGCAATACATGTTCAAAAAAGCTTTGAGGACACATTTCTCATTCCATTTGCCACAATCGATGCAAGAACAATGTCTCAAGCAGTTGGAAGCATCATCAAATGGCCATTGGTCAACCTTGTTATGGACAGAGACATTACTAATACCAAAGAGGATAATTTTGCGAAACTTCTTGCCCAATGTGCAATTTCCCCTCACATGCTCGAAAAGTTTGGTCACCATCGGCGGATGATGTTTGGGCATGGTGAAGAGTGAAATTTTCCATGGCCGCTTGAGCACTAAGAGACTTGAAAATTGCACACTGGGTTCTACTTGATATACCAAACATCATCCAATGGTGTCCAAATTTTGTGAGCATGCGGGGCAGTCCTCCCCCACACATGCTCGTAAAGTTTGTTGGTCTCCATCGGACCATGTTTGGGTATGATGTCATGGTGAAGAGATGGATTTTCCATGTCCTCTCTTGAGCACTAAGAAACTTGAAAATTTCACACAGAAGATCACTTTATAGAGATAGGGAGAGCTGGAAAGAGAAAAGTGTCATCCTCTGGGATGACAACAGATCTACAAAACTTGGCAATGGAGTAGTATTGCTGGTCCACCCATAGGAGGCTATAAATTGTAGAGAACTAGGGGAGAGTAGCTTAGGTGTCATTATAGAAGGATCTTTGCATCCAAGTTCAACTTGTGTTTCAGATTTGAATTTGGTTAGTTGGCCGATCAGGCAAATCACATTTGAGAATGGTGAACCATTAGTGAAGGACATAGAATCTTCTTCTATTGATGAGGGTATTCAAGATCACTTCATGCAAAAAAATATTGACAGCCTAAACAATTCAAGTGATGAAAAAGAGGATGATGATGTAGAGAGCAAAGACGGCGATAGTTCTGATGACAAACACCATGATGTCATGATCACTAACTATGATATCATTGAAGGGACAAATAAGAAAAGGAGCTATGTCCATAGGGTAGGGGTAATGAAAAATTATGATAAAACCCATGGAGCTGGCAAAAAATGTGATGTTGCAAACATTCACAACGTCGTAACCATTGATTGTTGCGAGAACCGATGTTGTCAAATTGGAGATAGATCCAAAATCATGCAAGCTAGGGTACACTTTTGGGGACAGAGCTATAGTACACGATACACATTTGTACTAGATTGCATGGGCATGGCCTATAGACAAGGTCAAGATGACGAGTGCTTTGATTTCACATTTGATGGGAAGAAGGTTTGTAGTAAAGCATGGTATGTAATGCATGGCATCGGTAAGTTAACGTTCTATAGGCTCAGAAAAGAAGTTCTTGAATGGTGCATGTAATGTCAGTCATGGCAACAGTGGGATAATATGGAAGGGCATGACACATGTTGAGATGGCAAAATCAATCATACAGGGCTTCATAGATAATAATGCCGATCAAATGCCACATAGGTCAAGGACAACTATGCATGGAGCCCGCGAGACCCAACGTGTTCTACCAACAATGTACAAACAGGTGGACATATTGTGTGAAGTGAATGACACACTTGTCTCGTTCGAATACTGGCCACTGTCACAACCATCATTCTCAAGATTGTAGAACACAGAGTTCAAGACAGTTAGTTTATCAAAAACCAGCACCTTCTCAAAATGCGACATTTGTACGGCAATCAAGGTCAAGTTGGAATCAACAAAAAATCAAGAGGAGCATGCCAGATACATGGCACAAAGAAGGGCACACATGTTGAAACAAATGAGTTGTAGAAATCTATACTATGCTTGGAGGAGCTCTTCCGAAATGAACCCAAATAGGTATTTGTGTATTATACATGATAAGATGGACCAGAGCAAGACTGCCATACCACAAATTAAACCAGTTCCTAAATCTCTCAATGGGGTTGAGAGGCTTCCAGTATCCTTAACAGGAATACTCACTCATGGACATGGACAAACAGCTTATGGTCACTTTGCCTTGGGCTTATGGCCAAGTGATCCCAACTTCACAATTTCATCTCTCTCAAAATGTTTAAGAAACTTAGAAAGAGGAGAGCAACACATGTATGGTGACTTGAGCTCACAAAACTCAAATGCTGAACCACGAACAGATCTTTTTTATTATGTTTTGTCTACTATGGCCCTGTATCAGCATATGGAAGTACTGAAGGAGAGAAATGCATATTGCAAGCAGAGCATTGAGGATGCAGATGCAGAGACAGAAACAAATGTGGATATAGAGGGAAATTGTTCTTCACATATGTAGTCAGTCTTTCATACTAACACACATGTGCAAGATAGGGGCAATGGTGGAAATGCCTCAAGTTTAATGCCATCAAATTCAAGGACATTTTTTAAGAGATTGCCAAGGACGTTGTTGTTGCAACTTGACAATTGTGGTTCTGAAAATAAGAACTGTTATATATTTGCCTGTCTATCCCTATTGGTTGCACGAGGAGTGTTTGACATGGTGCAGCTTGGTTTTCTTATGGTTGGTCATACTCATGAAGATATTGATGCATTGTTCAGTCGCTTCTCTGAGAAGTTGAGGAAACGAACCATTTTCACATTTCCACATTTGATGAAGATATTTAATGAGTGTGTTAGCATGCATCCAGCACCCTTTCTCCTACAAAAGATGGCAGACTTCAAAGGCTTTATCAAGGGATGCTTACATGATGGAGCCGATAGCTTGATTGGACATTCAAAGCCATTGCAATTCAGGTTTTATATGAGTGATGGAATACCTTTGATGCAATACAAAGTACACCCCAAAAATGTTGATTGGTTACCAGAAAGCGGTATAAAGTTATGGAAGAGAAATGACCAGGGAGGACCCAAGCTTCGTGAAGGTTTTCCAAAAGTATTGCCACCCTTTGAGTATGTTAAGAAAAATGAGAAGGTTGTGGAGGGCTTAAAAAAACATGTCAACTGGTGGAAAGAGCACTTGCAAGAGAAAGGAGACCAAAGTGATTATGCTAAGTGGATCAATCCGGTCCTTACCTATTGGGAGAATCTTACGCTAAACATGCAAACCCCTAGTGCAAGGGAAGACATTGGATTTTATGACTTTTGGCCAAGGAGTGTATGTGAAAAAGCTGAGCCTCTTAACCTTCAAGTGGAGGATAATGTAGATGAAGGGTTTGATGTAAATGAGGACCATTATTGTGGTCCAATGTGCAAACCTGCTGAAGAGTTCAACCCGACTCTTGATGTGTCTAAAGGAGATTTTGCGCTTGTACAACCTTGTGATGCAAATTACCCAATATGGTTGGGAGTGACAAGTGATGTTGATCAAAACAACTCGATAAACTACCTACAAGTTCAGATACAATATTGGGCACCAATTTCAAAGAAGAAGAATGCAAGTGATGTGGAGGTTTATAAGGATTTCTGGAACAAGTATTGGCGAGAGAACAGAAATGATCCTCAGCGCTGGGAAGATACTAGCTGCATCATTTGGGCATGGAAGCCCAAGGGTGGACGACTTCCAGAGAAAATCAAGATTCCAAAGGCTATAATACTAAAGGCCAAACAGAATCAATTGAATCAACATGTCAGTGCAGTTGAGCAAGAATGATTTGTTAGCATATGGGCAACTAGCTTCGTAATCTTTTAGCAATGTTGTATGAAGCTACCAAACTCATAGTTCGATCATTATTCAAATTGTAAGGCTTTCTTAAGCTTTTAGATTTATGGTTCACCCATTGTTCAAGAATTTTGATTCAATACAGATGGTGATCTTTTTAATTCTATTACCTAGACTTTCTTACAACTTAAAGTTACATTGAATATCAGTATATAAATCATATAGCATTATTCAAATGCTTGTTGAGAACATCCAATAATAAATCTTGTATCGTACAGTAAACATTCTATTGGATCTAACAAAGAATGCTTGTTGAGAACATCCAATAATAAATCTTGCATATCGCACAGTAAACATTGTATTGGATCTAACAAAGAATTGTCCCAAAATTGTGCATATTTTCCAAAATTCCTAAATTTGAGTTTGTTGTATTTTATGCCACTTGAAATCATTACTGTGCAGAGAAGATTGTAATCAACAAATAAAGATTAAAATTAACAAGAAATAAACAGCAACTTACTGCTCACAACCTTGTTGCTCTTGTGAAAATAAACAGCAACACATCAAGACAAAACATAAACAAAGCCTAAACCTATGATCATTACTATGGTGTTTTATGCCACTTCAAATCGTTGCTGTGTAAAGATTGTAAGCAACAAATAAAGATTAAAACAACAAGAAATAAATAGCAACTTACTACTTTGATTTACACAACCTTGTTCCAACCTTGCTCCTATGAAAATAAATAGCAACACATCAAGACAAAACATAAACAAATCCTAAACCTATGATCATTACTCACATCAAGACAAAACAGACAAACCCTAAACATATGATAATTACTCACAAGAATTTGATGCCACTTCACATCAAGATAGCTATTTGTGGTGCAAAGAAGAGAAAGTTCATGTGAGAAAACGGGCATAACTCACAGACATTTTGTCCAAATGAGATGAAATTTTAGCAGGCGAGAGCTATGGTGGAGAACAACATACTTGTAAATTTTCATGAACAAAGAACCAGAGGTGCATAAGATATGGCGAAATTGAATTCCGCCAAAAAAGGGGGAAAATGAAAAGGTAGTGAAATGCAAAAGGAGGGAAAGTAAAACATAAAAAATGGAAAAAAATGAAATTTGGTTTTCAAAATTCCATGTGCTAACCACAAGGTACATCAGGCATGAAAGAATAGTTTATGACATGAAATCTGACATTTCTCTATTTTGTAAAGGTATGGGCTCTATTATTTTATTGTCTTAAGAGATTTGGGGTAAGATATGACAAAAAGATCCATGTTACATGGATCTAGAATCCCAGCTCTCTCATTGGTCATGCCAATCTTTTTTTATTCACTCCTTAAGGGGAAAAATGGAGAGTCCATATTTCTCCTAATGGCCCATGCTTTAGTATCACGTCCGCCGGTAGTGAATGCCATATAAATCCAATCTTTCGATGAGCAAGAAGTAATCAGACTGACCACAGAGGTGGCCGAATCATCACCCATGGCGGTGACAAGATCCATGTAATCCGAGACTCCAAAGGTGAAGAAAGCACCGAGATCTCGGATAAGAGGGGGAAGCAAAAAGTTTTCACCTGGAAAGAGTAGAATAAGGTACAGATGGTGGTGTCCAATTGGATGGAAAACCAATAAGCCAGAGATGCACTATAAAAAAAGGATCCCAAAAGGCCCAAGCTGACCGATATGTCACATCAAGAACCCAAAGCCAGTATACCGGCGATGAACCCAGATCAAGAAGGCAAAGTACCCTCCCCACAACCAAACCAGAGCTAGGAGAGAGGTGTAGAGACACCATGGCCGGAAAGAGGTGCAGAGGCACCAAAGCAAGAGGAAAGCTGAAATAGGCTCGCAAAAGCAGAAATGCAGTCATTTGATCTGTGGGAAGATCTGTGAAGCGGTAGCTAATCCATATGTCGATAGAACATCCCTTGCATTGGTACCAAAATTTAGGGAGCAGCTATTGTGCCGTCTAATGCCTCAGGAAGAGAAGAGGGCACCCTCGTAGCCTCTGGAAGCCATGCACATAGAGAGGATAAAAACTTCGCCGAGGGAAGCCCCCATTTATGATGAAGCCATCCTGATGATCCAAGTCAAGTTAGCCAGAGTGGACATAGCAAAAGTTGTTGGATGGTGAATCAAGAGTCAACATCCTATCAGATACGACATGCAGAATGCTTGGGTTGAGCAGATGGAATCCACTTCGTTTGCCATAAAAATCATGGATCAGCCGGGCAAGTGCAGCCACTCAGATTAATCCACAAGCTCACACTGGAACTCTTTGGATTCAATTTCCAGATTGAGGTAGTGATGCTCTGCATGGAGGAAATCAAAGGTGCCTACCCGATGCTACTGGGCAGCATGGATTCAATTTCCAGATTGAGGTAGTGATGCTCTGCATGGAGGAAATCAAAGGTGCCTACCCAATGCTACTGGGCAGCATACCATGGCTCAGGCAGGCAAGGATTAGCAAGACTGGGATGCAGATATGATAACTATTTGGCAAGGAAAGAAGAAATTTAGGATTTCCATAGCGAGTTGATGGAAAGTGGAGAATCCATCTCAGTCAAAAGTAGCCGAGGGAGTAAACATGACGGAAGGATTAGACCACGATGAAGAGGAAGAATATCTCTAGCAAAATCAACTTGTTAGAGGTTGATGTGGTCGAGATACTGGAAAGATACCGACCAACCCTTCAACACAAAAGTGAAGTCTCCCAGGGATCAACCCGATCCACTGGAGAGCGAAGGGAAGCTTTTTTTATGAAGCTTTAGCCGATAATAGCAGTACCCCAAGTTTGCAAACAGATCATTGCAATGGAGAAAGCCTTTGACAGGGACCTCAAGCAATCCAAACGGGTCAAGGAAGATGAAGTGATGGAGATGAATCTGGGAACAGATGTCGACCCAAAGATGGTCAGAGTCAGTGCCAAGCTGGATGCTTCATTCTGAGAAGAAGTTCAGGCATTTCTCACGCATTCAAGGATGTTTTTGCATGGAGCTACACTAAAATGAAAGGGATTTACCACCGATCCTACCAGCATCAGATCAATCTGAGGGAAGATTCTGTCCCTATCTGGCAATAGAGGTACCCAATGAATCCCAACTATGCCAAAAGGGTCAAGGAGGAACTTAATAAATTACAACATGTCAAATTCATATCTCCAATTGATTGGGCGACATGGTTTTCCTTGATCGTGATTGTTCCCAAGAAAAATTAGAATCTGAGGGTCTTTGTGGACTATAGGAAGTTGAATGCCACTACAATCTCAGATATTTTCCATTTGCCATTCATAGACTCCCTGCTAGATGTTGTAGCCGGCCATGAGATGTACTCATTCTTTGATGCATTCAGTGGCTACAATCAAGTCCAAATGGCACCGGAATATCGAGAAAATATGGCCACTACAAATGGGAAGCCTTTGCATCCAATGTCATGACCTTCGGGCTCAAGAATGCTCCCGCCACATTCCAATGGATGGTTCAAGACTTTTTTGCTGAATTTTTGACCAACTTCATGCGGGTGTTCATTGATGGTACTGAACATTTGATGCACCTACATTTGTGAGCCAACATTTATCATCCCAACATTTGATGCACCTACATTTGTGCTTAGCCAAATGGCGAGTTTCTAGATTGAGCCTAAATCCCACTAAATGTGTTGTTGTCCAAAGTGGTATGCTCCTTGGCCACATTGTATCTCAAGAAGGAATTGGAGTAGACCCGGCCAAGGTGGAAGTAATTCAAAAAGCTCCGATTTTGAAGTTGCAAGTAAATGTTTGGGGATTGGAAGTAGAATAAAATGTGCATGTATCCCTACAAGGTCGGAAGCATATCCATTGATTCTTGGGAGGAGGTCATGTATGATTGCCATGAGAGAAGGGCAGGTTTGGTGGACAGGAAATCTAATCTTGGGACTCGACCAACCTGTGAGAAGGCAAGTCAGATATGCCATGGCTAAAGGATGGGAATTGATTCCAAAAATTAGTACATTTGAAAAAGGGGAGGAGAAAACTAGCTTTACAAAGGATTTAGAAACAGAGGAGGTCAGTTTAGATGATGATGGGGAGGAGGTTCAGTTGTGCTGGAGCCTGATTTTTACCTAATGTGTATGTCTATACAGCTATGTATTGAGGAAGCCAAAGAGTTGAAATCTGAAGTTGTATAGACAAGTGGAGAAGGAGTGTTACAGAAGATGCTGGCTAAGGATCTAATTGAGGGGCTGAGAGGAAGGAGTATATAAGAATCTCGGGGGGTGCACTATATGGAAGCCCCTCCTACGACGTGCGTTCAAGGGGTATTTAAAAAACCCCTTATCTGTGAATTTTGAGCTGATAAAACTACCCCTTTTTCTTTATAGACTTATGGGTTTTTTTCCAAAGTACAATTAAAATACCCCTCTTGTAATTGTATTTCTGTAAATTTACCCAATATTTTGGATTTAAAAAACCCCACCTAATGATCGCACGTGGTAGACTTACATTTTTTGAGGTGCACCCCCCGAGATAAGAATGTTGCAGCAATTTCTAGACCTGTTCATTTCTTCCTATACATAGGTCAAGGGAGTAACTGCAGTGTAGCATGAGATCCCCCAGAGGCTAAGTCAATTGTACAGAGGTTAAGAAGATTGGGAGTTGTACAATAGCAGGTGTTCTGAGAGGAAGTTGGATAAACTATTGAAGGCAGGATTTATATACCCAGTTGAGAATTCCGAATGGGCTTCTCCAGTAGTGATTACCCCAAAGAAGAATGGTAAATGGAGAGATTGTGTTGATTGTAAACCTTTGAATGCAATAAAAGAGATCTTTACTTATTGCCTTTCCAAGATGAGATTCTGGATAGTGTGGCTGGGCATGAAAGATATAGTGTATGTGATGGATATTCAGGTTACTTTGAGATCTCAATTTGTCTAGAGGATCAAAAGAAGACCACCTTTATTACCCCCTTGGAGTGTTCTGCTTATAGGGTTATGCCCTTTGGGCTAACAAATTCCCCTACAACCTTCTAGAGGCTTATGGGTCCTTCACCAGAGTGTTTATTGATAATTTTTGTATATACAATGGCAAATGGATTCATTATGAGAAGCTGAGGTTGGCTTTGAAGAGACTGGATTATCTAGGTGATTAGATGTACCTTGACAAATGTCATTTGGCTCAGGCTAAAGTAACTCTGCTTGGTCATGTGGTTTCAAAGAATGGAATTGAAATTGATCTTGAAAAGGTGGTCTTTGCTTTTATTGGAAGCTCCTCAAAATGTGAAGTAGCTTCTGCTGACTTTTGACCACAAAGTAAGATATCTTGTCAGGTTCATCTTTCTTTTGTCTCAGGCTTTATATCCATTATAGTCGACATCCCAAAGGGATCCCTGTAGTTGGCAAGACAAGGAGAAAGAGGCCTTTATGTAGGTGAAGGAGATCATGAGTACTTTGCGAGTAGTGATGCCTCTTGATTGGAACACAAAAATTTTTATCAACCCTAGTGTGGGTAAGGATGCTCTAGGAGCAGTACTGTTGTGCAACAAGGGAAGGAACACTCTTATACAAGGCCTATATATTTTGTTAGCAAGACAAAGACACAAGGGGAGAGGAATTATTCTGAAGCAGAATAGGTGATGGTGGTTATGGTATTTGCCCCTGAGGAAATTTAGATCCTACTTACTTCCATAGACTTTTACAATTCTTACCCATTATTCTTTGCTACCTTGTAGAGGTGTTGAAGGAGGAAACATTCAAAAAGAAGAAGGTGCTCAGATGGAAGGACCCTAAAACAAGGCTATCAGATTGCTTTCACTGTGTTTTTTAATGGGGATTTCAAGAGTGGCTAGTGGAGGAATAGTTTTATTGGATCCAAAGGGTAAGAAAGTATTTCAATAAGGAATTAAATTGCAAGTACATACCAGTAATGAAGCTGAATATGCCACTTTAGAGTATGGTCTTCAACAATCTATCAAGAAAGGTATCAATGACTTATGATTAAAGGAGATATCTTGTTGGTCATTAGACAGCTTCAAGAAAGCTAAGAACCCCAGATTGAAAGAATGGAATTTTCAGATTAAGAGGATGTTACATAGATTCTAGGAAGTCTAGATTCAGCATGTGAAGAGAGAGTTCGATCAAGCTGCAAATGCATTAGCAAAGGAGGGGTTGGGCAAGGATCTGGGAGTACATGCCATCAATGTAGCCCATCCTAGATATATTGGAAGAGAGAATTCACAAGACATTAAAGATTTCTTGCACACAGGTCTTGTACCTCTGTAGATTTGTCTAAAAGGCAGAAATATGGTTTTATAAGAAAGGCTTTAGAGTACACTTTTCTGAATGATCAGCTGTATATGAAAGGCAAGGACCTGATTTTGAGGATAGTGACAAGCAGGGAAGAGATTTTTATATTATGGCCTCCTTCCATGAAGGGGTCTATGGAGGACATTTTGCCTTGAAGCTGACATTAAGGAAGATTTTGATTGTTGTTGCTGGATATGTTTGGAGCTTGAGAAGAGATGTTTGCCACTGGTGTAGGAGCTCTAAACCCTCTGAGAAACAATACAAAAAGGTGTTGCATTATGAGTTGAGAAAGAGTATTGTATCATATGGGAATTTTGAAAACTGGGGATTGGATGCAATTGGTCCTCTGCCCACTACTACTAGAGGCAAGACCTATATTTTGATTGAAGTGGACTATCTGACCACATGGGCTGAAGCTAGATGTGTGAAACAAATATCTGCTCTGCTAAAAGGTTGCCATTTTTTTTGAAGATATATGTGCCAAATTTGGTATGCCATTGGAGCTATTGCAGACTACAAGCCTAGATTTAGGGGACAGATTGTACAAGAGCTCATGTAGAAGTTACAATGTAATTGGCTATCCACAATGTAATTGGCTAGTAGAGAGATTCAATGGAGTGTTGTACACAATGTTGACAAAGTGTTTGGAAGAGCATCCCAAGAAGTAGGATTTACATGTTTTCTTAGCAATATGGGCTTGCAGGACAACTGTCAAATCAACTCTTTTGAATTTTCACCTTACCATCTTGTTTACGGAAAGGAGGCTATGTTGCCGATTGAAGTTGAGATTCCCAGTTTACAGTTTCTTTTGAAGCATCAAGAAAGGGGTTTAGATGCATGTGCAGAGAGGTTGTTGGATATCTAGGAGTTGTTGTTAGCTAGAGAGGGAGCTTTGGATTGTATTTAGTTAAGCAATCAGAGAGCTCAATAGTTCAATGAGACTATCAAAGACAAAGGTATCAAAGAAGGGGTTTTGGTGCTCAGGTACAATAACAAATTGGACAACACCTTTCAGACTAAGTTCTAGATTAAGTGGGAGGGTCCTTTAAAGGTGGTACACGTATATGAGAATGGTACTCCCTATAAGCTAGCTTACTTGGATGATCAGTTGCATTCCAAAATAGTCAATGGTTACAGGTTAAAGACATATTGGAGAATGATTATGAACATCCACAAAGACTCAGAGATGTTGGACACAAGCCTGCCTATTGAGGCAGATGCACAAGTTGATGTAGAAGATTCTCGTTTGGGATTTGAATGTACATTTCCTTGAGGATTTTTTTGATGAGCATGGGTCTACTGAGGCCCAAACGAAGTCAGTCGTGGGTGTTCAAGAGTGGTTTTGGTCTCTTGGTTGAAGGGGAAACTTTTGGGCTTAGGTCTCTGACTGTCAACTTTGTAAGTGGTTAGGCAGGATTAAAAGGAGTGGTGTTCCATAGTCAAAGGACTGTCAGGTCTATTGTTAGCTAGGCGTGTAGGGTTGAAATGAGTGGTGTTCCATAGTCAGAGGACTGTCAAGCTAGGCGTGTAAAGAGTTGAATCTTAAAGAGACTTGGAGTGTTTGAGGGGCTAGGAGTTGTCAGTGGGACGCTAACGGGATTTTATTTGACTGTGGGAGGAGTTCTAAGTCAGTTTTGTTGATAAAATTGGAGGAGAGCAAATGTGGGAAGATGAGGATGAGATAAACGTGGAGAGAGAGAGAGAGAGAGAGAGAGAGAGAGAGAGAGAGAGAGAGAGAAAATGTAGCAAAAAGTTTGAGTACTTTAGCTAAAAACAAGGCTTACAATACATTTCTCCTCTCACAAATTATGAGAGAGAGATGATCCATTTATAGCCTCTACGCTAGGGTTTGGTACACACATACCTTATCTCAACAAGAGATGGTTTGCTTCACACACACACACATACCTTATCTATAAACATGGGAAGATGAGGATAAGATAAACGTGGAGAGAGAGAGAGAGAGAGAGAGAGAGAGAGAGAGAGAGAGAGAGAGAGAGCACGAGCGAGGCCCCGACGAGTGTGGACCCCCGCCTCGTGCGGGAGGTTGACGCTGCTTCCGTCGGCCAGCGCCCTCACAGAGGGGGGTCTCACAGCTGGTATCAGAGCTTTGTTAAAAGCTAATAAGGACAAATGAATTCTTATCAAAAATTTGTAATAAAAACTCAGAAAGAGAATTTACATATATGTACTTTCATTTTGTAAGCCTCATTAATGAAGATTTTAATCAAAGAATTTGATTTTATAGATGGAAGTTCCACACTTATCGGGTGTTCCTGACCTCACCCAGTCACAAGACATGACTGCGTTTGCCTTCGAGCATCTCATCTCTTCCGCTACAACTCGAACGAGCTGAGCCAGATTCGCAGGCCATTTTGAGGATCTATATTTTCTTGACCCAGTGGAGAGACAGCAACACAAGTGGTTTGTAGGGCAGTATGTCCATGCCTCTTGCGACCAGCGTGCGATGCTGAGGCAGAATCTCTCATTGACCATGATTTTGATGAAGCTAAAAGTGATACATGGTGTTATTTTATATCACTCAAGGCCTCAAAATTTCAGACTTTCCTGCCAAATCTACAGACTCCTTAGTCGCTTTATTCCTAAGGAGAAGATAGTAGCTCCCTTGACAGTACGGGAACATCTGTATGTCATAGATCTCCAATAAGATCATTTATCTTGTTTAAGAAATTATTTTCAAACCTCTTAAGTCTTAGGATCTCGTGGACGATATCAAAATAAAAATTTAATAATATATCATTTTTGGCAGAATCATGAGGCGAGGAAACCATGGCCGTCAGTCAAACCCTCTCTCTGAAGAAGAAGAGCTTGATCCCGATGTTCACAAGGCTCTTCACAGAACTCAGCTAGGACCCTTCAAAGGAGAAGGGGAAAACATAGGCGAGGCTATGGAGAAATGGGTGGAAGCTATGGAAGAGTATTTTGATATCACATGCTACAATGAGCAGAGCAAAATGGCTTTTGCCAAGCTGAAAATTGTAGAAATAACCAGGGTGGCATGGAGGAACCATTGTGACACCAACCATCTGGACAGGAATACCCAGTCCTGGAACGATCTTAAAGCCTATTTGAGAAAGAGATTTTGTCTCCCTGGGTTTTTAGAAACCAAAATAAATGAATTCTTAGAGCTAAATCATGGAAGCAAAACCATCAAAGAATATCACCAGGCATTTGCTCTTCTACTCAAGTATTCACCACCTCTAGAGCAGCTTATGGCTAGGTTCAT
Source organism: Cibotium barometz (assembly GCF_041138505.1). Classification (NCBI taxonomy): domain Eukaryota; kingdom Viridiplantae; phylum Streptophyta; class Polypodiopsida; order Cyatheales; family Cibotiaceae; genus Cibotium; species Cibotium barometz. Next base: position 31,493,599 of record NC_141107.1, on the reverse strand, counting down.
TCGGGGAATGAATGAACCCTTAGACACACTGGTCAAGAATGCCAAGATAGTCTCCATGGCAAAAGCTGTCAGAATGGCAAAGGACTTCGCCAAAGCTTTCATCATAAAAGTCCCGCCAAAGTGAGCTCCCTCATCCTTCAAAAGATTTCAGACACCGGGAAGTTCTTCCAACCTTCTGCCTCTAAAGAGACACCAAGGTCCCAACCAGAATGTGAAGACGGGAAGCTTCAGGAATGAAGGAAGACCTTTCCCTCGAAGTACTTTCTCAGGAACCCCGGCTCTCTCAAGAATGCAAAGGGAAGAGCTTCAAAATGAGAACAGCTCAAGGATTGCCCATCTCAAACTGTGGGCCAAGGAAGCCAGGGTCCCAGAATTCAGAGACAGACTCCTTTGTATCAGTCCAATCAGGGTCCCCCACGCCAAAATCAGGGTAACCCAAGAAGAGTGCCAGCTCAGCCTACAGCCTGCATGCAAAGTAGTCTCCAAACTCCCTCCTAGAATTGGAACAACCAAAGAGAGAGAGTTCCACCTCATACTACAGCAGCTAGAGCCATCACTATAGCTAATGAAGTGGAGGAAGAAAAAGGACAGATCTATGCCTGCAATAGAGCATCAGGGGAATAACCGTCAATTTTCAGTCCTCCAGACTCTAGCAGAGTACCAAAGTAAGCAATTTAAGCTTTTGATTGATTCAAATAGCACTCATTCTTTTATTTCCCCTGGATGTCTGCGTAAATTAGTCCTAAATCAAAAATCAGGGAAACCTATGCAAGTGGAATTGGCTAATGAAAAGATTCTTTTCACACACCTTGAGATAGACCTTATTCAGTTTAGCCTAGATGGGAATGTAACAGAGTGCCAATTCAGAGTCCTACCCTTGGGAATCTATGATGGAATCCTTGGAATGGATTGGCTCCTAAAGAATCAGGCTGACATTCATTGTCATAAAGGAACCATCTCTTTCCCTGACCTTCACAGGAATAAAGTTCAAGGAACTAGAATTTTTGGATCCCCAGTGCTACAATTAGTCAAGGCTTCTAAATTGTTAAAAGGGCTAGGAAAGAGGCAAGCTATTTATGTCCTTAAGATGAATCCGATATCCGGTAGACATAAATGCAAGGCTAAAGAATCAGAGTGGTTAAGTGATTATGCATATGTATTCCCCGAAGATCTGACTGAGATGCCTCCGTCTCACGAAGTAGATCATGAGATCGAGTTAACCCCCAGAGCTCTTATAGTAGCCTTGGACACATAGAGAGAGAGTGTGTCAAAGGACTATGGAGTTTAGGGACTTGAGGCATTGGTCGCGGACTGTCAAGTAAAAGAGAAACTTGATACAGGGTCCAGATGTGCTAAGTTAACTTGAGGGGAGGTGTAGGCACTAGTCGCGGACTATCAAGTAAGGGGAGGCAAACTTGGTATAGGGTCTAGGTGTACTAGGAGTATTCACTTAAGGGGAGGTGTTGAAAATACAAGTGAATAGGGTGTGTGCGGGAACAAGCCCTTGGTTAGAGGCTGTAAAAGAAGATGAGTAAATGTGAAAGAACCTGTGAAAAGGTGAGAAGAATCTACTGGGAGAGAATAAAGGGTAGCATGAGAAGATTTAGGAAGTGTGGAGATATTCTGGGAAGTGTGGAGATATTCTGGGAGATATTCTGGGAAAAATGAAGAGGTGGAGAGAATCAGGGAAAAGAGGTGGAGTGAATCATGGAGAAATCAGTGGGATTTGATGCTTGATGTAAACTCTATAAATTGAGGCATTGCCCTAATGAGAATTTGCTGGTTTTTGAGTATCCATGCCTACATTAATCTATTTGCTAATTACCCACTAATTATGTCTTAATTATTTGCTAATCACTTTGTTAATGATGTTGATTCTAGTGTTTGATCCACCATAGCTCATCACAATGCTCAAATTTCAACAAGTGCTAGGTTCTAGCCATGGGGCCTGTAACTATATCATGAGAGTAAAAATGAGCAGATGGGTGATTCTTCCAAGCCTTCAAAAGAATTTATGAAGCAAGTCCACACCTATTTAAAAGAGGTAAGACACTTTGTATTCACATAGGCCTGGCATAATTTAAAATACGTGGATGATGGGCACTTTTTGGGCAGCACTGGGCACCTGGAAAGCATGCCTAAGTGAGATGCCTATCTTTTAGTTGGGGGGCTAGAAAAGGATTGTTGTAAACCCTTCTCTCTCTCTCTCTCTCTCTCTCTCTCTCTCTCTCTCTCTCAACAAAGAGGAACATGTGCATAGCCTAGACTAGTCTCTCCTTTGACTCTCTCAGACTAAAAACACAAGTGTGTCAAGAGATCTAGGAGATAACAAGCAAGAGCTGTATTGGCACAAAAATCATCAAGCCCGAGCAGAGCATCACCACCAGGCAAGATAACCTAATCGGCCCTAGATGGAAACAATTCATTTAGAGAACTGTTTTGAGAAGTTATCACAGGTGCACTCAGCAAGTGCGGAGGGTTCCACCGCTCCCCCCAGCACCGTGCCCATTGTGAGTGATTCTCCAGGAGTCTTCCGGATCCTCCCCCACTCAGAAGAGCTCCCACCCTTAGCAACATGAGTCTCAAACTCAATATTAGAAGCCCCCTCCCCCCCTCCCCAATACAGGTGCTCCCCCCTCCCCCCCCTAATACATATATGTATGTATATATACATCATAGAAAATTCAAGAAGAAATAGTGGATTTTATGTACTAAGAGTTTGTCTAGCCGCATCTAAGTGTGGTGTAACTTCTGGAGGGCCCAAGGTTTCACAAAACACTTGACCATTAGTGCAATTAAACATTGAAATCGGCCATAGCCTTAAACATATGCCACTTAATCCACATAATTGTAAAAGAGAGGTGCACAATCGACACTACATAGAGGTCGGAATGGGTTGACCCCCCCTCCCTTGGAGTATTTGATTACCCAAGGAGAAATATAATATGTACAAGCTTTGAGGGCCTTACTCTCCCCATGGGAGATGCCGGATTATCCATATACAACCATACACATAGGCTATCATCAAAAGAAGCCCCTAAATACACATGGGCTATTATCCATACACATGGGCTATCATCAAAAGAAGCCCCTAAATACCATGAATGTGTGTAAACCACCTCTTCATCTGAGGGTACAGATCTTCCCCATCACCATGGGTCTTCAAGATGCCATATATGAGAAAAACTTAGCTAAAGCAAATAATATACCATATACATCATCATATACATCATCATGAACAAGTCGGGTAGCACCATGGGCAACCAAAATAGGTTAGGGTTGCACCAATAGAGCTGGTACAATAGTTACAAAATTTGAAACAATTGGTACAACCCTCCACTCAGCCGTTTATAGCATGTACAATGGCTGATACAATAGGTATAGAATCTAAAAACAGTAGGTACATCCCTGTACAATAGGTACAATGGTTGGTATCTCCACCATAGTTTGATTCTTATGTTCAACTACTCCATTCTATGAAGGCAACCTTGTATTGGGGCTAGCTCCCGCTTGATGGCATGCTCTGTCTACATAACCGCACTAAAGCATTAGAAGAAAAATCCCCTCCTTTGTCAGCCCGAACAGTCTTCACCTGCTGCAATCCAGACTCCTTTTCCACCATAACATGCCAATACTTGAACCGAGAAAAGGTGTGGTCCTTCTGGGAAAGAAAATACACCCATGTGAACTTGCTACAATCATCCACAAGCAGCATGAAATACAAGGAACCTCCCAAAGATGGGGTCTGCATAGGTCCACACAAGTTAGTATGTACCAACTCCAAAGGTTTCGAAGCCTGCCTACTAGGAGCTTGCTGTGAAAAAGACTCCCTGTGCTTCTTCCCACGAATGCAAGAACTGCAATGTCCCTGCTTTTGCTGGCCAACATCTTGCAAACCATCCACCATCTAGTCGCGCGGAAAGCTCGCCGCCCGTAGTGCATCCACATTCAAGTGGCCAAAATGGAAATGCCACAAAGCACCGAGTTGAGTATCTGTCAGAGGAGAAGAGAGTACTGAGAATTCGTAAATCCCATTCTCCACTCCGCCTTCCCAAACAACTTGGCCTATTGCTTTGTCCCGGAGAGCAACAAAATACTCATCGAACTCCACCCGCATGCCAATCTTGCAAACCTCATGCACTGACACAAAAGATGAAAGCTAAGGGATGGGACATAAAGAACTTGGGAGGAATACTTCCCCCCTCTGCCCCACCATCAGGAATAATCTCCAACCTGCTCTCACTATGAATCGGGATAGTGGATTTGCCACCAATAAAGATGTTACTTGTCTGCCTTCTTCAAAGATCCTGTAATAACTCTCGGAAGGAGTCATGTGCCTAGAAGCACCACTATGTAGAATCCACTCTCGAGTATCCCCAAAGAACTTGGGAGGAATGCTTCCCCCCTCTGCCCCACCATCAGGAATAATCTCCAACCTTCTCTCACTACTATGAATCGGGATAGTGGATTTGCCACCAATAAAGATGTTACTTGTCTGCCTTCTTCAAAGATCCTATAATAACTCTCAAGAAGGAGTCATGTGCCTAGAAGCACCACTGTGTAGAATCCTGTAATAACTCTCAGGAAGGAGTCATGTGCCTAGACGCACCACTGTGTAGAATCCACTCTCGAGTATCCCCAACGGTGAGTCTAACTGCCTCCCTACTCGAAGAAGATGAAGCTACGGTGTCCATAATCTCCAAGTGCACAAAAGCTGGAGTCTTTGCAGCTCTGTAGCTAAGGAATCAGCACGTTTCTCGTTGCTCGGTTGAGGTCATTTCCTCCAATAGTGACTCTTCTAGCCACAATGGTTATAGGTCCGCTCAGGCTTCAAAGCATCACGCTCTGAGTCAGGCTTCTTCTCAGGCTTCACTGATGAAGACTTCCCTTTGCCCTTGTTGTTATTGTTATTGTTGCGGCCTTTCAACCGCTGACCAGTTAAAGCCTCAGAACCTCCGCCCTGTGGAGGGTTTGTAACCTCTCTTGGCGCACAAGATCCTCCCATTCATGTAATGGTGTGCTGAGCCTCTCCCACTAGTGATCAAAGAAGAATAGAAAGTTGAGTATTGAGGGGTAAGATGAGACAGCAAAGTGATGGCCATATCCTCTAAAGATATCTTCTTCTAAGCCTAAAGAACCCCTTGTTGAAGAGGTTGGAGATTGTTGATATTCTCTCGCATTGTCGAAGACTTTGTAGGATTCATCACTTGCATTTGCACTTCCAAGAAAATTCTCTTCATGGGTGATACCTTGTTGTACAAAGAAACCAAGTGCTGCCAAATCCCTCGGGCCAACGTCATGTGTTTGATGTGATTGATCACTTGGGCTGTGCAATTAAGGAAGATGAAAGAACGCATACAGGCACATTAGGAAGTGAATGGGGTCTTCTTGGGCCCTTTAATTTGCCCCAGCCTAATCAAGGTGATTAAGGAATAGCCAAATGGGGCACATTAGGAAGTGAATGGGGTCTTCTTGGGCCCTTTAATTTGCCCCAGCCTAATCAAGGTGATTAAGGAATAGCCAAATGGGGGGTTGCCATGTGGACTGAAATGTTGGGTTTGTAAGAGAGGTGTAAGAGTGGTCAAAGGGTGCACTTTTCCCCCCAAAAGAGGGGGGGCAATTTTACAATTTTCGGACCTCCATAACTTCTACATACAAGCTCCGATTTGAGCAGAGATTACAGATCCATGATCTACGCATCAAGAGCTTTCCATAGATATGTTACATGATATGGTTTTATCCGCTAGATTTTAAATTCCATTTTTCTCCCAAAATTCAAATTCGAATAAAGTAGCCGTTTTGAAGCTTCTAATTAGAAAATGTTTCTTCTTAAGAGAAAATGTTTGACTCCCTTAAACTGCCAAATAAAAGGGCCCAAGAAGACTCCATTGAGGTCCTAATGATTGACACGATCCCACAACTGTGCTGCGTGAGCCTCCCGCTCTTTCCTAGTGGATAGTGAAAGTTACTCCTCCTCCAACTCTGGCCTTGGAACTCCAACCACAATGAAATCAGCCAAATCATAAGACTCCAAGATAGACTCCATCATCACCTTCCAAATGCCATCAGTCCATCGGGAATGTCGCGAGGGTGGGGATCCTCACATGCTTCTCAACCATCTCGAGCAAATCAGCCATCTCGGGGGTTCACAAGGTCTTGTGAGAAGGGAGCGTGGGTGGAAAAAAAATGAAGAAGAGGCTGCAAACTACCATGCAAGGTGGCTGTCCAGCAATGATAGCCACCTTCTACTTGCTTGTCTGCATCTCGAACAACCCAATAATTCTCCAATAAGCACAAAAAAATAGCAAACCCTCAAGCTCTCATTGTCTCCAAGCTTCAAGCCACCTATGACTTTGATACCATGTCGGAATGGGTAGTGGAAATGAGACAAACATTGTGAGAATAGAAATGCAGAACTGCAAGAGAGAGAAAGCTGTATAAACTCTACTATATAGAAGAGATCTGGTAAAAAATGGTGTAAGGGGCAAGGGTGGTATAAGTCAATGACCGACTCCTCTGATAAAGCATCTACTCCTTCAACCCCATCCTCATCTACTAAGTTTGATGCCAAAACCTTGCAATCATCAGCCATTCCTGAAGAAGTCCCCCCCCTCCCCCCGCGTAATCATTTATCTCTAAACAAGGAACTCAAAGGAAAAGCCCCGAAGCCTATGCCTCTTCATCGACAAACCCCACCAAAGGAGACAACTGCATGCTCAAAAGCCTCATCATCGATAGCCACTCCACAAGATACTCTAGCCTCATTATCGTCAACAATGCCCATGAGTCTCAAACCTACAGCCTCCGTGCCAACCAGTGTGAAGGAGGGCCCCAAACCTTTTGCATCAACCAAAAAGAAAACTCCACCAAGACAACCAAGATGAAGGTATCTTAATGGTATTAAAATGTGGGTGGAGAAGCAGCTACTTCTTACTTAAGGCTACTATGAAGGTGCCAATCAAATTTGGGTGCCTCGATAATCAAAGACTCTTCCTCAACGCATCACTCAGAGGCCAAGGAAAAAGAAAAGTACTCCATAACACCGTCCATAAAAGCCTATGTGAGTTCCTCAAAGAACTCCACCAAGTTAACAAGTGTTGCACCAAGAAGATTACTGCAAGCACAAGGGTACTACCAAGGAAATACCAACGCTTGGATTTCCAAGTGCATCACAAAGACCCCTAAGCTTGCACAAAGAAGGAAACCTCAGCACCAAACACATTAACCACCAATTTATAATTTTCATCAATGATGGGTGCCTCTGCATGTGCTTCAACAATAAGGATGCTATGATGGTAATCCCATCATATGGTTGCCAAAATCGAACAGCGTGAGGAAAGCCTCACCACCGACTTCAACCCCAATAGCTTCACCTGAACTTGTTTGACAAGAATGGAGGCCCAAGCAACACCAAGCAAGTCACTCAAACACTCTCGTGCATTCAGTACCTACACAAGAGCTTGTGTGTTCGAACAACCCCAATGGTAACCAATCAGCAGTCTTACCTACCGCCTCGACAACGTTTGAGCCAAAAATTCAAGAATCAATTCCCACGTCTGTAACAATGGTGAAAGATCCCTGTCCCCTCCGCGAACGAATTCGGGGGCGCTAGCAGTGGAAGTAGCACTTCTTGCGCAAGCAGAGCCTCTCACTCGGGGCCTCGCCCACAGATATCCGGACAAGAGACTAATCCCTTGGTTTATTCCATACCGAACCCGGAAAAACTTCCCTCGCCTAGAAAGCACGGGCGATTCCTCCGGGATATTTTTTATTCTAATGTAGTCAAGAGCCTTAACTAACCAAACTGATCCGACCGAACCAATAAGTCACATGCTCAGATCAAGGGAGAGACTTGCACTTGGATTATAGAAACCAACGCTTTTTTCCTCGTCAAGAGGCAAAGTCGTTGATTATTTTCCATAGAACAAGGACTATCCAGGATTTACTTCATCTATCGTAACATAACAGAATTGAGTCTCATTTTAGGGATCCATCAGTCTAGCCTACCCCATCCAGTCCCATGGGTTAGCCAACTGCCCAACCACTGAAGTGATAGGATCCATTTAGGAATTTAGTTATGTTTTGTCCTCGGTACTAGGGAAAAGAGTTCCTAGGCCCCCTAGCCAGTGCTTTCATGCAAACTTCAAGATAGTTACACCACTTACACACCCAATATGAAATTGCATGTTTCACAGATTCAGCTGACTTGAAAATAATCTTTTAATGAGACCATAGTATCACTGATCCTAATCCTCTAAAATATCCCGTTGAATTCTAATTTCTAATCATTCCTTCATCGGTGTACCTATGGCATCATTGGCAACTAGAACGCTCACCACCTATTCACTTAGGGGCCTTTTCAATAGTTCCTAGCTCATATTACCCGGAAATATATTCACTTATAAAAAATCCAGATGGACTCTCCGTTGAAGATCAGTAAGATCAACCAACAGATCCATATAAAAGAGCCATGGACTCATCCGTTGAGGACTAGCAAGGTCAATCAACTAGATCCATGCTCGAGTTCAGAAAACAACTCTAACACCTTGTTCCATTTTCTTCCTTGATGCACGCGTGAGTATCTTCGGCGACCCAGAGCCCGAGCACCGTATGGTGAGCACCCTTTACGATCCTTCGCAGGTCACCTGGCGCTTCACTCATAGGCCGCACTCATAGGCCGCTTCCTTGGTCCCTCATCCACCAACCTTGCTACGCGAGATGTCCTCCGTTGACTCTCCGTCAACTGTTGCAACTTTATCACTTAGGTCTCCATGACCTCATTCACACGATGGTCAAAATGCTTTCCTAGCATTCTTGACATAAGACAGTCACTTAAAAATAGGTCATAAATATAGTTTCTAATGAATTCTCATCTTTCCACATTGTTCCACATCATTTCTCGTTATTCCACATTCTTCTACATCAATTCACATTGCTTAATCCACATCCAATCATATGTATTCCCATCGTCCTTCATCCATTCTCATCTACTCACATCATATTACATCTCAGTACATCTATCCTCATCACATCTCATCCATTCACATCTCAGCACATCTATCCTCATCACATCTCATCCATTCACATCTACCCATATCCATATTACATCACATCACATCCATTCACATTGCATCTCATCCATTCACATCTATCCCGATTCACATCACATCACATCACATCCATTTCACATCACATCTCATCCATTCACATCTATTGCGATTCACATCACATCACATCTCATTCATTCACATCTTTCCTAATTCACATCACATCACACCACATCCATTTCACATCACATCACATCCATTCACATCACATCTCATCCATTCACATCTATCTCGATTCAAATCACATCACATCTCATTCATTCACATCTATCCCGATTTACATCACATCCATTTCACATCACATCACACCATTCACATCACATCACATCTCATCCATTCACATCTATCCATATCCATATCACATCACATCTCATTCATTCACATCTATCTCGATTCACATCACATCACATCACATCCATTTCACATCACATCACATCTCATCCATTCACATCTATCCATATCCATATCACATCACATCACATCCATTCACATTGCATGTCATCCATTCACATCTATGCTGATTCATATCACATCACATCACATCCATTTCACATCACATCACATCCATTCACATCACATCTCATTCATTACATCCACATCACATTACATACATCCCATCCATATTTCATCACGTCCACATCTCATTCTTATCCATTTACATTACATCACTTCCTTTTATATATCATCACATCTCAATCTCATCTCAACACATTCACATCCACATCCATTTACATCACATCACATCCCATCCACATCTCTTCACATCCACATCCTTTTACATCACATTCACATCTTATCACATCCACTCACATCCTATCACATCCATTCACATCCTATCACATCCACTCACATCCTATCACATTGCATTCACATCTTATCACATCGTATTCTCATCTTATTCACATCGTATTCACATCGTACTCACATCTATTCCCATTTAGTAACATTTTCTACTTTCGATATCGATGGGACTTTTTCTAAATTTCTGCCAATTGCTTGGCCGAGTTAAAGGTAGTTTTTCTCGATGGATATTTTCATATTCTTTCTCAAATTTCTCAAGTGAAATATATTCAATATTCTTCTTTTGAGTAAAAGATTCATGGGATTTACAAAAATCAATTCTACCCATATTTCCCAATAATGCTCAAAATTCCACTTTTGATAAATACTCATAATTTGAATTATGCTAAAAATTTATCTTTTTCCATTTAATTTCTTGGATCTCAAATATCATGGAAATTCCTCTTTTTGCCTTTTATTGATTAAATTCCAAATGTCATGGGAATTCCTCTTTTATCATAAAATAAATTTATCTAAAATTTCTCTTTTCTTTAATAAAAATATCCATTATTTTAAATATGCCAAGAATTCCACTTTTACCATTTAAATGATTGAATTCCAATTGTCATGGGAATTCCTCTCTTATTTAAATTTTTTCATGCATAAAATAAATTTATCTAAAATTTCTCTTTAAATTAAATATTCATTATTTTATTATACCAAAATTTCTCTTTTTCCATTTAATTACATGGATCTCCATTATCATGGGAATTAATCTTTTTGCATAAAAATAAAAATACCAAAAAATCCTCTTTCCTTTAATTAATTATTTATGCATAAATACTAAAAATTAGTTTCCCATGAATTTGATAAAAATCATTCTTTTAGCATAGGATGTCCAATCCTAGAATATGGTAGGAAGTCCTCTTTTCACATTATGCATAAAAATGAGCTGTGTATTAATTTATAATAATTTTACCATAGCTTTGCTACTATTACTGATAATTTTTAATATTTCTTGAAAGAATAAGACTTTGTAATACAATTATGATAGAATACTATCCTTAGACTTAAATCCAATTTATGGAATTAAATCATAAGTTTACCTTAATTTTATTAGCATAAAGGCATTAAAAAGCCATTTTCTTAACCTCTAGCTTAACAAGCTTAGAGATTGATTTTGAATTAAGAATTTATCAATGAGAAGCATTCATTTGCTAAAGAATTAGTCATAGGAATGACTATTCTTCTGGGGAGAGAGAGAGATATAAATAAAAAGCATCCTAATCAAGCATAAAAACTAACTTTTTTGTGATTAATCATTAGAATTCTTATAGAAAGCTTGATTTGCATTGAAAATAATTAATTTGAAACTTCTCAAGCTTGAGAGGGGTTGAGAAGTGAAATCTTTTGAGAATATTAATGAAAACCATGAAATTACTTCTTACCTCTAGATTTGGCTTGCTTCTTTATCTTAGAAGGAAGCCCCTAACCAATCAAATGGTCTAGTATGTTGAGATATCGAGCTCTAGTGAGGCGGTGGACACTGATGACCCGCCTGGGGGATAGGCCCCGCACTTACACCACTGGCATGGTTGGTGAGATCTTGGGTGATATGCGGCCAGTGGGATGACAGGCTGTGTGACAGCCACTCTAGAGACTGGCATAGTTATAGCGCCAGCTCATTTAGTCGGGTTCACACTATAGAGAACCCGTGTATGTATTTGGTTGAGTACCTTTCATATTGTGTGTACTCTTATTCTTGTATATGGTGTGTTGAGTGTTGAGTAGAGAATAAGAAGATTTTCAGCCTCTCACCTTGTGTGTTCTCTATTAGGGTTTTATGAGTGTGTGTGTGTGCTTGCAAGAGCTCAAGCTCTCCTCCCCCCTGCATCTTTTCATGGTATCAGAGCCTGGTTCGTGCTAAGGACTGAGCTGCAAGCAAGAGAACCACAGGAAGCGGTACGAGGGTAAGAGCTTCAACTACTCTTCCCTATTGTGTTGGTGACTACACCCTTGTCGGGAGCTCTACGGGAGGCACCGGCAAACGATCTCCGATTGAGGAGCTTTCTTCGCGGGAGTGAAGCTATAGGCCAACTATACAGTCTTACAGACTAAAATTTCCGAGTCGAAAACGCGTTTCGGGCGCGTCTGGACCTCCATTTTTCAGAAAGCAGGCGATTTCGAGCACTGCAGGTAAGTCAACGATTCTCTGCAGAACTTTGTTTTAAGAACAGGAAGACAGATTGACTGTGCAGACACTGTGGGTGCTGCAAAGAGGTCTACAGTTGCCATTAGGTGTATGTATGCACATTGAAGTCACTGGTTGTGACATTTGAGAGTACTACAGTACCGTTGTGCAGAAAATACAGCATTTGTGCAGGAAAAACCAGAGTGCAGGTTCTGGTAAAATTGTGTATTTGGCAAGATGTCTAATGATGGCATAACACAGATTGTGGCTGAGAAGCTTGACAAGAATAACTTCCATGCTTGGAGGTTCAGGTTGACGAATTTCCTGATGGGAAAAGGCTATTGGGACTACATAAAGAGGCACCGGAGATACTGGGGATATAAATCCGACTGCTGTGCAGATGTGAAAGAGTTTAAAGACTGGAACTAAGGAGCCAGGAAGGTTATGTATTGGCTTTCCATTAGTATACAGGACACCATGATTGGGCACATTCAGGATGCCAAGTCCCCCAAGGAGGCGTGGGACACCTTGGTAAAGCTTTATGAAACAAATACCAAGGCACGCAAGATACAGTTGAAGAATGAACTTCATACTGTGGAGAAAAAGAGCATGTTTGTGAATGACTATGCGCTGAAGATAAAGGGTATTGCGGAATCCCTTGCATCTATTGGTGTGTCAGTAGATGATGATGACAAGGTGGAAGTCTGTCTACGTGGTCTCGGGCCACAACACAAGGCATTTAAGACGTCTATTCAGACTCGGGAAAACATTCCCAACTTCACAGATTTGGTGTCTATGTTGATTATCGAAGAGAAGAACTTGGGTGAAGACCAATAGTCTTCACAAAGCAAAAACAGTTCAGAGCAACAGGCCTTCTACACGAGTTCAAGAAGAGGACGAGGTAGAGGAGGCCGTGGACGCGGTCAAGGAGATGGCCGAACAAGTAATCAAAATTATGGCCAACAGCAGCAGTAACAACAAAAACAGTCCCAGAATCAACAACAACAACAACACGCAGGTGGAAGAGGCAAATTCAGAGGAGGCAGGGGGAGTCAAAGAGGCCGTGGAAATTGGCAAAGGCAGTACAATGATGCACGTGAATGCTATTATTGTGGTAAGCCTGGACATGTGCAGGCAGAATGTTATAAAAAGCAGGCTGACATGCAAAATGGGAAAGTGCAGCAAAACAACTATGCATCCTCAAGCAGAAATAATGAGGATAATGAGAGGTTGTTTGTTATGCAACATGTCGTGAATGCCATGTCTGAAAATGTTGATGCAGCACAAAAAGATAATGTATGGTATGTGGATTCAGGCGCTTCGAACCACATGACGAGTCATGGGGAGTGGTTCAAGGAGATGAAAAACCCGGAAAGACCAGGTTTTGTGGAAACAGGGGATGACACTGCTCATCCAATTGCCCACGTTGGAGATGTGCCATTGTCTATGCAGGATGGCAAAGCGAAGTACCTTGCAGATGTACTTCATGTACCGAACATAACAAAGAATCTGGTTTCAGTTGGCCAGATGATTGAGCAGGGTTTGCAGGTTCGGTTTAACCCTGATGGGTGTTATGTTGAAGATTTTAAAGACAAGTGCAGGTTGGTTGCAAAAGGCAACAGAGTGGGCAGAATGTTTACGTTGAATGTAGACATGCCTGAAATGAGTGCTGCGATGTTTGCAAATGGTTCAGGAGTTGTTGCAGACACAGACATATGGCATAAAAGAATTGGACATGTAAATGTGCAGAGATTGAAGTCTATGCAGACAAAAGGAATTGTGACAGGGCTGCCAAAATTTAAAGTGGAAGGTATACAAAAAATATGTGAAGCATGCCAATTTGGGAAGCAAACAAAGCATGTGTTTCCACGTAACAGATATGTGAGCAGAAATGCACTAGATCTTGTGCATTCAGATGTATGGGGTCCTACGAAGACCATATCTATGGGAGGCTGCAGGTATTATGTGACTTTCATTGATGACCACACAAGGAAAGTGTGGGTATATTTCATGAAAGAGAAGAGTGAGGTGTTCACTAACTTTCAGAATTTCAGAGTTTTGGTTGAAAAGCAAACAGGGAAATATGTAAAGTGCCTAAGGTCAGATGGAGGGGGAGAGTACTTCTCCAATGAGTTCTCTGAATTTTTGAAGAAGAATGGTATTCGGAGACAGTTTACATGCAGATACACTCCGCAGCAAAATGGAGTTTACATGCAGATACACTCCGCAGCAAAATGGAGTTGTTGAGCGAAAAAACAGGCACATTGCTGAGATTGGTATTCGGAGACAGTTTACATGCAGATACACTCCGCAGCAAAATGGAGTTGTTGAGCAAAAAAACAGGCACATTGCTGAGATTGCGCGAGCATTGATGGAAGAGAAGAATATGCCGCATTGCTATTGGGCTGAGGCTGTTTCTACAGCAGTATACATCATGAACAGGACTCCAACTGCAGCCATACATGATGTAACTCCAGAGGAGAGGTTTACTCGCAGAAAACCAGATTTGTCTCATCTGAAAGTTTTTGGATGCATTGCATATGTGCATGTGCCAGATGAGCTGAGAACTAAGCTGGATCCGAAAGCTGAAAAATGTGTGTTTATTGGATATTCCCTTGAGCAAAAGGGATACAGGTGTTATAACCCTGCTACACGTGAGTTGAGGGTAAGCAGGGATGTTGTCTTTGATGAGATGAGCAGGTTGTATGCTGCTGAAAAAGAAGCTGTTGGGGCTGATGTGAGTGGAAGTGTGGTTGCACAGAATGCAGGTCAGCAATCACAGTCTTTGAGTGGACCAGGAGAGTCCTCATCTAGTGGGTCTATTGATAGACCATGGAGTGGCAGGCTGCATCATAATACCAGCCCTGCAAATGTGATTAGTACATCACGTAAAGGAAAAGAGAAAGTGGTTGAGCCCCTTGGTATGCCTGACATTTCTGCAGGGCATTCTCATGTTGATGGAGAGTCTAGCACTTGGCTCAGATATGAGCCTTGATGAGGAGCTTGGGATCCCAGCTATGAGAACACCTGGTGTAAAGAAGGCTATGGAAGCCATGAATGAGAAGCTGCAAAGATCTGGGAGAGTGAGAAATCCTGTGCAGAGATTTACCTATGATGGTTATGTGGCACATCACTATGCATATATGGCAAAGGTTGTGCAGGTTGTTGAGCCCACATGCATTGATGAGGCTATTGGAAATGTGTGTTGGGAGAAAGCTATGGATGAGGAGATGGATGCACTATATGGAAATGAAACTTGGGATTTAGTGCAATTGGATGCACTATATGGAAATGAAACTTGGGATTTAGTGCAATTGCCAGAAGGCAAGAAAGCCATTGGATGCAAGTGGGTGTACAAAGTTAAACATAACAGTGATGGAAGCATAAACAGGTACAAGGCTAGATTAGTAGCCAAAGGATATGCGCAGACATATGGGATTGATTATGAGGAAACTTTCAGCCCAGTTGCCAAGATGGCAACGGTGAGAGTTGTGATAGCAGTGGCTGCGTCAAAGCAATGGTCTTTACATCAGATGGATGTAAAGAATGCATTCTTGCATGGGGATTTGCAAGAAGAGGTGTATATGTTGCAGCCACCTGGTTATGAGGATGTGGGTCACCCCGAGCATGTTTGCAGGTTGAAGAAAGCCTTGTATGGCTTAAAGCAATCACCAAGAGCATGGTCTGACAAGATCTCTGAATATCTTGTCACTATTGGCTTTCATGTAGCCAATGCAGATTTCTCATTGTATGTGAGACATGGTGATAGAGGGGTTGTGCTTGTTGTCATCTATGTAGATGACTTGATCATTACGGGGGACCATGATGCAGAGATCTTTGATGTAAAGATCTTGCTAAGACAAAAGTTTGAGATGAAGGATCTGGGGGAGCTCAGATATTTCTTGGGCATTGAGGTGATTAGGTCACCACATGGTATTGGATTACTGCAGAGACAGTATGGCTTGGACATGTTGTCCAAGTATGGTATGACAGGCTGTAAGCCTATTTCTGTGCCATTGGATCAGAATGGCAAGTTGAGTGCAGATTCAGGAGAGATCTTGGAGGATCCTACTATGTACAGGAGCATAGTAGGAAGTTTGATCTACATGACGATCACCAGACCAGATTTGAGCTATGCTGTTGGGTTGGTTAGTCAGTTTATGCAGGTTCCACGGAAACTGCATTTGGATGCTGTGAGACGCATACTGAGGTATGTGAAGTCTACTTTACATTGTGGACTATTCTATGAGACTGGGACAGAGATATGTGTACATGGGTACACAGATGCTGATTGGGCTGGTAGTATCTCAGACAGAAGATCTACCAGTGGATTCATGTTTTCTTTGGGGAGTGCTGCTGTGACTTGGAGCAGCAAGAAGCAGCCTACGGTTGCTCTATCGAGTACGGAGGCCGAGTACAGAGGAGCTGCTATGGCAGCATGTGAGGTAGCTTGGTTGAGAAAGCTACTTACAGATTTGGGTCTATCAGTGGATAGACAAGTTGTCATTTTCTGTGACAACATTAGCAGTATACAGTTGGCCAGGAACCCAGTCTTTCATGCTCGTACGAAGCACATAGAGGTCCACTACCATTTCGTTAGAGAGAAGGTCTTAGCAGGAGACCTTGACCTTGTCTATGTCAGCATAGAGGATCAGGTAGCTGACATCTTCACCAAAGCATTGGGTACAGAGAAGCTCCGCAGATTCAGGGCTTCGCTTGGTGTACATGAGATGGAGTTGAGCTCGAGGGGGAGTGTTGAGATATCGAGCTCTAGTGAGGCGGTGGACACTGATGACCCGCCTGGGGGATAGGCCCCGCACTTACACCACTGGCATGGTTGGTGAGATCTTGGGTGATATGCGGCCAGTGGGATGACAGGCTGTGTGACAGCCACTCTAGAGATTGGCATAGTTATAGCGCCAACTCATTTAGTCGGGTTCACACTATAGAGAACCCGTGTATGTATTTGGTTGAGTACCTTTCATATTGTGTGTACTCTTATTCTTGTGTATGGTGTGTTGAGTGTTGAGTAGAGAATAAGAAGATTTTCAGCCTCTCACCTTGTGTGTTCTCTATTAGGGTTTTGTGAGTGTGTGTGTGTGCTTGCAAGAGCTCAAGCTCTCCTCCCCCCTGCATCTTTTCATAGTATGTTGAGAAGAAAGCTCCAAGGATTGTTGGAAAGAGAGAAGCTCCAATCTCTCCAAAAGTAGAGGATTTTTAAGGGATAATAAAAAATATCATTATTTTAATGTAATACTGGCAGCTCACAGATTTTTTTACAAAAGACTAAGGATCTATTTATAGGTGAGGGAGGCCATTAACCAAGTCCAACTAGGTTCTATAATTTTTCAGGTTAAGTTTGACTCAATTTAGACAAGATTTAGACCAGTTTGGCTCCCTTTTTTATTTGGTTTGATCTAAGAGAGAGGAGAGATATAAATATCACAATTTTTTTGAATTAAAAACTCATCCACATGTGTGAATTAGGCGCCTACCTAAAGAGTCTCCCCCTCCTTACCAAGGTGTTAAAAATTCATCATTTCTCTAAAATATCTCATTTTTCTAGTAATATCTCTTAATTTTTAACTAATAAACCTTGTACTCAGTTAACTCGTCATTTTATGTGAGTATTTACTCATTTTTTGGGTATTTTCTTTTATTCTTTGGATTTATCTCATCCTAACACTTGTAGTTTGTATTAGGCTTAGTTTGCATCCATTGCATCAAACAATGCAATAGATTGTAATTTTTAGTGAATGTTAGCTCTCTTCAGTGTTAAACATAGAACTAAAATCATTACTTTTAGCTTAATTATGTGTTTGTTGTTGAAATTGTTTGCATTAGAGTGTTAGCAAGCATTAGGAGTAGCTTAATCTTTCAAAAAATTTCTTAAAATCATTAAAAGACCCTTGAATTTGACTAATTTCTCTTAATGGACTGGTTTTTGTCATTAAGGGTGATTAATTTTGTTCAACAGGCAAAAAAATTAGAAAATGTGTTAATTGGAGTCTAAAATGATCATATGAGTAGTCGAAATTAGTGTTTTTGAGTGTTTTGAGAGCATCTAGATGCATCAAAACTTCTAATTACATCAATTTTTTTATCAATTGGAGAAATTTGACTCTCTTTACTAATTTTTTCTTAAAAGAGAAGACCACAATTAAGAGTCTAATTAATCACCTATTTTAGTTTAATTCACACATTTTTTGAGGCACAAAGATAAACATTCCCTTGCTCTATCCAATGATGTGCTCAATTGTGTGAATTAATTAGGGACATTAGAGTCTTCCTGCCTTCTCCCTCTCCTGTATGCTGTCTCCCCTCCCCCCTCCCCCCTCCCTCCTCATCGCCTCTCTAGTCCCTCTCCCCTGTCTCCCTCTTGGTTTCATCTCTTCTTTTTTTTCCTCGTCCTCCCCTCCATTCTTAGTAGGCAGGTTTTTCTTGTTCTTCGGCATTTTATCCTTCAACAAGCTTCAGTCTCTTCTCTGGTCTGAGCCCCTCATGAGGAATCCATGGAAGCCCCTCTATCATCCCCGACCGAGGCCACCATCCCTTGCCTATCCTTCTCAGAAGTGGACCTCCATCTCCTTGCTTCCACAGTCACATCCCTAGAGGCCTCCACTCTAGTGTGCAAGATTGTTGGTAGTCGCCCAGAGCGCACAGATAGCTCACGGGGGATCTTTTACAAGCTAGCCTCCTAGGAGAGCCTATAAAGAATACCGATCTCCATCCTTTGGGGTGTGGCTACTACCAAGTTGAGTTTGACTCGCCACAGCGGCATCAGATAGATTCATGAAGCTAAGCCCTATCGCACTGAGTATGGCACATGCCTTCTCTGTGAGGTGGCAGCCGACCCACTGGGGCTAGCATTTCAGACTTTCTTGTAATAGTCTACTTCCCAGGCCTTAGGAAGGAATACCTTCCTCTTCTCCCGACGATTGGTGGAGCCATTGGGAAAGTGATAGAATCCCCCCTCATTGTTGCTTTAGCCCTCACTTGGGCAGCCGGGATTCCATCCCTTTGCATCTCTGTTGCTTCTCCGAAGACAGTGCCGCACATCATATCTCTTCCTACAGAGATTAGAGTACTCTAGCCTTCCAAGCCAATGCTTCATATACCTGTAGATGGGACATCTCGCTAGAGCTTGTCCTCGGCGCCAATAGAGGAGACCGCCTCCGTGGTCCCCCCAGGTCTCATCTCAATTCATCCTCAGGGGGCTAGGAGGGATGTAGGTCCTTAGGCAGCAGAGCACCAAGACCTGGCTGCGAACAACACTGCTATACTGGAGAGTGGCAGACCATTGGCCCCTGCTGCTAGGGCCGCCCCAACCATCTTCAAGAGCTGAGCTGTGCCGCCGTGCATGCCAGGCTGGCAGTGCACAGGAGAATTCGGTTCTGTCAGAGAACAGAAGTGGGATCACAAGAACCATGAATAACAGAGGACATAAGAGCACATGTAACAAACATATTACCCTCATGAATTTGTTTCCCTAAAACTTTGGAAGATCACCTAAGAGAACCAAGCAGAGGAGAAAAAGGAAGCTCTCGTAACCTAGAATCATGAACTGTCTAAAAATACCATCCAAGCACCGATCTACTCGAACTCATTGAGGAGGACCAGAGTCATCATCATCATCTGACTAAGAATCCACAGCTGGAGGTGTGGATTCTCAGTTTGCAAGGGGAGGAGGAGGCTGAGGAAGAAGAAGCGCACCACCCCCCTCAGAAGATGCAAGAGTCTTGTCGAACACCACATCACGGCTCACAACAACTTTGCCGGCCTATTGATCATACAGACGATATGCCTCGGACACAAAACTATATCTGAGAAAAATCATGCGTTGAGACTTCAAGTTGAACTTGGAGCAATGCTCCTTAGGCATGTATACATACACCGAACAACCAAATATCTGCAAATGAACAATAGAGGGCTTCTCACCGTGGAAAGCCTCATATGAAGTTTTATCTAGAAGAGAAGTAGTAGGAGACATGTTCTGAATATAGAAAGCAGTTCAACCTAGAAACGTCGAGGTAAAGAAGAATGGTCAAGCATAGCACGAGCCATCTCCATGATGGTCCTATTCTTCCTCTTTGCAACTCCATTCTATGATGGAGTATATGTTGTAGTAAGCTATCTCCGAATGCCATGATCCTTGCAACATTGCTGAAACTCCTTGATGTAAATATCAAAATGCACAGTGAAAATAAGAGACAACTGTTGTAGAGAACAAAACGTAGAAGAGAGATGTGAGATCCCTATCCCCACCATGCGACGGATTCGGGGTACCAGCAGCGGAAGTAGCACTTCATGCGCGAGGCAGGGTCCCACACTCGGGGCCTCATCCATAGATATCCGGACAAAAGACTAATCCGTTGGTTTTTCCAAACCGAACCCGAAAAAACTACCCTTATCCGGAAAGCATGGGCGATTCCTCCAGGATAACTTTTTTCTCTAACGTAGTCAAGACCATTAGTGATTAAAGTGATCCGACTGCACCTATAAAGATACTCGATCAGATCAAGGAAGAGACTTTCACTTGGATCATTGGGATCAACGCTTTTTTCCCCATCAAGAGGCACAGCCGCGTTGATTCCTATCCATAGAACAATTACTATCCAGGATTTACTTTATCTATCGTAGTAACAGAAATTGAGTCTCGATTTACGGATCCATCAGTCCAGCCTAACCCCACCCAACCACTATAGTGATGGGATCCAATTTGGAATTTGGTTAGGTTTTGTCCCGGGTACCAACGAAAAGAGTTCCAAGGCCCCCTAGCTGCTGGAAGTTCATGCAAACATAAAACTAGTCACACCACTTACACACCCAATATGAAATTGCCTTTTTCTTAGCATCAGCAAACAATCCTTTAATGAAACCATTATGTCACTGATGACAATCCTCAAAGTCTCTAGTTGAATCCTTATTTCCAGTCATGCATTCATCGGTATACTTATGGCATCATTGGCAACCAGAACGCTCACCACCTGTTCACTCAGGGGCCTTTTCCATAGTTCCTAGCTCATAGTAATCGGCAATATATTCATATAATAGAATGGAATCTCTGTGGAAGATCAGCAAGATCAACCCACAGATCCATATAAAAGAGCCATGGACTCATCCGTTGAGGACCAGCAAGGTCAATAAACCAGATCCATGCCCGGTTTCAGAAAACAACTCTTACTCCTTGTTCCAATGTCTTCCATGACGCACGTGTGGGTATCTTTGGCGACCCAGAACCGTATGGTCAACACCCTCTAGGATCCTTCGCAGGTGACCTAGCGCTTCACTCATAGGCCGCTTCCTTGGTCCCTCATCCACCGTACCGGAAGCTCACCATTTAAATCGAACCGAGGCTGGTCAAGACCTCGGTCGACCTTACTACGCGAGACGTCCTCCATTGACTCTCCGTCAGCAGTTGCAAATTTAACAGTTAGGTCTTCATGACCTTAATCCACAAGATGGTCAAAATGCTTCTTCAGCATTCTTGACATAAAACAGTCACAAAATACAGTTTCTAAATCGAACTCTCGTCTTTCCACATTATCCCTCCTTAGTCCACATTATTTATTCCACATTCCATTCAATGTGTACTCGTTCTCATCCATTTCCTCATATCAACGACACATTAATTCACATACACATTCACATTCACATCCATACATCCACATGTACATGCATACATCCATACATCCACATCTACATGCATACATCCATTTTCACATCCTCATTTATACATCCACATCCCATATCCACATTCATACATACACATCCATATCCACATCCATACATCCACATCCACATCCACATTCACATTCATACATCCACATCCACATCCACATTTCCATTCATACATTCACATTCATACATTCACATCCACATCCACATTTCCATTCACATCTATACATCCACATCTACATCCACATACATACATACACACCTACATGCATACATCCACATTCACATTCATACATCCACACTTCCATTTCCACATCCACACATCCACATTCGTATTCATACATCCACATTCACATTCATACATACACATCTACATGTATACATCCACATTCACATTCATACATACATATCTACATGTATACATCCACATCACATTCATACAACCATATTACATCCATTCTCGTCCTAACACATCCCATATACATCTTAACACATCCTAACTCATCTTAACACATTCTATCACATCTCATACACCTCTTATCATATCTTATCACATCTCATACACATCTTATCACATCTTTTCACATCTCATACACCTCTTATCACATCCTATCACTTCCCATACGCATCTTATCACATCTTATCACATCTCATATACCTCTTATCACATCTTATCACATCTCATATACCTCTTATCACATCTTATCACATTTTATATCTTTTTATAGAATACAAAAGAATTCTTATATTTGATATAAGATTTCTCTACACATTTATTTATGCATAAATTCCATTTAAGGAGACTAATACCTTCGAAATAAAAATCAATCTTTTATGCATCTTCTTATGCATAAATTCAATTTGGTAGGAATTACACTTTTAGAATAAAAGAATTTCTCTTATGCATCTAAGTTATGCATAAAATCCATTTATGATGAAAATCACACTTTTAGTATAAAAGAATATCTTTTATGCATACCTCTATGTATGAAATCCAAATATAATAAAAGTCACACTTTTAAAATAAAATAATCAACTTTTATGCATACCTTTATGCATGAAATTCAATTATAATAAAAGTCACACTTTTATAATAAAATAATCAACTTTTATACATACCTTTATGCATGAAATTCAAATATGATAAAAGTCACACTTTTATAATAAAATAATCAACTTTTATGCATACCTTTATGCATGAAATCCAAATATGTTAAAAGTCACACTTTTATAATAAAATAATCAACTTTTATGCATACCTCTATGCATGAAATCCAATTATGATAAAAGTAACACTTTTACAATAAAATAATCATCTTTTATGCATACATCTATGCATGAAATCCAAATATGATAAAAGTAACACTTTTATAATAAAATAATCAACTTTTATGCATACCTTTATGCATGAAATTCAAATATGATAAAAGTCACACTTTTATAATAAAATAATCAACTTTTATGCATACCTTTATGCATGAAATTCAAATATGATAAAAGTCACACTTTTATAATAAAATAATCAACTTTTATGCATACCTCTATGCATAAATTTCAATTATGATAAAAGTAACACTTTTATAATAAAACAATCAACTCTTATGCATACTTCTATGCATGAAATTTAATTGTGCTAAAAGTAACACTTTTACATTAAAATAATAATCTTTTATGCATACCTCTATGCATGAAATCTAATTATGATAAAAGTAACACTTTTATGTTAAAATAATAATCTATTATGCATACCTCTATGCATGAAAATCAATTATGCATAATATAAAAATCAATTTCTCTATGAATATCTTCAATTAATCTAGGATGATAATTCCTAGAATATGGTAGGAAGTCCTCTTTTCATGCTTTGAATGAAATTATTTTATGCGTAATTTTTATAAAAATTTTGCCATAGCTCCGCTGCTATGACTGATAAATCTCAATTTTTTCTAAGGGATAAAGCTTATCATTAAGAAATAATTAGAATGATCTCTAATTGGATCAATAATCCATAATGGATTGAATCATCAATATTCATGAAATACATAAACTAAAAGCATTAAAAAAAGCCATTAATTTGACCTCAAGTATAGATTAATCTTGGATTAAGGAAAAGCTTTATGAAAAGCTTCATTTGGATTGAGAATGGGTCATGAGTATGACCATTTCTTGAGTGAGAGAGAGAAATTTCATAAAAACCATTTGAATTAAGCATAAATGGAAATTTATGTAATTCTTAACTATCATTAATCAATTAACTTCAATAGCATTCATCAAATTATGTAAATCTTTACTACCATTCATCAATTAACTTCAATAACATTCAAAAACCATTCCAATTAAGCTTCTCAAGCTTGAGAGGGATTGAGAAGAGAGAAACATTGAGAAATTATGGAAAATGATCAAAATTCACTAATTACCTTACAAATTGCTTGATTCTTTGTTCACGGTAGAGGCCCCCAACAACCGTCCATCATATGGTCACAAATACAGCACTCACAAGCTGCGCACGTATAAGGTAACTCATCTATGGGAATAATTCTGTTGGTTATTGCCGCACCTATCTCAGTGGTATGAGGTGATCTAACAAAAGGACCTCTGAGAGAGGCAAGCCAAAAACGAGATAAAGGCATATCTTTTGATGAGGAAGAAAACACGCCAGTAAGAAGACCCGCTCAGAAAACCCAAGATGCCTTGATCTCATGACGCAGTAGTATCGTGGACCCAAACCCAAGGCTTCAATAACCATGGCCAAGCGGACATTGTTACGAAAGTGCTGCTGACCCCAAGGTGTTACCCTAGTTATGTCTTGATAGGTTCGCCATTTGGTCTGAGCTACAGAAGTTCCCAAGTGAGAAAAAAGTGAGCGCTCATACTATTCTATGAAATCTTTCTTCACAGACTCGCTTGCATCTTGAAGGTGAGAAATCATCATGGATAAAACTAATTCTTGTTGCCAAGCCATGAAGGAGATTAATAAGAAGGGAGATCGATGGAAGTAAGATTACTGTGAGCGACAAGTAAAAGTTACGACTTATATAAAGGAAGGAATTAGAGCGTAACTTAGAAGCCAACGGTATCTTGTCACTGAAGTTTTATCGTCTTTCCATGATTTGGGTTTGGCACATATTTCTATGAAATACATTAAGAACTTTGAGATGAGGAGGTAAAAGAAGCTTGTAGGCTAAGTCACCTACTTTCATTGAATTCAGATATAAGGTTCACAATATCTGGGGGGATAACTTCTTATACTTCCCAAGAGATAAAGGAATTCTTTTGGGCCGTACTCGAATGAAAACCAAAACCTTAGTATCCAAAACACCGATTTTCACTTCTGAACTCATTGTTCTGAATCCTTAAAACAAGTAGGCTCTTGAGAAGGTATTCTGGGTAAAGTGTCTTCCTTTTTTAAACAGAGTCTTTCTTTTATTTTAGAGAGGGAATAATTTATAAGATCAGAAAAGGAGGTTCTTACTCCTGCATACCTCGAAGGCTGGGGAGGAATCTTACATTCTACCCCACTTAAAAAGTGCGAGATATCCTTATCTCGTAAAGTAGAGGACAACTCTTTTTCTTAAGATCCAATTTATTATGGGGTTCCTTATATTCTGGTCAACCCAACAGAATACGGGGATAAATATCCCTTATATAGAACTCATCATTAAATAACAATTCATTTCAGATCATATCATTCATATCTTTAATACGATAATGGTCCATCAGATCGAAAATTTTTCTTTCTAAACATTCTTCCACGGGAATTTCAGTCAAGCAAGTTTTCAATTTGTCATCCCTTAACTTGATATACCGAGTCAAGTGTTAACAGCAGTACTTTGACAGCACAATCCACTAATCTCATAGTGATTTGCTGAAATCATTATCATCATTCCAGTTATGAATATCATCACAGCGACTCGTCCATTCATCCTCATTGAGGTTTCGCTCAGCTTATTACATTTCAACCAATTTTCAGGGATCATCGTTTTTCAATCAGAATCCAAATCAATTCATCAATTCTCAAACAGAATTAAAAATCATATCAACCACATTCGAAATCATCCTCTGGATAGCATTAACGCTTATAATTTCAAGTCTTAGATTTACTCGTATATACTGTCAGTAAAGAGCTGCAGTTATACTCTCGGTATATACGCGTAGTCACGGCCCTTGGAATTATAAGGTAAATACCATCATGTCTAGGCCTCAAGCAAGTCAGGGATTCTATATAATTGTGGTACTTCCATTTGAAGACCCAATTACTAAATTACGAATTTTTCAGTTTGAATATCAAATTGTATGAATTATATCACACAATTACAACCTTTTTGTATTTCTTGATAAATTTTTGACATATTTGGCTTCTCAGTTGATCTTTATTAGCCAATTGCTCTGATGATTGTATCCTGTGACGTTAAAATACTCTTCCAAGGCTTCCACCCATTTCTCCACAGCCTCGCCCAGGTTCTCTCCTTCTCCTTTGAAGGGTCCTGGCTGAGTCCTATGAAGAGCCTTGCGAACATCAAGTTCAAGCTCGTCATCTTCAGAGACAGGATCTGGCTGATGACCACGGTTTTCTCATCTCATGATTCTGCCAAAATTTATATATTATTAAATTTTTATTTTGATATTATTCACGAGATCCTAAGACTTAAGAGTTCGAAAAACAATTTCTTATACAAGATAAGATCTTAATGGAGATCTATGACATATGTCCGATAAAAGTTTTTTTTTAAATCAGCAGGTCGTCCACCATAAACAATCATTTATCCAACATGAATTTTTTCACCGAAAAACGTTTCTTTATTTATATAAAAGTTGCAATATGTACATAGAGCAACTCGGCTTTGAGTTTAAAATCTCCTTGGAAGACATATATGAGGACCATACTGGACCATAGTCATGCCCTGTTACATAGCGAAGGGAGTTATTATTTTCTCCTTAGGGATAAATCGACTAAGGAGTCTATAAATTCGACGTGAAAGTCTGAAATTTCGAGGTGTCGAATGATATAGAATGACACCACGCACCATTTTCAGCTTTAACAGGATCTAGTCAATGAGAGATTCTGCCACAGCATTGTACGGCGGTCGCAAGGGGCGTGGACATATTGCCCTGCAAACCACTTATGCTATATTCTCTCCGCTGGGAAAGAAAAATATAAATCCGCGAAATGGCGTGCGAGTCTTGCTCGGCTTGATTGAGTTGAAGCGGAAGAGATGAGATGTTCGAAGGTGAACGCAATCATATCTTGAGACTGGGTGAGGTCGGGAATACCAGATAAGTAGGGAACTTCCATCTATAAAAAAATTCTTTGATTAAAAATTCTTTATTAAAGAGGCTTACGGAATAAAAATACATTATGAAAAATGCTTTTTTTTTAATTTTTATTATCAATTTATGATAAGAATTTGCTTTATCCGTATTAGTTTTAAACCTGCTCTCTGATACCAACTGTGAGATCCCTATCCCCACCATGCAACGGATTCGGGGTACCAGCAGAGCGGAAGTAGCACTTCATGCGCGAGGCAGGGTCCCACACTCGGGGCCTCGTCCACGGATATCCGGACAAAAGACTAATCCGTCGGTTTTTTCAAACCGAACCCGGAAAAACTACCCTTATTCGGAAAGCATGGGCGATTCCTCCAGGATAACTTTTTTCTGTAACGTAGTCAAGACCATTAGTGATTAAACTGATCCGACTGCACCTATAAAGATACTCGATCAGATCAAGGAAGAGACTTGCACTTGGATAATTGGGATCAACGCTTTTTTCCCCATCAAGAGGCACAGCCGTTGATTCCTATCCATAGAACAATTACTATTCAATGATTAAGATAAGATTAGTGAGTAATTAATTGATAGCTTAATGTAGGCATGGATAATCAAAAACCAACAAATTCTCATTAGGCCAATGCTTCAATTTATAGAGTTTACATCCAAGCATCTAATCCCGCTGATCTCTCCTTGATTCACTCCACCTCTTTTGCTTGATTCTCTCTACCTCTTCACTTTTCCCAGAATATCTCCACACATCCTAAATCTTCTCATGCTACCCTTTATTCTCTCCCAGTAGATACCTCTCACCTTTTCACTACTTCTTACTCATTTATAGCTTCTCTTTTACAGCCTCTTGCTAAGGGCTTGTTCCCACTCACTTGTATATTTCAACAGTTGGAGCATTGCTTTAGTTTCTTATATCACCTTTTTTATTTCTACTAAGTATAAATTTTCTTTATCTTCTAAAATCTTTTGAGTTCTCATAAGTTCATGTTTCAAGTAATTCTTTTCAATTCCCATGCAAAGGAGAGAACTATCTTTATCCTTGAGCTTCTTTTAAGAGATTCCTCCTTTTTTTGTGATCTTGTATCATAATATCCAACTTTTCCTTGAGGTGAGTGGACATTCTCTTTGTTTTCAACTACTTTATCAACTTCTTGTTGTAGAGTGGTTGCCCTATTGTTGGCCTCCTGGAGCTTCTAAATCAATCCCTCCTGGCCTCCTAGATCTTCTAAATCAATCTCTCATTTTTTTAGCAAATCTGCTAGCTTTCCGATGGATCCTTGAATGTGATTTCGAAGCTTAGAAAGGTTGTGCCGCCGCATCAAGGCATATGATAATACACACTTTCCTCCACCGGTAGTGAGTCATCTGATTCAGAAAGTGGAGGTGGATTCATCACCAATAAGATTTTTCCTCACTTGGGAAAGATATACCTCATGAGAGACATGGGTGAAACCAATTTATGAAACTTAAGGATGGGCATGTCCAATTGAAGTTCCTTCTTGGGATCCATGGTGGTTTATGAGACAGGGGTGAATCTAATTTGTGAAGCTTGTCCCAGCAGCAGAGCTGAAGTTCCTGCTTGGTACAATTGAATCTTAGCCCACATCTCTTTTGGATGTAGGACTCCATGGTGGGAGATGGATTGGCAGAAGAAGTGAGTGGTGTGGAATGAATGGTATTAGATGTGGATATTGGTGTGGGAAATGTGAGTGTGTATTTGGGAGAAGAGGGTGGTGTGAGTTTGATAATAGGGGGTGGTAGTGCTACCAAGGATGGAGTCCAGCACCAAGTCTAGATTGACATTCTATTAATAGGCTATATCAAGGAGAGAAATTGATGGGATAATGGGATGCTAAGGATGTAGGCATTGTGAATGACCTGCTTGTGGTTTTTCGTATACGAGTCAATCTCCTTACTAATGATTTGTGCCCAATCATCAGTTTTGCCATTTAAAATGACCTAGAAGAGCTTTTTGGTGATCTTGTTTTGCCTTTCAAATCCTTGTGCTTGGATGAGGAGGGAGATGGCTCTGCAGCAGTTGATGCAGAGCCATCAACTACAGAGCATCATATATGGCATCATATAATACTCCATTATTTTTTAGAGCATTAATGGCATCATATAATACTCCATTATTTTTTAGAGCATTAATGGCATCATATAATACTCCATTAATGGCATCATATAATACTCCATTATTTTTTAGAGCAGCCACACCCAGGGGCTTCACCTAGAAATATGTAAGTGTAGGACATGAGTTCATCATCAGGAGGGGCGTGTTTATTATCATTAATGGCATCATATAATACTCCATTATTTTTTAGAGCAGCCACACCCAGGGGCTTCACCTAGAAATATGTAAGTGTAGCACATGAGTTCATCAGGAGGGGCATATTAATTCAAAAAAGTTCCAAAATTACATTTACAGGAGGGGGTTCTTTAACCGATTTTGGAAAAAATTTTGTAAGTTTATGAAGAAAAAGGGTTCATTTTATTCACAAAAGTATGTAAGTATAAGGGGTTTTTTAAATACTCCTTGAACACACATGATACATAGGATTTCTTCATAGTGTACCCCCCTAGGGCCACACCATTAGTTGTGGGATAGAAGATGTTATCAAATCCATAAGCTCAAGGGTTGAATAGTGGATATACTCTATTGGGAGCTAAAATGCATAGGAGATTAACGCTTTGGTGAGGCAGATGTGGTATGTGTGATTTTGCCATTAAACCAAGGAGACCCCAATGGCTTGAGAAAAATGATAAAGAAATTCCACAATGAGCTCTCCATGGAAGTCAGTTCCCAAAATATGTTCCATGCTCCATGGAGTTAGCTCCTTCAATTTGGTTTACATAAAGGGTTCTTTGAGTAGTACCAAAAAGCACTTTAGAGAGCTATATCCCAAAATATGTTCCATGCTCCATAGAGTTAGCTCCTTCAATTTGGTTTACATAAAGGGTTCTTTGAGTAGTACCAAAAAGCACTTTAGAGAGCTATATCCCAAATTATACATAGTGCCATTGGACTATTTCATCGGAGAGGAGCCAATAGCCATCAGGTCTGTTAGTTCACCAAGATGGTATTCTTATGAAGATCTAAAGATTCCTCTTCAGGATTCCTCCCTCACAGGCACATGGAACTTGTAACCATTAGTGTGTGACTAATTGAATAGAACTTGTAACCATCTGTAAAAGTTCAGTAATTAGTGTGTGACTGATTGAATGGAATTGAAAACATGTTTTTATTTGAGGGATGTTGCAATGTGAGCATAAGTTTAATAAGTTGTAATGAGATTCTTAACAAAAAGGGTCCTTTAATGCTTTATAAAGGTGTAGGTTATTGTTAATTCTAACATACTACCTTGCACACAAGAGAGAGGGAGAGAAGAAGAGAAACAACATGCAAGGGTTAAGTTTAGATATATGCACTTAGCACTCCTTGTGAGGCCGCTAGGGGCTCATTCCACCTCCACTTGTGTTACCCAAGTGGAGATTCAAAAGCTAGGTAGAGAGCAAGAAGGAGGGAGATATGAAAAGCTCAACCTTCACTCCATGCCACATGCATGCAAGAGAGACCTTGATAGAGAGAAAAGAGAGGGGAGAGGAGAGGAGAAGCTAGATCGTCACCATCCCTACAAGCATACACAAGAACAATTAAGCATGCAAGCAAACAACCACAGCAAGCATGTATCCACAAGCTCATAAGAGTGAGAGAGAGAGAGAGAGAGAGAGAGAGAGAGAGAGAGAGAGAGAGAGAGAGAGGAAAAATGCAAATGAGACTAATGGGATTGTCCCTTTTCATATTTCATAAAATGTCTTATATAAAAGAACTCTTAGCTTACAATGGTCAACCCTTTTCTATGGCCGGCATTACACAAGTTGTAAGCTCGATCATCTCATGTCTCTTTCATCATTAAGCACTTGTGTAATTACAAAAGATAAGTTACAATGAGCATAGCCACGCTTGAAAAGTAATGTTAACCAGAGTGGTTAACATACCCCCCTCCCTAATTCAGGTCCGTCTCCTCAGAGCTGGTCGGATCTAGTGGTAGTAGATCTAGTGGTAGTAGATCTAATAGGTGCGGATAAAGTTGCGGTGCGAGGTAGGAGTAGAGGGTGCTCAATGGAAAACTCGATAGCTTGTCCAAAATGTAGCCTCCATCGTGTCCTTGAACGTCTAGAGGTGCCATGCAGGCATCCACATGATGCGTGCATAGTAGCCAAAAAATTTCTTGAGTGTTGGCTCTTTGTTGATGTCAAAGGATAATCCTTGCGTACCTTTCTGGTAGTGGTCCTAGTCATGGAATGCCTCCAACAATGTCACATGATCAAGTTGAATAATCTGATCATCACAATCATGGCTAGGTCTAGAACCCAATCATATCTTCGTATATGAAGTCGTGGGAGCGCTTGATCATGCGTTCTTTTGTGCAGAGCTACTCTGCTCGGCTGCTCACCCATGAGATCAAAAGTGATGGGGAAAGCAGTGGTGGCAGGTGGCCAATGGTAGCCTCTGTGCTTTAAGGGGGTGTCTTGCACTGCTAGTTGCGATGCTTCACCTTGATGTACAGACGTAGGACATGGATGTCTATACAATCCATGCGTGTTACACGCACATCTTGGAGTTGTCCACCAAGCAAGATCTGGATTTCATGCTCGAACTCTGTTTGGTCGAGGGGGTCCTGCCACTTGAGTGGGTTGAGCAGAGGTTGGGGGGCAGGTCGATAAAGAGGCAATGGCAAGGGTGGCATGAAATATGAGGGGAGGCTATGTTGATGGTGAAGGTAAATCGGTTAGGGCGATGTGCATGCCTAAATTCAAAGACAAGGATGGAGGTGAGGGTGGGGTTGGTGATGGAGGTGGAGGTGGGGTGGGGTGGGGTGGGAAAATGGAGTGGTGGAGATGATTGGGAGGGGAAGAGGGGGAGGGTTGAGGTGCCATATGGGGGTGGGGGTAGCGGTGCTTGGGTGATAATGCTTGGGTGAGGAGAGGGGGTGGGGGGTGAAGGTTGATGTGGGGGAGATGAGGGTGGTGGTGGTGGATTTGGTTGTGATCCTTGGCCGTTGTCTCCTCCATCATGGCCCTCATGGAGATGAGGGTGGTGGTGGTGGATCTGGTTGTGCTCCTTGGCCATCATCTCCTCCATCATGGCCATCATGGTTGCTATTATGATCTTTATCATCTGAGTCTTCGGGGCCATGCGATCTTTTTTCCTCCGTAACTTTCTCAGGTGTAAAGTGCATTAGGAAGGCCACATGCGAGTCATCAAATTGGATGATATGCACGTGGATTCCATTACCTCCACCTATACATGGCATCGTTGGTAAAGAATGAGTATGCCCGCTACTACAAAGTACAGAGGGACTTCTTCATGGCAGAGGGAGCAGTATGCAACATTGACTATGTGACAACCCTTACGCTGGAGATATTGAAGAGCATTGGCTATCCTTTGAGAGGTGTAAGGGTACAGACACAAGTCGTCATGGACCAAGAGATTGATAGGATTAACTGGCTCTGTTGGTGGGGCTGGTTGAAGCAGAGTAGGTTTCACCAGCTGATGAGGGTTTATAGGGAGGTCGTAGAAGATCTGGGGGTGCGTGAAGGAAATGAGCCCTCAGAAGAAGAAGAGAGCAAAGAGGGCGATGCTAAAGAGGGGGAGCTTGGTGAGGATATAATTGTATGTCGTGTGGGAGAGGGGCTCATCCAGAAAAATGTTATGCTGGACTAGCTTGCGGACACTCTGGTAGTGGAGGTTGAGGAGTTGGAAAGGGTTTTGGTGGGGGGGAGAGCGAGGAGGGGTAGCTCCATTGCTGTGTCCATGAGGGCATCCACCTTCCTTTCTATGTCAGTGGGGGGGGCTGTGCTGCTCATGCCTTGGCTGCGTCTAGCTAGGCACGGCATGCACTATGAGACATGAGACCTGATGTGGGTCTAGCACACCAGACCCATGTGAAGCATTTTATTTAAAAAATCCATGATGAGAGCCAACTAGATGTGAACCTAGCTAGCCATGAAAATGAAATAAGCACACTTGGCATGGCCAAGTGGTGTGTTGGGCCTTGTGCCTAAGTCAACGTTGACGAGAGCAATAACTATACTTAATGTTCTAATAATTGCAAAGGAAACTATTTCTCTCTCTCTCTCTCTCTCTCTCTCTCTCTCTCTCTCTCTCTCTTCATCCTTCCTTCTTTCCCTCTTCTTCCCTTCTTCTACCTCCCCTTCTTCCTTGTTTCCCTCTTCTTCCCTTCTTCTTCCTTTCCTCCTCCTCCTCCTCCTCCTCCTCCTCCTCCTACTTACGCCTCCTCACCGGTACAAATAAAAATAAAAATAAACATGCTAAAAAGAAAAGAACATAAAAACTATGTTGAGAGAGAGAGAGAGAGAGAGAGAGAGAGAGAGAGAGAGAGAGGGGAGGGGTATTTGGGTGGTTTTTGGATTGTGGTTTGTTTTTGTTGTTGTTTAATTTTTGCTTTTTGGTTATTTGGTGTGTTTTTTCTCTTTTTTATGTATAAAAGCATGTTTTAAAACTTAATTTTTAGGTTGATTTGTTGTTTTAAATGCATGTAGGCCTCCTTCTCATGGAGTGTCTCCTCCGAGATTTCTTGGCTGCGTCTAGCTAGGCCTCCTTCTCATGGAGAATCTCCTCCGAGATTTCTTGGCTGCGTCTAGCTAGGCCTCCTTCTCATGGAGTGTCTCCTCCGAGATTTCTTGGTATCATTGGAAGTCTAGCTATGTCATTCTAAAGGCCTCCTCCGTGGTAGAAGCTCCATGCTAGGAATCTCTCGTGACAGATTGGGCTAAGGAAAGGTCGTGGTGGGCCCATTGTGCAGGTTCCTATGCTTGCTGGAGTTGGTGTTAGAGCTCTGAGATGGTAGAGATTGTCTGCACGAGTTGCTACTCCTTCTCATCAATCATGTTTTGTAGTTGAAGGTTGTTGAGGTTAGTAGTGTCCAAATCTTATGCAGTTTACCTCTCTTGAGCTTTTGCCAACATCCCAAAGTGAATTGGTAGCCACTCTTACTTAAACAGGAGTAGAACCCTGAATCCCTCAAGCCAAAGGAGAGCTTACAAGCTCCATGTAAGCTAATTTTCTTACTTGTTTAATGAAGAATCCATGGTTTTCTTAATTTTTATGTTTTGCAAATGTTGAATTAAATTCAAATGCTATGCCAGATAGATGTGAATGAATGGATAGATGTAATGTGATGTGAATAGATGTGATGTGAATAGATGTGATGAGATGTGATGTAAATAGATGTGATGTGAATCTACCTTTGAATCAATATGGTATTGTATGTAATTCAAGTGACATACCCATGGCCATAAGTACAATTGTGAAACAACAAAATGACATTGGCAGCCAACTGCATAGGATTGTGATTCCACTCTTCGCTTTCGGGCTCTCGTAGATAGTTCATTCATCCACGAGCATCCCCACGGGATCGAAGACACACACTAATATCTAATAGAAACACACATGATGTAGTTGCTATAAAAAAACAAAGTTGGATTTTGTACTTTTAAAACCAAGAAAGTCACAATTGCGTAGTTGTGCATTAATTTGAAACTTACCCGATCAATGATAAGAAACTATCTTTGGTCAAAAATTTTAATGAGCCTGCCTCATTGCTTTTCTTCCAATATGTATTCGAAAATTTGTGGGGGCATCTGATCTGATAGACACGTCGTGCTTGAAGTCGGCCATGCGATCCCCAAGGAATGTATGCTATTTGTTGGATGTCAAACTTTGGTTGAGGATTCAAAGAGGTTTCTTCCAATGTATTCAAAAATTTGTGGGGGCATCTGATCTGATAGACTCGCCGTGTGCTTGAAGTCGGCCATGCGATCTCCCAAGGAATGTATGCTATTTGTTGGATGTCAAACTTTGATTGAGAATTCAAAGAGGTTTCCCATACAAGATTTGTTGCATCAAACCGACCAAGTGGAGGTGTTTGAACATTGAGCTTGTGAGCACGTGAGGTCAGAGGTTGGCTCTTCAAAAGTGAAACTAGACTCATAGCAACAGGTAAGGTGGTTCGAATTCACCGCACCCCCCACACAAGGAAAGGTACTACACCACCCCGTAGCAACCACAAAAAGATCAAGATTATATAATATGAGTTTTAAAAAAAAAGTGTCGAAAGCTTGGGGATCTTTATTACTCTTACCCTCACTCTCACAAATCCATTACAACACCTCATGATTATTTTTACAAAGATTCACAAAGTATTTCAATGGACAAACGTGTCAATCAACCCAATTTTAGTGTGTCCATAAAAGTTACATATCATCCTTTTTTTGATTCACATTATAGAAATTGTAAAGTTCTTTAGGAAGCTAATAAAAGTAGGTTTTGCAAAGCGTCGCCCACAGTGTTGAATAGAGAGAGCAACGAGAGAGGTTCTTAGAGGTTCTTAAACGCTGAAAAAGGGGAGGGCATGCGTGGTGAAGTGAGTGAAGGGGGTGGTTTAGTGGAATTGTTAAGGTGGAAAAAAAATTTAAAAAATCAAAAAATAAAACCCCTAGCGCCGTTTCGTACACACAGATGGAGGCCTCTTCTACGCCTTTCTCCCACAGTCTCTACCATGCGGGCTATGGTAGGGAGCCCTTTGTACACAGACGGATTCCTGCTTCTTTTTTAATTTGCGTGTGGTAATGGTGGCCTCTTCTGCGCTTTTCTCCTACTATCTCTACCACAGGCGATGAGCCCTTCTACTACACGAGTGGAAGTAGAAAGCGGTGGGGAGCCCTTCGTACACAGACAGTAGAAAGCACTGGGGAGCCCTTCGTACACAGACGGAGCCCTTTCTACTGCACAAGTGGAAGTAGAAAGCTAAGGAGATGACAGTCGCAATTAACGCTAAGGAGATGACGGTCGCATAATTAACGTTGAGGAGATGACGGTCTCAATTAACGCTGTGGAGACAACGTGGAAAATCTGGTGGGAATGTCGACATGGAAAAGCTGGTGTATATGGTGACCTGGACACCACCGCTCTATAGGACAAGGTGGGAATGTATCTCGAGCCGGCCGTTGTCTTTAGTACACGTGGAGGGGCTGACTTTTCAAAAGCGATCGTTTAACCTTTACCCGCCCCCCATGCTCGCCATCACTTTGCATGGCCATGCATCCCCATGCGCACGGGCCCCATTGCCATCACTTCACTGGCCACCAGTTAACTCCAGATCATCGTGCCAACTCGAGCCGCTGGCCCCATCGCCATCACTTCACTGGCCTCACCAGTTAACTCCACCTCTCGCCCGCTTGAGCCATGGTGGATTTGTGTGCTCCTATCCGTCCCTTCCAGCGTGTGGCGGACAGACAGCATGCACCATGGCATGCCTAAGCACATTGCCTCCGTCCACGCCAACACCCTCCTCGGTCTTCCTTCTGCATACCAATGCCCAAGAGCCCCCCAATCGCACTGGCGCTCGAGACAAGCTGTGGTTCTGCAGAGAGGTGGAGTATTCAGGGCACCCAGTTCAGGAGGGTGAAGAGGCAGGGCACCAGGGGAAGATAAGCCTCATGTGATAATCAACATTAGCTCCAACTCTAAGGGTGATTCCTCACCAGAGCAGCGTGGACGAGTATCCCTATATTTTAATTGATTCCGAGGGCACTAAGGACATGGTGAAGACCAGGTCAGGAAGAGGGGCTTCCATTCCAAAAATGAGGATGTATTTCGGGCTGCACCCTCAAATGATGGGCTATTTCCCTCGAAAGATCTTCATGGGAGATGAAGAGGATGAGGATGATCATAACTATGTCCAGGATGGCGGTTTCGAGAATCCAAATGAAGGCCAACAGCCTCCCTTTACGGTGATTAGGCATAAGAATGATGTAAGTGTAATTTTCTAAATTAGCAATTTGTGATTTGTTTCAATTCATGTGTATATTCCATTTGTGCACACCAAATTTCTTTTGCACATAACTCCACACACACACATATACACATTCACAAATGCGCGCATGTAACATACACGCATTATAACATACACACACATGAATCAAACTTATCAAACATACACACACACCATACACATACTCAATGCACATACACATACACATACACACACACCATGCATAACTCCACACACACATATACACATTCACAAATGCATGCATGTAACATACACACACATGAATCAAACTTATCATACACATACACACACACACCATACACATAATACACATACACATACACATGCACATGCACACCATACACATACTCAACATACACACCACACATACTCAAAACACACACACACACACACACCATACATAACTCTTACACATATTACCACTTACACATATTGCATACACACAACCCATCTTGCATACACATATTACCACTTACACATACACATACTTATCACACACACACATACTCATAACATGCTAATTGTGATGTGCCTTAGTGGGAGCAACGTGGATATGCAGAGAGGCTAAAGTGTGGTGGGTTTAAGAAGGAGTATGTATGCTTGGTGCACGGTTGCCATGGGCATCAAGGTACGCCAAAAGCCTTCTCTCGCATAAACATGTTTAATCGTCATCGCCTAACAAAGCATCCAGAATTGCCTATGGTGATCTATGACAGAGGGAAGATAAGAGAAAGCCTAAGTAAGTATGTGAAAGTCCGAGTCAAATCACCAAGGGATAAAGCCATGAAGAGATATAGATTGCAGGTTAAAGCAGGGATTCAATGGAAATCGATACACACGGATGCACGTGACATCCATAGGAAGGACATCCTTAATCATTCATTGAGGATTACATCGATGAAGGAATGGAAGAGTATAGGGCAGCGACCGTTGGTGAAAAGAACCGTGTCCTAAGGCCGGTAGAGAGGTTCGAGGGTTGCTTGGTGATGGACCATTAGAGCCAGCTCTTGGTATAGTCATAGCCAAATACTTGTCTATTTTCATTAATTTTTAGCACTTTCATTTCTAATGTTTCAAATATCATGTTTTATACTAGACACTTCTTCTACATATGTGGAAGATGTGGTAGGGGGTACATGTTCCAGAGCACAAGATAATATACATGTTGGCATGGATGCTGGAGGTGAGGTCCAGGATGACACAGCCATGGCAGGGGTTGCATGTTCCATTGAGCATAGAGAGGTTGCTACTGAAGGTGTGTGGACATACACATTGCATAAGGTAAAGCAGTTGAATTCAACTACATCTTTGTTTATCATTGACTGTACGATGCAAGTGAGGTTGAGCTCGTGGGTGGGGGTACCAAAGACCAATATAATATGGATGTTGGAGGTGAGGTTCAGGATGACACAGCCATGGCAGGGGCTGCATGTTCGGCTAAGCATAGAGAGGTTGTCATGGAAGGTGTGTGGACATACACATTACATAAGGTAAAGCAAATGAATTCAGTTACATCTATGTTTATCATTGACTGTACACTGCAAGTGAGGTTGAGCTCGTGGATGGGGTTGTCCATGTAGATAAGGACATGGCCATGGGAAGGGCTAATTCATTCACAGACCAGGAGGGGTCACGAGCTGAAGTTATCCGGGTTCAATACAATACTCGAAGATTCTGAACTGGAGGGCAGTGTACACCATGTCCATCTGGAAGGTGCTAGTCACCCGCCAGCAGAAGGCAGAAGCAGCAGCATAGTGCAGCTCCCCCACTCAAACACACAACCCATTTGTTTACAGACAGAGAGTGAGAGACATAGAGAGAGAGAAGAATCTGTTAAGACATTTGCTCACAAAGAAATTACATTGTTGCAGTCAACAATACAATTATGGATGTGAACTCATACATGTTCACATCTCCAGAATAAGCACAAATAAGCTATTGCTACCAAAAGAGTACACATCTTGACTACTCTCTGGACCCATTCACAGTCATGGTGATCTTTTTCCTCAACTTGGGTTTTGGAAAAGCCTCCAAATGGGTGATCGTAGCCTTTCCTCTTTTCTTAGACAAGGCCTACATTCCTTCAATGAACGGCTTTGCACGTTGTAGAGAGTTGC
The DNA here is from genome assembly GCF_041138505.1 of Cibotium barometz. Lineage (NCBI taxonomy): Eukaryota > Viridiplantae > Streptophyta > Polypodiopsida > Cyatheales > Cibotiaceae > Cibotium > Cibotium barometz. The sequence goes on along the minus strand of NC_141107.1, from coordinate 31,454,565 downwards.
CAAACCCATCATCAATTGGTAAAAGTTGTGAACAAGGATGTGCATCCATATTTGATCTCCCTGCCTTCATTTGTTGCATAGAAGTGAGCATTTGCAAGGCCATCCTTTTTGCATGTGTAAGCAAGGCAATATTGTCACGTAGCCTGTAATGCCTGTGACCGACGGCGGCAGACCGGATGGCCATGTCCGGGGTTTGAGTGGGAGAGGACGCCCATGCGGAGTCATGGGCGGCCAGGCTAGTGTGGACGGCAGGCCACACACTATACAGCCTGGGGGATGAGGGGCAATCCTCATTCTTCCTCTATGGCTGGGTGGTGAGCCAGAGGCCGTCCCCTCTCGTGGTAACGCCCGAAAGAGACTAGCCGCCATGTCTTCTAGGTATAGTTTGGAGCCGAACGGGAAAGCATTTCCATGGATTTCATTACCTGTTTACCCAAGACGAGTCGAGGGAATGACTCGGTGTGGGTGGTAGTGGACAGGTTAACTAAAATGGCAAAGTTTATTGCCACGAAGAAAACTGTAAAAACGCCAGAGTTGGCAAAACTCTTTATTGAACATCTCTACAAGCTATATGGCCTGCCCGCAGATATAGTGTCGGATAGAGATAGAAAGTTCAACAGTCATTTTTGGAGGAAAATCTTCAAAAAGTTGGATACTACTCTGAGTATGAGTACGGCAGATCATCCGGAGTCTGATGGTCAAACTGAAAGAGTTAACCAAATTCTAGAGGATATGTTACGTTCTTATGTTAGTAAGAAGCAATCTAATTGGGAAGAGTACTTGCCCTTATTGGAGTTTGCCTATAACAGCTCCAAACACTCAGCGAACTGGATTTACACCATTCATGTTAATGTATGGATTCCAGCCGAGATCTCCGATGGTTGTAGGCCTAAAAAAGGAGAAGATTCAATCTGTCAAGGATTTCCTTGAAGATATGAATGATGTGCTCAGAGCCGCACGAGAGAGCATTCGTAGCGCTCAAGATCGCGCTAAAACTTATGCGGATAAAGGACGAAGAAAGGTGACCTTTGCAGATGGTGACTTTGTATTCCTCAAGGTTCCTGCGCAGTCAGAAACCATGAAAACGTGAAAGTGTGATAAACTTTCTCCGAGATATTGTGGTCCTTATAAAATCCTTAAGAAGATTGGAGACGTAGCATATAAACTTGAGTTACCGGAGAGTTCTCAAGTCCATCCTGTCTTCCATGTCAGTAAACTGAAGAAATCAGTTCACGGGTTAGAGAACGCAGTTTCTCCAGAGATTTTGGTGGACTTGATAGAGCCACCAAAGATACCACATGAACCTGAAAAGATTCTACAGTATTGTGACAGACAAACCCGACATAAAGTGTACCAGGAGGTACTTGTTAAATGGACAGATAGGGATGAGGAGGTGGCAACCTGGGAACGCCGTAGTGCAATTTCCAAAAGGTTTCCCCAGTTTGTTTTCAAGGACGAAAACTCTTCTTAAGGGGAGGTAATGTCACGTAGCCTGTAATGACCGATGGCAGACCGGATGGCCATGTCCGGGGTTTAGTGGAAGAGGACGCCCATGCGGAGTCATGGGCGGCCAGGCTAGTGTGGACGGCAGGCCACACACTATATAGCCTGGGGGATGAGGGGCAATCCTCATTCTTCCTCTATGGCTGGGTGGTGAGCCAGAGGCCGTCCCCTCTCGTGGTAACGCCCGTAGTGGCGTTACGGATATCTAACAAATATCACTCCCTATTTCCAAACATTCACATTTGAGATTCATAGATCTCTCACCATAGAAGCGGACAAGAACACAACAAGGTAATTAGAGTTGTGTATACATACCTGGAATCTGTAGTGTTTCATTGAATATCCTTTGCATGGCTTCCACCATTATTAGTGGGTCATCTTGCCTATCCTCCATCAGTGTGGACTGTTGGTCTGTATATCTCTCGTCTTCATTTAGTGTATTTGAAGACAATGGAGGCATAACACTCTCAGCATGTAAAGTGTTTCCATGGCCTGCACATAACATAGTTTTAAAGAAATATATTTACAGCAAAGGATCGAATCACATAGATGAGAAGATAATGACATGCATACTCACGAGCATTGTCCCCAAAGTTATCATTATACATATCCATAGTCCTTGCAATGAGGTTATCTGTGTGGAGCCCATTAACCATCATCACCTTCACTTGATGCTTGCAAAGGTTTCCTCTCATTGCCCAATCACACTCACAACATGCCCATTCACTCACAGTCAGCATTTTGCACTTTGTACCAATGCTTTTCTCTGCTTTAGCTCTTGACTCTTGCAGTCATGTTCTCTTCATCAAGAAACCTCACATGATGGTCAGGAATAGCTTTGGCACGTGTGACTAAGTTCATCACAACATTAAGTATATTGAAAATTTTTTTAATTCCAGCCTCCTTAAGCATGTCTTGGTACCAATAATATGAGTGTCATGCACACACAAGCTTTTGTATAAGCCAATCAATTCGACGACCATGAATCGTTCGACGTCTAGACAAGAATCGGCTCTTCAAGATGCCATGGTATGATTCAATGCTCCCGTTTGTTTCTTGGTTTACATGAGGCAAGAATCTTGATGCACAAATCCACATGCCTAAAATAACATTTTGTTTATGCAACATAAAATCATACGATAGCATATAATCAAGCTAAAATTTAAACCAAAGCAAAAAGACATAACATACCGATTCGTGGAAGCCATTGATCCTTGAAGTACTATATGAATGATGCTTGGACCTGGTATGTCTGCAAAAATGTTTCCACTAGCTGGGTTGCTTCTTCTTCCTTGTCATGGGAGCTCTTGCACGGCTTGCCACGCATACTCATAATATGCCCCAAAGCTTTGAACATGTCAGCTCGAATGGAAACATCTAGTACTTTTTTTATTAAGTTCTTAAGCCAACATCTTCGGACATGCCAAAGGCATAAATAGATAGGGACTCCAAATACTTCCCTACGTAGCATAAAGACATGAATGGTTATAATTGACACCGATATTTTGATGTTTTAGAGCTTATTAAATGTGAGAAATACGAACTTACTGTAAATCTTGGATTTCTGCTTCCACATCGTCAACCATAAGGCATTTGCTTCCCATGATCTATTAAAGTCCAGAATGCGATTTCTAAGTGCGGTCATCCATTGCTTGGTATCATCGCCTCGACAAGACGATGTGATAATCCATGCAACCGGAACACCATTCCGAAAAGCATCAAAGACTAAGATGGTGTAGAGATGAAACTGCATGGAAATTTAGTACAATAAGCTGGGAAATGGAATGCAAAGAAGATTAAAAGCTCAATCTCATAGAAATAATGAGAAATAATATGCTTCATAAAAATATACAATACCTTGTACTTATTGGTGCCAAAAGTAGCATCCATGGCCAACAAACTATTGTTGCCATATATGTTCATCATGTCTAGCTGCCAGCAAGTTTGGATACCCAATGTAAACGGCTTTCCCTTTGCCTCATCATATGGTTGGTAAAAGGTCTGTCTAGTGTTAGCTCTTGCCCAATTATGAACACTTCGTGCATCATCATGATCGGTTTGGAGTGTTAATGTCTCTAGCTTGTTTGCAACATTTAAAATGTCACGTAAAGTAAGGAAGATATCTCTTGCAGCTCGAAATGAACCCTCTTGTCAGCTCCTTTGTACCAATTCAATATGATGCTGTAACACTTGCTGTGTGGTGTAAATCCCTTGTGGAGCATGTCACAAATCCATCCCTTCATGTGAGTGGACAACTCCACAAGGCACATTAGTGAAGGAAAAGGATCCAAACCATACCATGGTTAGCCCTCCATTCTTGGTATAATATGACATTTTTTAGGATGAGAAAGATAAGTCCGAGGTGGAGTTGAGTGAGGAGGCCATAATAAACACACGACTGCAAAGAGTAGTCACACTCCTAAAGTCCTTCCTAAGAGCACTAATCAAGGCCTTCTAAGTCTAGGTCAATCTCTAAGATAGCTCAATTCTAGTTGTTTTTTTACGATGGACTCCTTGGTACCCTCATGTAATAAAATAACAATTCCACAATAAAATAACGGCTTTGTTGTCACCTAGTTTTGTTGTATAATGTTGGTTTTGTTGTCACCTACTTTGTTTTCCTGCTCTTGAAATTTCTCTATATATAAAATCTCTTTTGCATAGAGCTATTATGAATGTGTTTTGCAAGAACCACCATCATTAACAACCATTTACATGTTCTTTGTCATGAGTTAGTAAACCTCTTCTCTTGCTATGGTTTAAATTAGAAGGGTCATATCCTTGCTATCCTTGCTCCTTCACATATTATTAAGTTCATGAGCTCCCATAATGTGTTTTAACTTTTAATCTCTTTTTATTTTCTCATGCATGCATTAGGATGACAAGATGATTTTAAGATTTTCACTTTTGTAAAACCAAGGTGATAATCAAGATTGATTGAGATTAAATGTAGAAAATCCCACACAAGGTTATAGACTTTTAATTTGATAAAATTGTTTGCCACCATGAGTGGCATTTTTTAATTTAAGAGCACGAGTCAAATTTTTATCCTTTGTTTGTTGATGCTTTAAGATCCCGTGTGGTGAAAGTTTATTTTTGTAACGGCTTTAAGAGCCCGAACAAAATCAATAAAAATTCATTGCCTTTTTGCTCATGTAAATTTCAAAACCATGATTTTGCCTATCTTTTATTTGTATATTACTATTGTGTTTTAGACAAAAGGTATGGTAGAGTGCAATAGGTTTTTGTAATTACACTTTTAATTGCAACATTATATGTGACCCTCTTTGTTGCAGTTTTGGGAAGCAAGAAATATTAACTAAATGAATTAAGTACTAAAATTAATAATTGGATCAATCACAATCACAATTTGAAGAATTCACAAAGTATTGTGAACAATCTTAAAGAAGCTTTAAGATAATTGTATTACTCTAAAAAGAACATATTACAAATGTCAAAAAGATGATTGTATTACAACTTTATAAGTATTACTATAAACTAAGCTCACACTTGGGAGACTCTACTAAATCTCAACCTAAATTAGCTCAAAAAGTCATGATAACACTTCCTAAATATACTCTAATTAGCCACATGATGACACTTTAAACTACATTAGAGTTGTAAAATCCTCCACATATTAAGACATATATTGGGACCTTTTTCACTAACCAACATGTTGGTCTCATGAACACCATGTTAGTTTACCACCCATCTAATTGGTTCATGACAATGGCGCTTGCTTGACCAACCACCACACTTGTTTTGATTTTACGTCTTCGTTTTGTTGGTTCTCACACGCTTGTTACAACGAGCTATCTAGTCTAGCATATATTTAAGTTTTATCACCCCTTCTCAAGTAAGAACTGTACTTGCTCACAACACCAAGCTTCTTCTTTGACAATACCATGGCAAGGGGTTTTGTAAAGATATCTATAAGTTGTTGATGAATGAAATAATTAATCCAATTTACCTCTGCATCCATAACCTTCTCTTTGGTAAAATGGTAACATATATTAATGTGATGTATCTTGCAAGAGAAATTGTTTTGTTGGCAAGATATATGCTTGGAAATTTTGTCACACAAGACTTTAGTGGGACCTTCCTTTGGAATACCAATAAGCATCCTTCTTAACTATATAATTACACAATTGACTCTCCTCTATATTCAGCTTCAATATGAGAGTGCAACTGCGGGTTACTTCTTAAGTTTTTAATTTAAGTTCATAATATTTACACCCCCCTAGTACTAAGACTAAATGCTCACATTGACCCACACACGCACACACAAATATATTTAACCTTAGAATACGCTGCTACAAAATTCTACTCTTTATCACTCTATCTGTTCTCTTCTCTCATCCTTACGTAAGCGCACATCATGGCCAAGATGTACTTTGGAGATTACTAAAGAATGAGAATATGAAGCTTATTTTATGCAAGCCATTTACATCCACCTTTTTGCAATAAATCAACGAGCCACTATTAATAACTTCTTCCTTTGCCTTGCACAAATCTAGGATCTTCGTGGTTAGCTAATTCAATCTTGTGAAACAGTCTTTATAGTGAAACTAAATCACGTCTATAAGGCAACATGTATGTAAAGTGCATACTGCTTATCTTGTTCGAAATTGAATCATTTCTAGAGGGGAACATGTAGGTAAAAGTGCATAGTGAATAGGCAACAATTCTTTCTTTACCTTGCACAATTCTAGTTGCATGCTTTGTGGGTTGCTCACCTTTATACATACTTTGTTTAGATGCATATTAAGGTCTAACATCATAAAAAGGAGCTGATGAAGGAAAACTTGCAAGGTAGGGAATACTTGAATAAGCTCTAAGAGCGTGAAATAGGCAAATAGGCATTGTAAGGTCTACTAAACAAACCATGCCCAAGGATTATCTGACCTAGGATCAAAACCCTAACGAGGTTTTATAGACCCAACATCGTCGTGCGCATCACATGATCGGCAATGGATTGTTGCTAGTGACTCACCACCCAACTGTAGGTTCAGTGCCTCAAACCATCCCTGATCGTGAGCTCTAATTGCCCGTGAGTCTGCTTGGTACCCACCATGGTCCCAACCTAGCATCCTATTCCACTGACACAAGAGGTCAAGTAGTCTTGCGGAGTGGCCTGGGGCTACTAAGGAATTGTGTACCATCTTCTACCCCCTTAATCATGACCCCAAGTTCTCACATAGTAATAACCTGGCTATTATTGGCCATCACTTTAATTATAAGCTTTCGTGCTTTATTTATAAGCCAATGCTCAGATCTAGATATCCATCCATAGCATCTACTCAAGTCTACAACCTCTTACCTAGGCCAGTGTAAGACTCCTCTTGTAGACCCTTCTACAAGAGGTACAAAGATACATTTGCTTACCACATCAATCCAAATCTCATCGAGAGCTGAACCCCAATAGGACATCTAGTCACAAAGTGTAACAAGCTCTACCGTAACAACCCTGGCACAAACACATAGCACAACTCAACTGTCATACTAGATTGCCTCTTGCATTAATTGTCGATAAACACTAGTCCATTGAATGCACAACCAAGTCCTAGTGCCTTGTACTTCCAGTACAATAGACCAACCACAAGATCTCCCTGTCTGATCCTCATCTAAGACTGAACGGATATTGTGTTTTCACACATAGCTAGTCAACTTTAGGGCAAGCATAAAACTCTCTATCAACTTCTTACTCGAACAGCCCCTGAAGGTAGCATACGGGAGCTAAAATCAACCACCAAATTTTGATGAACCAAAGATCCATGAAATCCCATTCATAGAGGTTCTGAAGGACAATGGTTATAACTTATTCCGCATTTAACATGTCCATGGGTTACACCCCATCAAACAGGTGGAAAATCCACATGACTCCAAAGTCCTGGGATCGAAATAACCTTGTGGAATTGTGCCCACCTTGGAGTTTCAAAGATCCAACCGTCAAGTGGTCTAGACATTCAGTCTAAGTAAAACTAAGAAGTTCCAAACTTCTCAACTCTCTCATGTACAATTTCGATGCATCAATTTTATTTGGCCATCATAAGAGAGAGTGTGAGGAATCACAAAACTTATCAACCTACAAGTGGCATGCCAATGCTCATACAACCAAGGAAGTCCCTGTAGCATTGCTCCTTACAGTTACCAGAGGTTAACTATGCCAAACCATAGAGTGTCCTATACAAGAAACCCGCAAAGCCTCAAGGATATCCTACATGAGAATACACTCTAGTGTTCCATACCACCAAAGCACACCCCACATAAAACCCTCATTAAGCATGATCATAGATGGAATGGCCAACTTTCCCCTCTGCAACCCTGCCTTGAAGTAATTGAATTTCTTGATGAACACCAAGGTCAACTTGAAAGTCCATGCAAAGTCAAGGATAAAAGATACCACCGTGTTCACACCCGAATCCATGCCCCTGGCTCTTTCAATCAACTCCACTTCTTTGTAAACCACCTGGAAATCTCAGCCCAAGCATACTATATTATGAACATCACCACAAGATTGCCTCACTCTACATCTCATCTTGGGTTAAGTCAACATCCACCAACAAGACTACTTGTGCCACTTCCCACCCAAAGGCTATTCAGATAACACAAAGAAGGGTTCATGGTAAAGCCTGGTGTGATCTCTTTACTGTTTTAAAAAGAACTATCCACTCATGTGGAAAGTAAGAGCACAAAACAAATTAGATTCCATCACAGTTCGACAAAGACCTTGAAAAATTTTTAAAAAATTACTGTGGGATTTTTACAAAAAAGATATGTGAAAACAAGTATCACGACTTAGGGTCTCTGAAGTCAAGACTATTGAGCCATTCCTCGATCCACCAATGTGTGCAAATTCAAACTTGAATCCCACCTAGCTAAAGCCTCCTAACACCACTTGACAACCCCACAATCAATCGTTTGGCCAAAGACATGGACCACCCATCAAGCTTGGGCCCGACGTTATCCTCCCTCAAAAGATCCCGGATATCGCGCTCTAGTTTATCTTCCAACCTTACGACTGGTGGTGGGTAAAATCCTAACCATCACAGTGGCTTCACATGCTCAAAGTCTTCATCACCAACCGACTCCATGTCATTATTGTCAGGTGACTTCTCGAAATTATTGTCCACCACTGACTCCATATATCTCCGGTGCATACAAAACATGCATGCTCAACTTGGAGAAAAGTGGTGATAGAAAGGTTATGGGGCAAAAAGAAGTGAAAGGTTAGAAAAGCTTTTAGGGTAGATGAGAGGGCGAGGACGAGATTTCTGGCAATGCGATAAGAAGGGTGTTGATAGTGTAGTCTGCACAAACCTACAAGTATGAGCCAATAAAGTGGGCAAGACTGAATTTATATGGGCAAGTGAGTTTAGAAAGAGCTAGCTTTAATTTTGTGTTTTCAGGCTTAAAAAAGAACCGCTAACTTTTTACACAAGAAAAATATTATCTTGCTTTTATTTAAAAGTCGACCCCCCTTTTTAGACTCAACATCAAAAATAATTCTCCACTCTATAATCGATCAACCCAACATTTGGCTTGAGCTTTTTTTCCAACATGCACTTTTTTTATAATGTGCCCCCTCCGTACATGGAATGTCCTATGTGGCCAGCTTTTCTTCTGTGCCCAACCGGATGTGGATAGCACTGGTCTGCCCATTCGATGTTGTGCAAGCCTTACCCGTCACATACGACGCCGCTACCTATGGCTATGCCTGGATTGGCTCAGCTAACCCCTTATGGGATGGCTTTGGGACATAGCCCTAACCAGCTCAGTCTCTTGGCTGCTACTCCACCCTCTTCATGTGCTGAATTCACGTTACCATCCGCCTTTCTTCTCGTGTGATGCAGCCACATACAGGTTGTTTTATTGCCTGACCTATAACAAAGAGCAAAAGCAAGGGGCAAAAAACTACCAACTGTGTCATGGTTTATGCTCACAGAGGGTGCGATTTTCAACCTTAGCAATGGTGCTTTTTTACCTTCGCAATAGATCCTTACACATCCGCGTGAAGGATCTCCCTTTCTTGCTTTCTCCCACATCCATGTGGAGAAACCATGGCTTTCTTACCAAAAAGCCCCTACTACGAGTGTACTATCTTGTACATCCTAGCACTTGTTAGATCCCAAACTCTGATACCAATGTAAGATCTAAACAAACCACACTCAAGGATTATCTAACTAGAAACAAAACCCTAACGAGGTTTCATAGACCTAACATCGTCATACGCATCACATGACCGCAATGGATTATGACTAATAACACCACCCAATAGTGCCTCAAACCACCCTCGAGCTTGAGGTCTAATTGTTGCAAGCCTACTTGGTATCAATGGCCCCAACCTTAGCATCCCATATCACTAGCCAAACCACCCACCTTGCAATTCCATGGCCACAAGATCGTACGCACTTCCTTGGTACCCCAAGCCACCATGTGACTACTTGACCTCTTGTGTCTAATAAGTGACCCTAAGGTCACGTACATAGTAATAACCCAACAATTATTGAGCCTTGCTTTATTCATAAGATTTTAGCCATTATTAGCCCTTGGCTATTAATTATAAGCTCTTAGCCAATCTAGACTGAATCTTGCTTGTAGCCCATGTGTGAACCCGCGAAGTCCACATGCCCAAGCTAAGCCTTATCTCAAATCGTGAGTTAACCCTAAGCCTCATACTTCGATTAGCACACACCCCTAGCCCTAATCCTAGGCTTGTCATGACGTAACAAGTATGGTCAATCCTTTATCACCAAAAAGGTTCCATTAAGAGCTGCAAGGTTTCACCTTATCAGCTCAACATTTGAGATCCACCGAGAGTAACATAAGGCCAATTATATATTCTTTTCTCAAGTTACATACTAAGAAATAAAGCCTTTATGCTGGTCATCTATCTTTTTCACTTTCTTTAAGTTGCCTTGGAGTATGAAGCAACTAGTTTAATGATGTTTTTGCTAACCACATTTTATTTCATGAAGACATGCAATTAAATTAGATTCCATATTATTCGAACATGATACCTCTTCTTTGCGAGGCATGGATGCTATTGCTAGGTTATAGCTCAAGAGGAAACTAACCAAGTAAACTATTGTCCCCCAAGATTTGAGCATAGTAAAAGCTATCATCCATGTTCCACGAAGTAATGCCCCCTTAGAACACAAAACTATGTAAGATAGTAAGAGCGTGCAAAAAAAGGGGGTAGCTTAGCCCTTCAACTCTAACAAGCTCTCTTTATACATTTGCTTTTCGGCATGCAAAAGTAAGTGTTCAATAATCAAGCTTATCTACATCAAGTTTATTAGATTTAGATGAAAAACTCACTTGATCAACACCGCATATGAATTTTTCATTCAAGCCTATGTTCAACATAAGGTTGCCGTCAAGAAACTTTGTACATGTGACAACTCAAACCACCTACTCTGAGAGTGAAAGGGGCAGGGAGGGACAGAGAGTGAGAGAGAGAGAGAGAGAGAGAGAGAGAGAGAGAGTGAGTGTGTGTGTGTGTGTGTGTGTGTGTGTGTGTACGCACTCCTAAATTACCCATTCTACAGTTTGTCCCGACTTAACGTAACATTCTCTTGGCTTGTAAGTGGGGCATTTAGTCTGCCTCCTGAATACCAGCAAAACATGTTCACGCACTCCTACATTAAGCCACTCCACAGTTTGCACCATTACTTAGCATTATCTTGGCATAAAACATAGGGCATTTGGCCTGCCTCCTCAGAACCTGCAGAACCTTACTCCACACTATTGTGAAAAAGGATTGGCACACAAGCTACAACATTTTGCTGATCTTGCTGCTGCTGCGAAAACTTTAGATTTGAATAATGATTATAAGAGAAGCCACATACTCAAAACAAAATTCATTTGCATGGCATCAGAATGACATCATGCATCCTTCATGTCACTGGTCATCGAACCAATGAGAGAACTCTCTCCTCATTTGCATGTCTGGACCTCATGAATATATTATGGAGATCATTGATATACTGTGGAGTACCTTACCAAGCTCATCGATATATTATGCAGATCATTGATATATTATGGAATACCTTACCAAACTCCCAACTTGTTAATTTTTGTCAGTTCACCACAACCTTTTTTTTTTCATGAGGTCTTATTCCATTCCTAGTCACACACGGGAATTTCACCCGGCTACACACACCATACTAACCACACACCCCCGAGAACCACAAGGGGGTACCAATAGCAGCGCACTCTCAATTAATATTAACTAGTAGGCCATTGAACATATGCTCGTTTCCACTCTACTTCACAACACCAGCAAGCATTCATTGCATGAGCTTTCTCATTAATAAACCTACGTTGTTAATGGTATCTTCGTAATTCGTAGATGATGACAATGAATATTGTACTAACAAACCATCCTCATGCCTAATCATAAAAATCGCACTCCCAAACTAATTATGAAAAACTATTTTTTCCTGTGTTTGGTGTATTGAACAGGAAAAAAAAAAAAGCGTACGACCGACTTCTTACTCTCTTTTAGTCATTTCACTTAAGCCGACAGTCTTCTACGGCCCTTGGCAAACCTGCGTGCTAGGATTCTCCGGCCTCCTACTGTTGCTTTCCTGAAAATGTAGGAATCATATTTATAAATTTTACAACAAAAAAATCGCTTTCAAGAAACATATGTACTACCAACCTATTTCAGTTCTATATTTTCCCATGATGAACCCCAACGTTACTATACCTGATATGGCTGGTCAGCTTATTCAGTCACACAAGCTCTCTCTCTATCTCTCTCTCTCTCTCTCTCACACACACACACACACAGCCGTCCTTTAGTATTTCCCGCAAGGTGCAGATTACCTGCCTCTCATCAATTCAGCACCTTTAGATACTTTTGCTAAGCAACCCTGCCTTGGCCCAGCTCAGCCCAAATCAGCTCAAAACCACAGGCCAACAAAGTTCGTGTAATTTGTCTCTTTAGGAACGAGGCAAGAAGATACAATGGATAATAAAATGGAAGATCTGTTTTTCACCTGCTCTTTTCACTAGTCCCTCATTGTGAGCGCCTAAATAATTGCATGAACTCATTTCTGCCATGGACGTTGCTTGGATTTTAAAGCCCATTTATCTGCAAATTTCCAACACGGGGTTGGCCCCCTGACAATGGAGATCAAGTAGGTAAGTGCATGGCTAATGAGTAACTCATTTGTTCGTTACAATGTGTACTGCTTTATGTGTTTTGTACAAAATTCGTAGGAATGACAAACCATGGAGTCTGTCCCATGGATGAGTGTGGAGAATTGCTGGTCAGGCGCTTGTCATCCCGACTTCTCCTCTCCTAGCAAAGGACCGGTGTTTGTTATTCGAGACCTTTTTGTGGTTGAACATGATAAGATTGCGTTGGAGCAGTCTTGAACCAAGCAGGTCATGTTGTGGCCTATGAATGTCAAAGACAACAAGGAAGTAGATGCAGACCCCTGAGCTATGCGGTTTCTATGGGTTTCCATATAGATTTCACTTTGATGAAGGATCCTTATGCTACCAAAGAGGATTTCAAAGACGTTTTGGAACAGATTGTAGAATAGAGATTTGGTGACTTTTTTATGTCATCAAGTAGGGTTTTCTTATGATGCAAACCCAGGTTATGTGTGACACAAGGAATTGAGGCCAAAGTAATGGACGAGTACTATGCTCCTCTCTACATGGGGCATAGAGACACCTTGACTACACTTCAAGCTTTGCAGAGCTGCTTCTATTGGTCTACTATGAGAAAGGACATTGAGCTTTATGATTCGAAAATGTTTGGTTTGTCAGAAGGTCAAGTTTGATCGACAAACACCAGCATGACTATTTCACCCATTGAATGCTCTATGGGAGAATATTGCTATGGATTTTTATCTTTGGATTGCCAAAGTTAGGGAATGATGGTATATGGACCTCTTCAGGAAACCAAGAAGATCTACCATGTTACCCAGATAAGCCTGTATTGGAAGATCCACCAGTGTGGAAGAGCCAAAACAGATTGAGTTTCATTCTATGAGAAAAAGAGGAAAGACAATGGTCATATTATTCGCTATTAAATCCCAGAGAAGTACTTCAACCACTATCGAGATATACTTCGAGTTTATTTCTCCTTATAATGATTACTTGGTGTATTGGATTTCATAGTTGGGCGGTCAATACGACCAGATTGCCCAAATGACTATGCAAGAATTCTCGGGCGATCCTAGTGAGCAGATGACCTTGAGCGAGACTCGAGAGTCTGCGTGGTTTCCCTCAGGTACCAGATGGCTCAACACGGTTTCGATGAAACCAGCTAGGACAATCCATGAACAAGAGGATCATTACTTGTGCACTGCATATACTGATATATGTTTGAATTTCTTTGACTTTGTGTGTTGTTTTTGATGTGTAGAGAATGCTTGGATTTATGGCATGTGATAGTCCACTGGGCTCGAGACTACCTGGCCAGTACCTGTTATGAGACTGATAGAAAACACTGTAGTTAATAGGCATTAAGGTTAAAGTAAAAGGGATGTAGATGCAAGCCCAAAGGCCAGTACCTGTTATGAGACTGATAGAAAACACTGTAGTTAATAGGCATTAAGGTTAAAGTAAAAGGGATGTAGATGCAAGCCCAAAGGCCACAAAAGTAGACGCTCCCTTCTAGGGGTAGTTGGGGAGACATTGGATAGTGAAAGGACCATGCCTAGATAATGAAAGGTGAAGGGGCTGAAGTTGGAAGATCATGCATCCCTTAGGCCTATATAGCCATGTGTTTAGGGTCCATTTGGAATATGGTTGGATGGAGAATCAAAGTTCTAGTCTTACAAGTCCTCAAGCTTATAATGCAAGGAGCATTACATTGGTATCAGTGCTAAGTTCTATCTCTTTCATGTTTCCATAAATTCATTGCTAGCTCTAATCTCTACTTCTTAATCTCTCCTCTATTTATTTCCATATGCTAATCCTTAATCTCTTCTCTATTGATTTTCATAATCCTCATATTCCTCAAATCTTCTCCATATAAATACTTATTACTTAATAGATTGGACATACCTCTTGCCTAATTGATTGAGCATACCTCTTGCCTAATAAATTGGACATACTTTGGAGATTCTACATGAAGCAAGTGGAGTACATGCCAACCTTGAAGAATCATTGAAGGAAATATCAACAAGGAGGAATCAACGGAATTGTTCTTCACATCATTTAAGACAATTCATAATTACCCAACCAAGTAAGGTCGTTGTGTTGCATCTTTTTTGCTTTGTAAGAAACTTTCCATTTTACTTATTATTAGAGTAAATAGCTTCTCAAGATGGGAAGGATGAAAATGGGGAGAAGGGAGAAAACCCAATGTCCTCTTGAGGATATTACAAAAACAAATGAAATAGATATGCAAGATTTAGATCTTAATGAGTATGAGGATACAGAAATAAAGGAAATGAAAGAAAAAATCTCTATATATAGAGAATAAACTTGAACAATCATTGAAGGAAATATCAACAAGGAGGAATCAACAGAATTGTTTCTTACATCATTTAAGACAATTCATAATTACCCAACCAAGTAAGGTCGTTGTGTTACATCTTTGTTGCTTTTGTAAGAAACTTTCCATTTTACTTATTGTTAGAGTAAATGGCTTCTCAGGGTGGGAAGGATGAAAATGGGGAGAAGGGAGAAAACCCAATGTCCTCTTTTCACATGGAAGAGGATATTACAAAAACAAATGAAATAGATATGCAAGATTTAGATCTTAATGAGTATGAGGATATAGAAATGAAGGAAATGAAAGAAAAAATCTCTAATATAGAGAATAAACTTAAGAAAATGATGGGTCTTCTTAGCTCCTTAATGAGAGGAAAAGGATTGGGAGTAAAAGAAATATCTAAAAATAATATCGATGAGGGAAGGGAAAAAACACTAGAAATTCTCAAGGATTGAATGAAACCATAGTTGAAGAGGGTCCCAAAACTAGAGACAAGGATATGGTGTTCAAAGATTTAAAAGCACTCACTTTTAGTGGACAAGAGAAGGAGAGAAATAAAGATGCAGTCCATATTTTTCTACAAAAATGGTAAGATTTGCATCTTTTAAGAAATGTACTTGATCATAACCGTCCCATTGAAGCTAGTCTATCCTTACAAGGCAAAGCTTATAAATGGTAGATGAGTTTAGTGGAGGCTAGGCAAGTATCCAATTCTTTGGATTCATTCAAGGAATTGTCCTTAAAGGAATATCTTCTTGAAAATGAAGAAGATCAGAATTGGGAGGAGTGGGATAATTGTTCTATGAAACAAAAGAATTTAAATCTCACTCAATATATAGCTTGCTATAGAGAAATTATCTTAAAACTTAAGGACATAGACAATTTTCAAAAAGTAATAGGCTTCATTAGAGGCCTAAAAAGGGAGTAGAAGAAGGAAGTTCGCTTCAAATAGTCAAAAAAACTTAGACGAGGCTATAAGATTTGCAAAAAAAAAAATGACGATACCATGGGTGATGGTAATCGTAAAGAAAAAGATAAAAAAAATTTCATATAAGCCTCATAGAGAAAATTTTAGTTCTCAAAAAAGAAAGGGTTTTTTCTTTAAAAAAGATGAACCTTCAAAAAAGCAAAAATCCAATCCTAGTAAGTTTCTAAAAAAGCAAGATTTTGAGAGAGCGATTAAGGAAAAACTTTGTTTCTCTTGTCTTGAGCTGGGACATGATAAAAAGTATTGTCCTAAGTCCCAAGGATAAGAACTTACTCGGAATGGTAATGATAAACCTAAAAGAAAATCATTCAAGTGTTAACACTTAAGGATTCTCCTAAGTATAAATTGATCGAGGTTTGTCATTCTGATGAAAAGCTTTGTTGTATGGTGGCAATATCTATGTGGGAACCATCATTTGGACCACATGATTTGGTTCGAGTACATGAAAATATTAAAGATAAAAAAGTTTTCCTCATAGATGATACGGCCACAAATAACTTTTTAAATTACAACTTGGTTAAGAAACTTAAGTTGCCTCAAGTCCCAAGTTCTCATAAGTATATAGTATTATTAGCCAATGGGTATGATAAAGATGAGTGAGATATTGTGGTAAACCAAGTTGGAATAAAGATTCAAGAGTATGAAGTACTTCTGGATTTTCAAGTGATGTGTCTGTCAACCGCAGATGTAATTCTTGGGAGAGAATGGTTATTTTCATCGGGGGAAACACTTTCGAGAAGCTATTTGCATGATACACTAACATTTGAGCATAAAGGAAAATTTATTACATTGCAAGGAGAGCACAATTTACCATCTTCTCCTTTGATATGTAATATTGAGCTCCAAAAGCTTCATCAAGAGAATGAAATAGAACAAATGTTTTTCTGTTATGCAATGCCTCAGTTTAAAAACCATTGTGAAAAGTTTGATTCGTGTATTTGTGAAGTAATTAATTCTTCTTTGAACAATTTATTAGAAGAATTTAAAGATGTTTTTCCGAAAACATTGCCAAAAAGTTTTCCTCCGGATAGAGGGATAGATCATTCCATAGAAGTTTTAAAGGATTCAAAGCCAATTAGTAAGCCACTTTATACAGTAAGTTTAACTAAAAGACAAGAAGTTGAAAAGCATTTGAAAATATTTAAAACAAGGCTTTATTAGGCTAAGTAAGTCTCCTTGGACTTTACCAATATTATTGGTGAAGAAAAAAGATGGATCTATGCACTTGTGCATAGATTATCATGGATTGAATGCAATCACAATAAAAATATAAATTTCCTATTCCCAGGATAGATAGTTATTTGATCAACTCAAAGGTGCTAAATATTTTAGTAAGATAGATTTAAGGTCTGGATATCATCAAGTAAGAATTAGAATTGAAGATGTGTCAAAAACAGCATTTAGGACATCTTTTGGATACTATGAGTTTTTAGTTATGCCTTTTCGTCTAACTAATGCTCCTGCTACTTTTATGACCATGATGAACACTATACTTCATCCTTATTTAGGAAAGTTTGTGGTGGTTTTTATTGATAATATATTAATCTTTAGTGTCATGTGCATCACAGATGCCATGGACATTTCTAGGGCTAGATCCAGAAGAGGCAAACAGATAAAGACCATGAACCAGTAGAAGATGGACATGGAGCAGGACTTGGAGCAAAGCATGGATCAGAGGGGCTGTCGGCTGCAAGAAAGAGGATGCTGGTTGCCAGAGTAGCTGTCGGCTGATGTCAGTAAAGTGGGCAGCAGCAGGCGCATCAAGGAATATGGAAGAGATCCAGTCGGCTGCATTAAATGGATTTTAATGAACTATTAACTGGCCGACCAGCAGTCGGCCAGTTTCCCATGTAATCCAAGGGGCTATAAATAGCCCCCCTTGCTCTATGGTTTAGGCATTCAAACCCACTAGGGGTTGGGATCACTAGAGGTCCCATAGGGGACAGATTTTAGGGTTAACCACCTTTTCAAGAGGGCAGCCAAGGGCTGCAAAGATAAGTATATACTGAATTTTCCAGCACTTCTCACTCTCTCTCTCTACTCTCTCTCTACCTGCGTTTTTGCATCAGATGGTGCGTTTTTGCATCAGAAGGTTTTCAAGAGTGTTTAGGGCTGAAAGAAGACTACCCAGAGCTTACGCATGTTACATTGGTATCAGAGCTTAGGTCATCCTAGGACAGTTCTTAGTTTATATTTGGTGCATGCTGAATTAGGGTTTCTGAAATTAGGGTTTGCGTTTTAGGGTTTACGAGCAAGATTAGGGTTTACGTTTTTGCGTTAAATCTGCATTTTTGCATCAACTTTTTGCTCATTTTCAGCATAGTATAGTGCTAGAAAGTCTAGTTTTCAGCCTAGCATGATCCTAGGGAGTTTAGAAAGCATGTAGAACTCTAAAGTTAGGGTTTTTGGGCTGATTACAACAGGAAAAACAGCAAAATAATATCATGAGTTCAGAGGCAATGGACGATGACTTTCTCACGACTTTGCAGAGTCGTCGAAGACGGGAAGATGAACGATACAAAAGGGAACAAGAACGCTATGCTCAGTATGAACAAATCATCGTTGGGGCCAGGTTTAGGCAACAACTCATAGAAAAGCTTCAAGAAGAGATGCGTCAAGACCCACTTCTATACGAGCAAAGATGGACACAACTCAAGGAGACATGGGCAAAATTCATGGCAGCATCAACAAAGGCCAAGAAGGAATCACCTAGGGTTGTAAAGCAGCCCATGACCGAGAGCGTTTACCCAACGAAAAGAGAGCTTCTAAGACAAGAGTTCTCGGGAGACGTGATCACAGAAAGAGGTGTTTCCGAGGAGGTGCCATTACCCGGGATGCACATGCCAGAACCAGAACCAAAGCCAAAGCTAGAGCCAGAAGCCAAACCAAAACCAGAACCAGAGCTCGCGCAAGTGGATCTTTCCAAATCCTATTTGGAGGAGGATGAGGTCAACCCAATAGTTCCCAAGGAGGTGGTTTTCTCCAAATCCTATTTGGAGAAGGATGAGGTCATCTCGACAATTTCAGAGGAGTTTTCAGAAGATCTAAAGACCAAGCCAGAGAACTTGAAGACCAAGTTAGAGAACTTGGGGATTGAGCCGATGGATATGAAGTGCAATCTTCAATTGGACCAAAACGGAATCGGAGCAAAGGTGTATGGATTACCCCAGTGCTCCAAGCTTAGCAAAAGGGGATGTCATGTGCATCTGTTCATGCCAATGCTCATAGACATGTATATTCTCATAAGCAAATATATGGGTAGATTTAGGGGCAGATTTAGAGCAGATTTTGCAGCCCTACAAGCTCCCGGAAGTGCCCAAGACATAGCCCAATGGTTGGGACACCTTTTGGGCATAGTTTGGACACAAAATATGACTGTTTGGACAATGTTTTGTGGGGAAAATAGGCAAAACCGACTTGATTACGAATTCATTCCTTTTTCCTATAAATAGGATCATTAGGCATTCATTAGAATGATCATTCAAAGATCAAGAGGATCCATTTGTCAGAGTCTGCAAGGCAACAAGGACACAGTGGTGGATCAATAGGAGCTTCTCTTGTTCGATTGCAAGTAGAGGGTTGCAAGGATCTTTGGTATGCATCATGAAGCTGTGAATCAGCAAGATCATTGTATATATAGCATGTTTTGGCAATATATAGTAGATTAGGTCTCTCTCTCTCCTTCTCTTTTGTGTCTTTGCTAAACATAGGATTAGCGTTATCTTCTTTGCTTAGCGTTAATCAGAGCATCAGGCTCAGCAAAGCTAAACACTGATTCAGTCCCAGATGATGGTGTACAGGTCCAAGGTACAGGAAAGTACACGGATTCGAAGCCCAAGGCGGGAACACAGATCGGGAAGAACTCCCAGGAGGTTTGTTGGTGGTGTTCCACAGTGCCAGATGGGGATGGCAGTTCCGTGAGCCAGATAGGTTCTCAGGTAACGGTCCCAAGGGAGGTTGATCCTCCAAGGGTGATGTGAGAGTGCCAGACTCAGTTCCAGGAACGAAGACCAAGACGGTGTTCAGAGTCAGGCAGGAATGGATGGTGGACTAGAGGAAGACCAGATGCATAGATCTTCATCAGAGACAGAGTGGTTTGGAGAACATGCCGCGTTTTCAGAGAAAAAGGTTTGCCAGGGATGGATGATGACAGAGGGACTTCAGGACAGGATTGGGATGATGACAGTCATCCAAGAGCAGGTTGGATTCCCGTCATCAAGTTTAGCAGAGGGGGATGTCATGTGCATCACAGATGCCATGGACATTTCTAGGGCTAGATCCAGAAGAGGCAAACAGATAAAGACCATGAACCAGTAGAAGATGGACATGGAGCAGGACTTGGAGCAAAGCATGGATCAGAGGGGCTGTCGGCTGCAAGAAAGAGGATGCTGGTTGCCAGAGTAGCTGTCGGCTGATGTCAGTAAAGTGGGCAGCAGCAGGCGCATCAAGGAATATGGAAGAGATCCAGTCGGCTGCATTAAATGGATTTTAATGAACTATTAACTGGCCGACCAGCAGTCGGCCAGTTTCCCATGTAATCCAAGGGGCTATAAATAGCCCCCCTTGCTCTATGGTTTAGGCATTCAAACCCACTAGGGGTTGGGATCACTAGAGGTCCCATAGGGGACAGATTTTAGGGTTAACCACCTTTTCAAGAGGGCAGCCAAGGGCTGCAAAGATAAGTATATATTGAATTTTCCAGCACTTCTCACTCTCTCTCTCTACTCTCTCTCTACCTGCGTTTTTGCATCAGATGGTGCGTTTTTGCATCAGAAGGTTTTCAAGAGTGTTTAGGACTGAAAGAAGACTACCCAGAGCTTCCGCGTGTTACATTTAGTCAAAATGAACAAGAACATATTGAGCACCTTAGAAGAGTATTTCAATTATTGAGAAAAAACAAATTATTTGCTAAAAAATCTACATGTGATTTCTTCAAAAAATAAGTGCAATATCTTGGACACGGTGTGTTTGAGGAAGGGATTTGTATGGATCCTGATAAAGTTGAAGCTATATTGAGATGAAAGGCTCCATCTAATATACATGAGTTACAAACCTTTTTAGGACTTGTTGGGCTTTATCGAAAGTTTACACGGAATTATGCTAAGATAACTATTCCAATGAGGAACCAACTTAAAGGAAAAGGAAAATAATTTAGTTGGACTCATGATTAACAAACTAGTTTTGAAAAATTAAATGTAGCAATAGCTACTACTCCTATTTTGCAAATAGTGGATCCAAATGAATCATTTATATTGGACTAGTAATTTTGCTATAGGAACACTATTATTGCAGAAGAGAAGACCCGTTGCATTTGAAAGTAAAAAGTTAGACAAAGCTCAAAGTAACTATTCAACTTATGAGAAAAAACCATTTGCAATTGTGCATGCTCTTAAAAAGTGACGTCATTATTTGTATGGTGCCAATTTTAAAGTATTATATAACCATGAAAGTCTTACATAGTTAAGTACTCAAAAGGAGTTAAAAGGTAGGAAGGCTAGATACGCTGAAATCCTACAAGAGTTTGATTTTCAAATTAGATATAGAAAAGGAAAATTAATGTCGTGGGCAAATGCTCTAAGTCGAGCACCCATGATAAATGAGTTGAGTTTTACTCAACTAGAAATTGAGTTGCTGGCTCACTTAAAAGGAAAATGTGCTAATGATCCTAACTACCAAGTAGTTTGAAATTACTTGATTAAAAAAGATAACTCTGAAATAGAGAGTAAAGAAAATGTAGCTGCTAGTGATAAAAGAGTGTCACTTTAAAAAGATAGTGGTTCAAAGGAATCACTTAAAGAAGGGTCAATAAGTAAAAAAGATCGTTGGAAATTTTTTCCCATCGATAATGAGTACTTGTTATATAAAGGTTGCATTTGTGTATCAAAAGAAGAAAATATTCGTGAGTATTTTTTACTAGAATATCATGACAATCCAAGTGCAGGGCACCCGGGAATTTCTAACACCTATACACTTGTTAAAAGACAGTTTTATTGGACAGGTTTAAAGAAGGACGTCCAAAATTATGTAATAAAATGCCCTGAGTGCCAAGTCAACAACCACTACAAATACCTGAGGGTAAGTAGGAAAGTATTTCTATAGATTTCATAGTAGGACTACCCCAAACGAGTAGAGGTCATGATTCAGTGTGGGTATCAGTGGATAGGTTAACCAAGTTGGTACAATTAATACCAACTAAAAAAGAAGTAAAAACACCAGAATTGGCTAGAATGTTAGTTAGACACTAAACTTAGTATGAGTACGTCTGAACAACCACAAAGCGATGGACAAACAGAAAGGGTTAATCATAAGCAAAATAATTGGAATGAGTATCTTCCATTATTAGAATTTGCTCATAATAGTGCTAAACATTATGCTCTACTGGTTTTAGTCCATTCATGCTAATGTATGGATTTCAACCTAGAGCACCTATAGCTGTTGGATTACAAAAAGAAAACTTGCAGAGTGTAAAAGACTTTCTCAAAGACATGCAAGACATGTTAAACGTTGCAAGAAGCAATGTTAAAAGAGCGTAGGATCATTCTATTAGTTATCAGAAAGATAAAAGAAGACCAATTAAGCTTAAAGAAGGTGATTTAGTCTATGTAAAAGTTTCTGAAAAGTCGAAAACTTTAAAAAGTGAAAAATTCTGTAACATGCAGCGGAATTATTCGTAATTAAGGATCCTGTCACACAAATGCTCACACCGCCTTCTGTATCCTGAGTTTCGCGAGTTTAGTAATCCACTTTATGACTTCAAACTTTAAGAGATTTGACAGAGAGAGAGATAGAAATTATACACCATATGGGGTCTCGAATTACCCACTGAAGGGCTCCCTATCCCGTTACCGGAATAGTATTTGCTTTATTACTTTGAAGAGACTGACTGTAGAGTGACGATAAGCCAAACGCAAGATCTCGAAGGACCAAGAGTCTGGCTGAGCTGTACACGGTTGTAGAAGCACCAATGATGTCCAATCTCGAGCCTATGAACTCTTCCCAATGGATGTAGGAAGGCTACAAATCTGAGGCTGAGAGAAGGGACTCATTGGGACTGTTCTAGGCTATGTATGAATGCTGAAAATGAGTATGAATGCTGAGTTTTACCTTCACCAAGTGGCTGTAGCAAAACGATGCAAACATGGATGCTGAAAACGCAAGGTGCTCTATGGGGTTGAATGTTGTAGATGCTGCGTTTTGCTGAATACAAGCTGAATGCTCAAGCGTTGTTGCTCCTATATGCTGATGGATGAAACGCTGAATTCTCTAATCGCTTATGCTCCTTGTGCTAAAGGCTCCAAGCATTGAGGTCTTTAAGGCTGAGTATGATATGAATGAATGAATGAATGATATGCTCAACTATTTATATGGACACTTTATGCTGGTCGGTTGGCTGAAGGGCTGGCTGATAAATAGATAAACAATGCAAAAATGCCCATTAAATGCTATGAATGATGGAAAAAATACTGGATAAATCCTAATAAATGCTAGATGTTATCTGAAGGCTTTTGTAATGGTTTATATGCAATGGATGAATGTTGTGCATTATGAAGAGTGCTTTCTAATGCAAACCCTAAGGCTTCTCCTAACTCTACATGCATGAATGCGTCTTTTCAAGTGGGTTAAGGGACTTGGACTGACTCACTGACTGTCTAAGGCTGAGAATGACCTACGTAGCTCGTGCTTGACTTATCCTGGACTGAGGATTACAATGGGATCACGACGTACCACAAATATCATCCTAAAAGGAACTAATTCTGTACAATGTTGCACTGATGATGATGAGCCAGCTTGTCACCATGCACTACAGTGCAGAGTGCATGTGACATTCCCTCCTGCTTAGCTTCATGGCTTCCAAGTAGTCCGCCAACAACTAGGGGTACTCTTAAAAGAACTCCTCATCTAGCCATACGGCTTCTGTTAGCATTATTCATCTCGTGGTAGTGTGCCCAAGTTGTGTATCAGGGGTGCCAAGATTTATCCTAAGCAGCACCATATTTTTCCCTCTGTTCATGGCCCTTGGTTGTAGGGTTGGCCACCCATTTTTCACATGTTTATTTTGTCCAGTCATGGGTCTTTTTTCTAGAGCAAGTCGGCCAGCTCCAGTAGGGGCTATATAAGGCCAAGCTCTTACTCACTTGTAGACACCTTGACAGAGGCTTCCAAGCCCGGGTCCTCCCTTATGGGAGTAGTTGTTCATCATGCCCTCACCTACGAGGACCACCCCTTGCACAGGGCTGTTTGTATCATTGCTTCTTCATCATTATGTAGATTCGTTTTCTTTCTCTCTATGTCTCTGTCTCACGCTTTCCGCCGCGCACTTTTGACATGGTATCAGAGCACTAGGTTGAGGCTCTTCTACAGAAGGTGTTCTGGCGTTTTTTCTAAGTAAAGGATTTCTGCGTTTTTTGATACTACTGGTTGCAAAGGAGGGAGCGTTTTGGTCTTTGTCTTGGGCGGCTGGAGGAGGTACAGGGCAGCCCCTACTGGCTGCATTTTCTGCAAGCCTAGGGCGGCCAGAGTAGGTACTCTTCTAGCTGCATTTTCTGTCCTTGTGAACAGGTGAAGGGCAGCCAGCATGGCTGCGTTTTTCTCCAGAGGGGGTGCTGGGCAGCATGCCTGCATTTTCTTCCAGAGGAGGAGGTGCTGGGCAACCTGGCTGCGTTCTTTCTCAGAGGAGATGCTGGGCAGCATGGCAACGTTTTTCTCCAGAGGGGGTGCTGGGCAGCATGGCTGCGTTTTCCCCCAGAGGAGGTGCTGAAGGTGCTGTTTTTTCCTCTTCCCTCTCTTCTTCTTGGTACACGTGCTGCCGGCTGGTTACAGCAGCGTTTTTTTGCATTATCTCATCTGAGTTTTTGGAGGCAGTGGAGGCAGGTGTTCTTTTCCAGGAATGGTGCCTTCCCACATGGCCTTTAGCCCTTGCTCGGCCAATCTTTGCTTTGTCAGAGTTTTCAGCCTCATGGGTGCACACTTGGATTCACATCCTCGAGGAGTGTGTGGAAGACAATTAGTCCTTTCTCGACAGCAGAGGGGGTCTATGAGTTTGCGCCAGTTTAGCATAGTTTTGCTGTTCCTTTAGGTCCTCAGGGTGTTCACCTTGAGAGGGGGATGTGGTTACTTGGCAAGGTGAGCCACCCCTATTCCCCAGGCAAATGGCCTTCTGGATTACAGGCTACAGGCACAGGAGTCTTCATCCCTAGGATGAGCATTGATTTGGGAGCTTGGTGTACAGGTTGATATCGGCATTCATGCAGAGGCAAGCTAGGTCACTTGGTGAGATGAGAGCTGTTGTCGAGGTTCACAGGTACTTGCTCACTTGCAGGATGGGAACAGGATGCATGGCAGGTGTACAGGTTCATTGGGTACAGGTAGGTACTAGTGGAGCAGCAGTTTGGAGCAGATGCTTGACATCATATTGTGCTTTGGGATGATGAGTTGTGGATGGTTGGTTCCACATAGACACGTGACTAGTTGGTTGGGAGCTTGCCAGTTGGGGGTGTCAGGTTTTGGTAGGAGAGCTTTCTTGAGGTCAGTGCAATAGTTAACACCAAAGAGCTCAAGGGGTGTTGCCATGTGATTGGGTGACTCATAGGGGTGTGTGAGTAGTAGTCCCATCACGCGACGGTGAGTTATGGATACAGGTTTTAAAGGTCAAGTGCCAGCAGGATTGTCAGCTACAGTGTTGGAGGTATGTTTCTTCCACTTGGAGTGTTAGCAGGACAGAGAGGCATTCTTGGACCGAGGGATACATGGAGATCCAGAAACCTTGTATTTGGAGATTGGTGCTCAACAAGCTCAAAGTTGAGGTTTGGGTACCAAGGCTGATGTAGACATTGTGGGCCTCTAGGGTGTCTAGAGGGGGTGCCAACAGGGAGACAGTTTGGCGGTGTTCTCTAAGGAGCAGATTTTTTCTTGGAGGTAGAGAGTCAGACGATATCCTTTCTTGAGCTGAAGAGGGAGCACATTGTGTGAACTAGTGTGATACAAGTTGGGTTGGAGATATGGACATCTGGTGGTTCATTTTTTGGATTTTGTTGGACTTCTGGATCAGGAGCAGTTTCTTGGAGTAAGTGGCAGAGGCGGGAGTAGACTGACTTCTCGACTTGTTTCCTTTTCCAGCTCCTTCGACCGGTTTCTCTCCCAGGATGATCTGAGAGGGGGTATTAGCATTATTCATCTCCTAGTAGTGTGCCCAAGTTGTGTATCAGGGGTGCCCAGATTTATCCCGGGTAGCACCATATTTTTCCCTCTGTTCATGGCCCTTAGTTGTAGGGTTGGACACCCATTTTTCACATGTTTATTTTGTCCAGTTGTGGGTCTTTTTTCTAGAGCAAGTTGGCCAACTCCAGTAGGGGCTATATAAGGCTAGGCTCTTACTCACTTGTAGACACCTTGACAGGGGCTTCCAGGCCCGGGTCCTCCCTTATGGGAGTAGTTGTTCATCATGCCCTCACCTACGGGGACCACCCCTTACACAGGGCTGTTTGTATCATTGCTTCTTCATCATTATGCAGATTCGTTTTCTTTCTCTCTGTCTCTCTGTCTCATGCTTTCCGCTGCGCACTTTTGACAGCTTCGTAGGTACCTCGATCTCGGAACTTCTTATAGAACTGACATATCCGTCAACCGGAACCATGCTTCCAACAATGAAGAAGGATCTGCTCCAGGCTCAATGACTTTGGCTTCGTCTACACGTTTGGCTACTGTTCATCTGAAACATCAAAAACTTTTGGTCCAACATATGGTTTTAGCCAAGACACATGGAAAACATCATGCATCGTCCAACTGTTAGGCAATTTCAACTTCATGGAGACATCACTTAACTTTTTAACTATTAGAAAACGTCCAAAACTACGGAATGAAAGCTTGGGACAACGTTTGCCCACTTGTTTCAATCTCTGTTTCATGATGCGCAGATAGACCCAATCCCCTTCCTTGAAGTGGACATCTCATCTAGACTTATTTGCCTGTCTGCTATAAGCTTCCTGGGCTTTGGTCAAGCAGTCTTTAACTGACTCAATGATTTCAGAAAATACTTCCGTCGTTTTATTAGCCTCAAGAGATAGAGACACCAATCTCGTCAAAAGAGAAGAAAAACAGCGACCAAAGGCTGCTTCACGAAGTCCATTGACACTGGATGAATGAGTATCGTTCAAGATGGCTTGAACCAATGGAAGATAATGTTCCCATTTGGACTGTTGGTCATGACAATATGAATTGAGAACATCAAAGGCCAACAGGTTATTATCTCTAGTTCCCCCCAGGTTGTCATTATGAATGGCGAAGAAACGCCAGCAACATTCTTCCGCATGATGGAGAGGACAGCTACTATGATCCATACGATGGCTGCTATGACCCAATAGTTGCAGCATCTGGAGGCTGCTGTATGGCCAGTCTTGTGCCCAAATGGCTGAAGTCTGAAATCTGAAAGAAGAAGAAATGAACTTCACCTACATTTAACAACTGAAAAATTAGAGGGAACCTGTCCCTGCTGATTTGTCACGTACACACCCATCAGGTGTGCAAGTGACATGGCATCGTCAAGCATTCATAAGTATTCAGCAGATAGCATTCAGGATCATTAAGTATTATTCAGAGCATTTTAATTATTATCCAGGCATTCACAACATGTATGGGACTGGCTCAGCCCCATCCTCAGCACATGAGTCATTAAGAGCATTTAGGGCATTTAATACATCAAGTCAGGGCCTGTTAGGACCAGCCGACAGCATCTCTACAGCAGCCAACAGCATTAAATGAATATTTATGGCAGTCGTGAGGTCTAGACACCTGGCCGACAGCAGCCTATCTGCCCAACCAGCATCAGATCAGCATATATAAGCCATCGCATCATTTCAGCATAAGGCATCTGAGCATACTCTCTTCTCTTCAGCGTTTCCTATCTTGGGAGCAAGGGAAACAGCAGATCAGCAGTCTAGTCGGCATATAATCAGCATATAGTCAGCATATTCAGCAATCAAGTCATCTCCTACCTCCTTCATAGAGGGAAGCCGGCATCCAAGGGTGGACCTCAACAGTGGAGCAAGGGACAGTCATTCTCCATCAGCATTCAGCATATCTCTCTCATTCTGAGAAGGATATTCAGCATAGATCTATTTATAGATCTCATTTGTAACCATTGCATATAATATAGCTGCATTGCATTGCATTGACAACTTTGTCTTATCTCTTGAGCATCATTAAGTGAAGTTTTAGTTAGCCTAAGGTTGTTTTACTACGATCAATCCCCCACATGTCACATTATTGCTGGCTGTTGCTTCAGGTCTGGGCTGCTTTGCTGCTGTTTCCACAGTTGTAGGCCGCTCAAGAATGTTTGAGAGGGGCTGAAGGCAGAGGCTGGATAGCAAATGTGAAGATGGAGAATGAGGGTGGTTGGGAGCCCCTTAAATAGTACCCCTTACTGGTTGTGGTCCTGCAAAATGGCCATCTGACCAGCATTGACGACTCCTTTAGTGTAGTGACTCTTTGAGTGTTATATGGGCTCACTGCCTTTCTCATACTTCTGGGTGCCAAAACAAATAATATCCAGCCTAAAGAGTGTGAAACTCATTACTCACGAGATGTCCATCTTATAAAATGTCCAACCAAGCCATAAGTGGGTGAAATCTATTACTCACAGGGTGCCCAGCTTATAAATTGACCACATAACCTTATGAACACGGTTCCCAATTCATAAGTTGTCCTCCACACTATAAGTGAGTGTGAACTGCCAAAAAGAGTCTGTTCCCATGCCAAATCCTTCCCAGACTTCGGGTGCTCACCAGGATGGTTGCCCACATGACACATGCCTAGGCCAAGCTTCAAGCGCGTGGCTCTTTGTGCTGGGTAACCCCCCCATTCACAAAGCTTGTATACCTTCCAACTCCTGGGCGTCCTGGTGTCATCCAGAGCCCGTTTATATACGGAAATTGGGAAATGTCCAAGCTGGTGACACTGTTAGCAGTCATCTCTTGTCTGTACACTATGTCAGGGCCACTGTTGTGGGTGTGCCGGCCCAGTTTTGGTGTTCCCCCATTTTTCCTCACTTCCATGTATTTTTTCCCATTCTTTGCTTGGTGTGGGAGGCTGTCTTTTTCTTGTCGGCTATATCAGATGCTGGCCGACTGGATTCTGGGCCCCGACCAACTGTCCAGCCCCGGCCAACTGCCCTTATGCTGGCCGACTGGGTTTTGTGCTGGTCGTGGGCATCTGGGCTGCTGTCGGATGTTTTAGTGCTGGCCGACCAGCAACCTGGGGCCATATAAAATGGCCCCTTGCCCCCCACACTTGTCATTCTGTATTCCGGGATTTATTGGTGTATATATAGCAAAGTTACACTATCTTCTCTCTCTTGCATCTGTGTATTGCTCTCTACAGCAGTTGTCTTCATTTCCGCTGTGCATTCTGACATGGTATCAGAGCCCCACGTGGCTTGAAGCTTTGAGACAGTGGGACGTTGAGGGTTTGCTGATTTAGATGCTGATTGGAGACTGTTTTGGGTTGTACAGGACTTGGAGATCGGGTAGAAAGCGGCCATCACCGTTTGACAGCCACCTTGCATTCTATTTGCAGCCTCTTCTTCTTCTTTTTCCCCAGCCACCCTCCCTTCACAAGACCTTGTGAACCCTTGAGATGGCAAATTTGCTTGAGATGGCTGAGAAGCACGTGAAGATCACGACACTCCCCACGTTCCGGTGGACCGCCAGTTGGACAATAACAACTACGGCATATGGAAGGTAATGATGGAATCTATTTTGGAGTCCTATGACTTGGCTGATTTCATTGTTGTTGGGGTTCCACGGCCGGAGTTAAGAGGAAGGGGAGTTACCCTCTATTCGGAAGGAACGGGAGGCACAAGCACAGTTATGGGATCGTGTCAATGCCAAAGTCCGTTCTTTCATCTTCCTCAATTGCACACCACAAGTGATCAATCACATAAAGCATATGACGCCGGCCAAAGGTATTTGGCACCATTTGGCTTCTCTCTATAATAGGGTATCACCCATGAAGAGAATCTCCTTGGAAGTTCAGATGCGTGTGATGAATCCTGCGAAGTCGTCGACGATGCTGGGGCACATCAATAAGCTGCAAGCTCTTCAGCAGGAAGTTCTCCAGGCAGGGAAAGAGATATCATCAGAGGATATGGCCATAACGTTGCTTTCACATTTGCCCTCTCAGTACTCAGCCTTTTACTCTTCGCTGATCTCACCAATGGCAGGCTCAGCACAATCACATGGGAGGAGCTTGTGCCCATGGTCTTGGACCAGGAAGAGCGATTCAAGAACCCTCCACAGAGCGGAGATTCTGAGGCCTTAACTGGCCAACAGCGAAAGGCCGTAACAACAAGGGCAAAGGGAAGGCTTCATCGGAGAAGTCTTCTCAGAAGAAGCCCGATTCAGACCGCGAGAAACTGAAGGCCGAGAGGACCTGTAATGATTGTGGCGAGAAAGGCCACTATTGGAGGAAGTGTCCTAAGCGGACTAGAAAGAGTGCTAATTCTTCAGCTTCAACTGTTTGTGCACTTGGAGATGCTGGACACCGATGCTTATCTTCTTCGAGCGAGGAGGCAGTTGGCTTCACCGCCAAGGATACTCGGGAATGGATTCTTGATAGTGGTGCTTCCAGGCACATGACTTCTTCCCGTGATTTCTTTCAGGATCTCAAATGACAGTCAGGTCGCATTTTCATTGGCGACAATTCCACCATACCGATACACAATGAGAGCCGGATGGAGATCATTCCCAACGGCAGAGGGAGGAAGCATTCCTCTCGTGTTCTTTATGTCCCCACACTTGGTTTTCATCTGTTGTCAGTGCATGCAGTGTGCAAGATTGGCTTGAGGAGCATTCTGTTGCTCTACGGGACCGCGAGACTGGCCAGGTTGTTTGGGAAGGCGGCGTGGAGAATGGTATACACAAACTCTCCGCACTCTCCTCTTTGACAGGTTGTCAGATTGGTGATTTGTGCCATTTTCAATTTGGCCACTTGAATGTGGATGCGCTGCAGCGAGATTTTCGAGACCAGATGGTGGTTGGCTTGCCAGATCTTGGCAGCAGGCAAGGACGCTGTAGTTCTTGCATTCGTGGTAAGCAGCACAAGGAATCTTTTCCGAAGCAGGGTTCCAAGCGGGGGCTTTGAAACCTTTGGAGTTGGTACACACTGACATGTGTGGACCTATGCAGACAGCATCCTTGGAAGGTTCTTTGTACTTTATGCTGCTTGTTGATGATTGTTCCACATTCACATGGGTTTATTTCCTTTCACAGAAGGACCAAGCTTTTGCTCGGTTCAAGGAGTGACATGTGATGGTGGAGAAAGAGTTTAGCTTGCAGATTAAGACTCTTCGAGGTAACAAAGGGAAAGACAAGAACATCTCCATGTACTATTCTCTTTCTTGCCAAGTCAAAAGTAGTTGAGCATAAGAACAGGACTATGGTGGAGATGGCGAGGACGATGTTGGAGCATCGTGATCTTCCTCATCCACTTTGGGGAGAGGCTATGGCTGCGGCTGTCCATATCCTCAACCGTTCTCCGATGACTTCAGTACCGAACATGACTCTCTTTGAGGCATATTTTGGCAAAAAACATGATGTCTCCCATTTCCGTGTATTTGGGAGCGATGCATATGTTCACATTCCGAAGACGCAGAGGGGGAAGCTCGACTCAAAGTCCCAAAAGCTTGTCTTTGTGGGATATAACTCTCTTTCCAAGGGATACAAGTTGTATGATCCAGAGTGGAACAAGGTTGTCGTCAACAAGGATGTGGTCTTTGATGAGCATGTTCCGTGTAACATGTCATGTGCATGAAAGATGCCATGGACATTCTCAGTTGCTGGTCTAGAAGAGGCAGCCAGATAAAGAGTATGAACCAGATAGAGTTAGGATTTTGCGCACAAGGTGCAGATGAGGTAGTAGCTTGGACTTGGAGCCATGGCTTGAATTGACATTGGAAAGCATGGAAGGTGCTGTCGGCTGCCTACAGGACCAATCTGTTGTACCAGAAAGCCAGGCGGCTGAGAACTCACCATGACATAGCAAGAATATCATTTGGCGCAGCTTTTATGGAATTATGTGCCCAGTCAGCTGGCCGACTGCTAGTCGGCCAGCACTCCAAGGTTACAAGAGGCCTATAAAAGGCATAGGGTGCTCATTGTGTTGGGCATTCAGTCCTCTAGGGATTGGGTCCTTAGGGTCCTAGAGTAGGACAAGATTTTGGGTGTTTACCACCTTTTGTATAAGGTAGCCTATGGCTGTAGTGGAGGTACCTTTTTGTACCATAGTAATATACTGAATTTCTAGCATATCTCTCTCTCTCTCTACTCTTTCTCTCCATATCTGCGTTTTGCATCAGCGTGTTCCAGGAGTGTTTAGGGTTGAAAGAAGACCCCCAAAGCTTCCGCATGTTACATTGGTATCAGAGCATCAGGCTCAGCAAAGCTAAACACCGAATCAGTCCCATATGATGGTGTACAGGTCCAAGGTACAGGAAAGTACACGGATACGAAGCCCAAGGCAAGGAACACAGAATCGGGAAGAGCTCCCAGGAGGTTTGTTGGTGGTGTTCCAAAGAGCCAGAGGGGATGGCAGTCCTGTGAGCCAGATAGGTTCTCGGGCAATGGTCCCAAGAGAGGTTTATCCTCCAAGGGGTGATGTAAGGGTGCCAGACTCATTTCTCAAGAATGAAGACCGAGACAATGTTCAGAGTCAGGGCAAGACTCGATTGGGGACTAGCTGGAACAGATGCATAGATCTTATTCTGAGATAGAGTGGTTTTGGAGAGACCGGGCCAAGCTTTCAGAGAAAAGGATTGCTAGGGATAGATGGATGACAGAGGGACTTCTGGAAAAGATTGGGATGATGACAGTCATCCAAGAACAGGTTGGAATCCAAGAACAGGTTGGAATCCCATCATCAAGTTTAGCAGAGGGGGATGTCATGTGCATGAAAGATGCCATGGACATTCTCAGTTGCTGGTCCAGAAGAGGCAGCCAGATAAAGAGTATGAACCAGATAGAGTTAGGATTTCGAGCACAAGGTGCAGATGAGGTAGTAGCTTTGACTTGGAGCCAGGGCTTGAATTGGCATTGGAAAGCATGGAAGGTGCTGTCGGCTGCCTACAGGACCAATCTGTTGTACCAGAAAGCCAGGCGGCTGAGAACTCACCATGACATAGCAAGAATATCAATTGGCACAGCTTTTATGGAATTACGTGCCCAGTCGACTGGCAGATTGCTGGTCGGCCAGCACTCCAAGGTTACAAGAGGCCTATAAAAGGCATACGGTGCTCATTGTGTTGGGTATTCAGTCCTCTAGGGATTGGGTCCTTAGGGTCCTAGAGTAGGACAAGATTTTGGGTGTTTACCACCTTTTGTATAAGGCAACCTATGGCTGTAGTGGAAGTACCTTTTTGTACCATAGTAATATACTGAATTTCCAGCATATCTCTCTCTCTCTACTCTCTCTCTGCATATCTGCGTTTTGCATCAGCGTGTTTCCAGGAGTGTTTAGGGCTGAAAGAAGACCCCCAGAGCTTCCGCATGTTACATAACATGCAGAGGAAGTATTCGTAATTGAGGATCTTGTCAGACAAATGCTCACACCATCTTTTGTATCCTGAGTTTCACGAGTTTAGCAATCCACTTTAAGACTTCGAATTTAAGAGATTTGAGAGAGAGAGAGAGATGGAAATTGTACACCATATGGGGTCCCGAATTACCCAATGAAGGGCCCCCTATCCCGTTACCAGAATAGTATTTGCTTTATTACTTTGAAGAGACTGACGGTGTGACTGACGATAAGCCAAACGCAAGATCTCTGAAGACCAAGAGTCGGGCTGAACTGTACATGGCTGTAGAAGCACCAATTTGATGTCCAATCTCGAGCCTATGCACTCTTCCCAATGGAATGAGGGAGGGATGCAAAGATGAGGCTGAGATAGGGACTGTCTTGGGACTGTTCTAGGATATGTATGAATGCTGTAAATTATATGAATGCTGGGTTTTACCTTCACCAATTGGCTGTAGCAAAACGATGAAGAGATGAATGCTGAAAACTGTTTGTATGCAGAAAACGCAAGGTTTACTGATGGCTGAATGCTGTAGACTGCTGCGTTTTGCTGATGGAGGGCTGGATGCACATGCATTGATGCTCCTAGGGCTGTAGGATGACACACTTCTCCAAAACGCAGGTTGTTAAAGTGAACTATGGGCTGAAGACTAAAACGCTGAAGCGCTTGAGGCTGAATTCTGATTTTTGGATGATATGAATGAATGAGCAAAGCACTCCTATTTATAGTACCCTGAGGATGGTCGGTGGCACTAGATGCTGGCCGACTGCATAATAAATGCTACACGACTGATAAATGGTGTTAAATGCTAGAAATTGTGGGGAAAATACCAGATAAAACCTAATAAATATTCTAATAAATACTAGATGATATCTGAGGGGTTCTGCAATGGTCTAAAATTCTAAATGCAATGGATGAATGATATGCAATATGCAGAGAGTGCTTTCTAATGCAAACCCTAAGGTTTCTACTGACTCTACATGCATGAATGCGTCTCTTCAAGTGGGTTAAGGGACTTGGACTGACTGACTGACTGACTGTCTAAGACTAAGAATGACCTACGTAGCTCGTGCCTGACTTATCCTGGACTGAGGATTACAATGGGGTCACGGCATATGACAAATATCATCCTAAAAGGAACTAATATTGTACAATGTTACACTGATGATGATGAGCCAGCTTGTCACCATGCAGAGTGCATGTGACATTCCCTCCTGCTTAGCTTGGCGGCAGATTCATGGCTTCCAAGTAGTCCGCCAACAACTGGAGGTACTCTTGAAAGAACTCCTCATCTAGCCATATGGCTTCGTGGGTACCTCGATCTTGGAACTTCGTATAGAACTGACATATCCATCAACCGGAACCATGCTTCCAACGATGAAGAAGGATCTGCTCGGGCTCAATGACTTCAGCTTCGTCTACCACGTCTGGCTGCTGTTCATCTGAAACATCAAAAACTTCTAGTCCAACATATGGTTTTAGCCAAGACACATGGAAAACATCATGCATCGTCCAACTGTTAGGCAATTTCAACTTCATGGAGACATCACTTAACTTTTTAACTATTGGAAAACGTCCAAAACTACGGAATGAAAGCTTGGGACAACGTTTGCCCACTTGTTTCAATCTCTGTTTCAGCATGCGCAGATAGACCCAATCCCCTTCCTTGAAGTGGACATCTCCTCTAGACTTATTTGTCTATCTGCTATAAGCTTCCTGGGCTTTGGTCAAGAGGTCTTTAATTGACTCAATGATTTCGGAAAATGCGTCCATCGTTTTGTTAGCCTCAAGAGATGGAGATACCATTCTCGTCAAAAGAGAATAGAAACGGCAACCAAAGGCTACCTCATACAAAGTCCGTCTGACATTGGATGAATGAGTATCGTTCAAGATGGCTTGGACCAATGGAAGATAATGTCTCCATTTGGACTGTTGGTCATGACAATATGACTTTGAGAACATCACAGGCCAACTGGTTATAGATTTCTGTCTGGCCAT
This sequence comes from Cibotium barometz, assembly GCF_041138505.1. Taxonomy (NCBI): domain Eukaryota; kingdom Viridiplantae; phylum Streptophyta; class Polypodiopsida; order Cyatheales; family Cibotiaceae; genus Cibotium; species Cibotium barometz. The sequence goes on along the minus strand of NC_141107.1, from coordinate 31,419,048 downwards.
CTGTGTGTGGATAGAATGCACTAGACAACTGTAACTTGGTTCCAAAGTTCTCGAACAATGCCCTCCAAAAATGCGAGGTGAACTTGGAATCCCTGTCTGATGTAATAGTGCTAGACAAACCACAAATGGGATACCAATGCTTGAGAAAAAGGTAGGCTACGTCCTCCGTTGTGGCCGTATGCTTGCATGGGATGAGCATGCAGAACTTACTGAAGCAATCCACAATGGTAAAACACTGACTGTTACGGGATTCGGTGGATGCTGGTAGAGGCCCTACAAAGTCCATAGATATGTCGATGAAAGGTCCATCGAGAATAGGTAAAGGTTGAAGTAACCCACCCTTCTTTGTATGTGAAACCTTTACTTTTTGACAAATCTTACAGGCTTAAACATGTGAACACTGAATATACATCACGCCTCAATTTTGACCAATAAATGGGTCGTTCTAATTTCTCGAGGGCGTTCTAATTTCTCGAGGGTACTGTTGATACCTCTATGTCCTCCAACTAAGGAGTCATGGGCATCATGGAGAAGAGCTGATCGCTTTTCCCGAATGACACAGAGGCGGTTCTTGAAGAACAACCAACCGTTCTGTACTGAATAATGGCCAGGCTCAGAAGTGAGGGCCAAATTATACTGAGTACCAAACTCAGGGGAGTCGACATACTGGTCTTTCATGCTATCTAAGTCCTTCCCCGTGATTTCGAGAATGGTAGACTCCTGGACTGCCTAGATGCTGGCCTTTCGACTAAGAGCATCTACTACTGGGTTATGCTTACCAGGGATGTACTCAATCATTCCTCCAAACTGTTAGAAGAGTTAACTCCACTTGGCCTGCCAATCACTCCACTGGGCACTTGGCATGGTTTGAAGCCACTTAAGTGCTTGGTGGTCTGTTTTTATTGTGAAGACATGTCCATAAAGAAAAGGCTTCCAATGTTTGAGCGTTGTGATCACACCCAAAAACTCTTTGTCATAAACCGAATAATTCTTTTCAGCGACATCCAACTTTCTACTGTAGTATGCCACGGGTCTATTGTCCTGCTGGAGAACTGCACCTATGGCTATATTGCTGGCCTCGGTAATGACCTCGAAAGGTTCATCCCAAGATGCTAACTTCAAAACAAGTGCTTCTGAGGCAGCTTTCTCGAGTGCACGGAATGCATCAAGCGCCTTGCCTGCGACTAAGACTTTTTGTTTACGAGTCTTCACCCCCTTGAGCAAGTCGGTGAGAGGTGCTGCAAGGTTGGCAAACTTATGCACATGGGTGCTGTAGGCTTGACAAAGACCTACGAAAGAACAGATTTCTTAGGCGGTATAAGGGATGTCCCAATCTAAGATTTCCTGAACCTTTGAGGGGTCTAGTCAAATCCATAGTTGTTTCTCGTACGCGTACGAACCTGTTCGTACGTACGAGTCGTACGGTACAATACCGTACGAATTCGTACGATATCGTACGGTACGAGTTAGGGTTTTTTTTTCCAAAAAAATTTTTCCCTTGAAAAAAAAATTCCAAATGCTAAAAAAAAAATAGAAACCCTGCTTTACGAAGATCCCAAATGCTCGCAATACTTCGCAACTTTCGTGTCCACTCAGTATTCCATATGGGGTTGTGGAGAGACCTAAAAATTCTGGCGAGGTAGACTGGTAGTGTACACTTGATTGGTAGGATGAGAGAATCTTGCTACATCACTTGGGGATCCCTGGTATAGGTAGGCTAGACAATTAGATTCTCAAGTTATGCACAAGGGAGAACATTTGGACATGGCCATTTTGATCTAGAGAGGAGTCCCTAAACTTATCACCCTAGATGTACTCCTCGTATTTGTGCAAGGACGGTCCCTTAGTCATAAACGCTACACTGGGAGACCTTTGGTATTGCATTACCCATCCAGGTTCTTTTTTGGAGACAATCGGGAGATCCAACCGGGAGAGACACATATCCATGTACTAGTTTCTCAAGCACTGTAGACTCCTCCCCTCCCAACCTTCCCTCACATTCAAGCCTGAAGCTCCATAGCTTGTAAGTGTAAAAAATAAAAATCGTATTTTATCGTACCGTATCCCAAAATTTCATATCGTACCGAATATTCCCGTACGGTATCGTACCGTACGGTATCGTATTTTCGTACCGTGACAACTATGGTCAAATCCCATCGGAACCTATGATATAGCCCAAGTATTGAACTTCCTTAACGCCAAAGATAGACTTTTTGGCATTTATGTAGAGCCCATTATCTCGCAAAAGTTGCAAGACTTTCTCCACATCTTTCTCATGCTGCGCCGCAGTGGCTAAGAATACAAGTATGTCATCGAGAAAGATGAAGACACACTTACCAATGAGAACTGCGAGAATCCTTGACATCATTTTATTGAAGATTGTGGGTGCATTAGTAAGCCCAAAAGGCATGACTACGAACTCGTAGTGACCACGCTCTGTCTGGAAAGCTATTTTGGGACTGTCAGCTTCGAAAATTCGGACCTGATGGTAACCACTCTTGAGGCACCGTCTAAACGCTCCAAAATGTACTCAATCCTTGGCATAGGAAACTTATTCTTAATGGTGAGTTTATTTAATGCCCTGTAGTCTACACAAAGACATGCAGACTTGTCCTTCTTTTGGACAAATAGGATGGGTGCAGCAAATGGTGAGAAAGAAGGCCGAACGAATCCGGCTCGGAGGAGCTCAGATAACTGTCTTTCTAGCTCGCCCTCTAAAGTCTTGGAAAGACAATAGGGAAACCTACTAGGAGGTTTTGATCCAAGGACCAAATCAATATGATGGTCCTCAAGATGGGATGGAAGGAGACTGGCGAAAGATCGTCCCTAAGCATAATGTCCTGCTGTCTAGACAGTAGGTCTGCTAGCTGTGGGACTAAAGATGAGAGAGGTGCTATCAATGAGGTAGAGGCTGCTTGAGCACGAACATAAAGTAATGCTCCTTTTGCTCCCTTGCGGATAGCTCGTCGGGCCTGGGGGTGCGAAATCAATGGGATGCCGAGAATGTCACATGCACTCTGCACTGTAGTGCATGGTGACAAGCTGGCTCATCATCATCAATGCAACATTGTAACAGTATAAGTACCTTTCAGGATGATATTTGTCGTACTCCGTGACCCCATTGTAATCCTCAGTCCAGGATAAGTCAGGCACGAGCTACGTAGGTCATTCTCAGCCATAGCAAGTCAGTCAATCAATCCAAGTCCCTTAACCCACTTGAAGAGACACATTCATGCATGTAAAGTCAGTAGAAATCTTAGGGTTTGCATTAGAAAGCATTCTGCATATTGCACATCATTCATTCATGGCATCTAGACCATTGCCCCAGATATCATCTAGTATTTATCAGGATATTTACTAGGAATTTTTTGGTATTTTTCCCATCATTTTCAGCATTTTATACATCTTTTATGCATTTATTGTGGACATGAGCAGTCAGCCAGCTCTGTAGCCAACCGATTGGCTCACTTGGTCCATATAAATAGATCAGCATGTTATTCATCCATTCATTCATCATATTCAGCATAGAGCATTCAAGCGCTTGGAGCCTTCAGCACAAGGAGCATAAAGCGATTGCAGTTTCCAGCCCTCAAACCTCAGCGTTTTCCTCCTATTGCACTAGGCGCACCAACGCATGAGCATACATCAGTAAAACGCAGCAGTTTCAGCATTCAGCCAACATTCCACCTTGCGTTTTCTGCATCCATACAGTTTTCAGCATTCATCATCTCATCGTTTTGCTCCAGCCACTTGGTGAAGGTAAAACGCAGCATTCATACACAGTCTAGAACAATCCCAAACAGCCCCTCTCTCGGTCTCAGCTTTGCATCCCTCCCTCATTCCATTGGGAAGAGTGCATAGGCTCGAGATTGGACATCATTGATGCTTCTACAGCCGTGTACAATTCAGCCCGACTCTTGGTCTTCAGAGATCTTGCGTTTGGCTTATCGTCAGTCACACCGTCAGTCTCTTCAAAGATAATAAAGCAAATACTATTCCGGTAACGGGATAGGGGGCCCTTCAATGGGTAATTCAAGACCCCATACGGTGTACAGTTTCTCTCTCTCTCTCTCTCATATCTCTTAAAAGTTTGAAGTCTTAAAGTGGATTGCTAAACTCGCGAAACTCAGGATACAGAAGACGGTGTGAGCATTTGTGTGACAGGATCCTCCAATACGAATACTTCCGCTGCATGTTACATTGGTATCAGATTCAGCTTGTCCACACACACCGTATCCTAGCATGAGGGCATCCTTGGACGGTCAGACTGCATTCCGGCACGACCACCGACTTCAGCATCATGTCTACAGAGGAGAGTACCCATCAGCCGGAAGACATCTCCCCCGAAGGAGACCTTGCTCTTCCGACTACAGCAAACACCATAGCTCTTCTTAGAGCTCAGAACCAGCCGCTCATGGAGCGTCTCCAACTCTTGGAGGCAACAGCAGCACGTCCTCCTCCGCCTCCAGCAACCCCCGACTACATCTCCCTCTTCTTTCAGATGGAACAACAAAGAAGAGAAGACGAGGCCAGACGGAGAGAAGAAAAAGCAGAAGCAGAAGCAAGAAAACAACAAGAAAAAGCAGAAAGACGGGTCTATGAGGAAGCCCAACGCAGGATCGACGAAGACCGGCGTCAGGCTGAACTTGCCGCTCGGGAGCACCAACGAGAGCTCGATCAAGAACGTATGTTACTCGAGCACCAAAGGAAAAAGGAGGCCATTTATCTTAGATACCAGCACCTCTCTTCAGCTTCTCCCGCCTCAGGTGCCACTAGCCCCAACAGTCCGCAGCATCAACTACCGTCATTCACAATCAACCAAATTTCAGTAAGTATGATGGTTAAGTGTGATCATCTAGCAATTAATCAGATCATTCGTCAATTTACTCCGCATTTTCCATTAGCTAGGATCACAGATCCTCAGGATAGAGTCCACGTAGCGGCTCCCCATCTCACTGGTGAGGCAGCCACAGATGAGGACATAGCTCGTCTGTTTCTCAAGCATTGGTACCCAATTTGTGGTTTGCCTAGCACCATTACATCAGATAGAGATTCCAAGTTTACCTCACATTTCTGGAAGGCATTATTTGAAAACTTCGAAACTAAGTTGCAGTTTTCTAGTGCATTCCATCCGCAGACAGTCAGCCAAACAAAAATTAATAACCAGTTGGCCTTTGATGTTCTCAAGTTATATTGTCATGACCAGCAGTCCAAATGGGAACATTATCTTCCATTATCTTCCATTGATCCAAGCTATCTTGAACGACACTCATTCATCCAGTGTCGGACGGACTCCATATGAAGTAGCCTTTGGTCGTCGTTTCTCCTCTCTTCGACGAGATTGGTGTCTAATAAAACCATGGAAGCATTTTCCGAGATCATTGAATCACTCAAGGACCGCTTGACCAAAGCACATGAAGCCTATACAAGACAGACGAATAAGTCTAGACGAGATGTCCACTTCAAGGAAGGGGATTGGATCTATCTGCGCATCATGAAACAAAGATTGAAACAAGTGGACAAACATTGTCCCAAGCTTTCATTCCATAGTTTTGGACCTTTCCCAATAGTCAAAAAGTTAAGTGATGTCTCCATGAAGTTGAAATTGCCTAACAGTTAGACACTGCATGATGTTTTCCATGTTTCTTGGCTAAAACCATATGTTGGACCAGAAGTGTTTGATGTTTTCCATGTTTCAGATGAACAACAGCCACACGTGGTAGACGAAGCCGAAGTCATCAAGCCCGAGCAAATCCTTCTGTAGCCAGCCGACTGGCTCACTTGGTCCGTATAAATAGATCAGCATGTTATTCATCCATTCATCATAGAGCATTTAAGCGCTTGGAGCCTTCAGCACAAGGAGCATAAAGCGATTGCAGTTTCCAGCCCTCATACCTCAGCGTTTTCCTCCTACAACACTAGGCGCACCAACGCATGAGCATACATCACCAAAACGCAGTAGTTTCAGCATTCCACCTTGCGTTTTCTGCATCCATATAGTTTTCAGCATTCATCCATTCATCGTTTTGCTCCAGCCACTTGGTGAAGGTAAAATGCAGCATTCATACTCATTTACAGCATTCATACACAATCTAGAACAATACCAAACAACCCCTCTCTCAGCCTCAGCTTTGCATCCCTCCCTCATTCCATTGGGAAGAGTGCGTAGGCTCGAGATTGAACATCATTGGTGCTTCTACAGCCGTGTACAGTTCAGCCCGACTCTTGGTCTTCATAGATCTTGCGTTTGGCTTATCGTCAGTCTCTTCAAAGATAATAAAGCAAATACTATTCCCGTATCGGGATAGGGGGCCCTTCAGTGGGTAATTCGGGACCCCATACGGTGTACAGTCTCTCTCTCATTCATCTCTCTCTCTCTCTCTCTCTCTCTCTCTCTCTCTCTCTCTCTCTCTCATTCATCTCTCTTAAAAGTTTGAAGTCTTAAAGTGGATTGCTAAACTCGTGAAACTCAGAATACAGAAGACGGTGTGAGCATTTGTGTGACACGATCCTCCAATACGAATACTTCCGCTGCATGTTACAGAATGCTTCTATCCCCACGAATCATGACGGGCTCGGGAAAACCTTTACAGATAGTAAAAGTGTCCTACCCCCAATCGGGAATAGGCTCATATTGGCGAAACCACTGGATTCCTAAGATCATGTCACACCCCAAAAGAGGCAAGACAATGAAATCTCGTTGGAATGAGGCCTTCTAAACTTCAAAGGCAAACTGTTGTGCCTTCTAGGATATGTGGGTGCAGAGACCAGGTGTGAACCCGTCCACATCCAGATGATAGGGTACAAATGTGCAGCTCATCTTGTTAGCCAACTAGGGAGAGATGGCGTCTTCAAAACTGCCCATGTTGAATAGGACTACAAACTGTCGGCCCTTGGCAGAGCCATAAGCTCGGATGAGGCTTTTTTGTGCAGCAATGCTCTCACCCTCCTGCTTAGCATCAAATACCACGGATGGCATAGGATGCATAGAAGGTAAAAGCTGAACCGCATTGGTGGTAGTAGGCGGGGCTAGAGGAGTTGGGGATGCTGTAGCAATTGTGGCAAAAGGGGCTTTGGTGGCTTGTTCCGCTCGCCATTTGTGGCAATCCTTCTTACCGTGCCCTATGATGTGACAGAAAAAACATATGTTTTTTGATTGGTATTTCATTTGCTCCTCTGGAGGAAGATAACCTTCAATAATGCCTGCATTAGCCTTTTCATCGGGGGTTTTCTTAGGCTTGGATTCTTTATCCTTCTTACCCCCTGAACTGGAGCTATTACTGCCGTCCTTCTTAGCATCTTTAGGAGATGCATTACCTTTCCCTCCCTGTGCAGCAGATTACTGGAATTTGGTACTGGACTCGGATGACTGCTTGGGCTTGCCTCCGTTCATCTTCATTTCTTCATTCTGAGCGAGTCAAAGCCCGGTCATATGTACTGGGTTCAAAGTTGCGAACTGTGAACCGGATGTTGGGATCTAATCCACAAATGAATTGATCCATCTTGGCCTGCTCAGATAACCCTAATTGTTGTGCTAAAGTTATTACCTTTCCGGAAAGCTGAAGCACTAGTGACCCGTTCTGTTTGAGTCCATAAAACTCATTTGCTAGGCCGGTCATATTGGGGCAGGAGAAATCTGGTCTTAAGGTCATGAACAAATGTATCCCAGCTAAAAGCTGTGACACCTGTGGTCTGGTCTGTATGAAGACTAGACCAATGCTGACACCAAGTGATTGCTTCACTTGTAAGGTGGAGAGCCGCTACGTGGACTCTGTCCTGAGGATCAATAATCCTAGCTAATGGAAAATGAGCAGTAAATTGATGAATAAACTGATTAACTATTGAATGATCACACTTACCATCATACTTACTAAAATTTGGTTGACTTCGAATGACGGTAGTCAATGTGGCGGGCTGCTAGCCGGTGGCACCTAAGGCTGGGGAAACTAAAGAGAGGTGTTGGTACCTAAGATGCATTGCCTCCTTTTCCCTTTGGTGCTCGAGTAACATACGTTCTCGATCGAGCTCTCGTTGGTGCTCCCAATGTCACATGCACTCTGCACTCAGTGCATGGTGACAAGATGGCTCATCATCACAAGTGCAGCAGTTGTACAGTTTTAGAACCCAATAGGATGATAATTGTCGTACGCCGTGACCCCATTGTACATCCTCAGTCCAGGATAAGTCAAGCACGAGCTACGTAGGTCATTCCTCAGCCTTAGCGGGTCAGTCAGTCAGTCAAGTCCCTTAACCCACTTGGAGAGAATCATTCATGCATGTAGAGTCAGAAGAAGCCTTAGGGTTTGCATCAGAAAGCACTCTGCATCCTGCATAATATGCATGCATATGCCTGTGCATCATTTAGAACATCCCCGACGCCTTAGGGAATTTACTGGGATTTATCTGGTATTTTTTCCATATTTATTAGTATTTATTTAGCATTATTTGCATTATTGGGCATTTATAAATATAAACTTTATTAAATGACCAACCTCCAATTAGTATAAATAGGCTTGCATAGAGCTTAGTTTCTCATTCAGTCTTCATTGTGCTAAGAGCTCTTCTCCTCAGCCCTAGGAGCATCCGTGCTTTCAGCCATAGACTAATCCCGCCCTTGGAGCTCATAAGCTTGCTTCTCCAGCCCTTGAGAACCCCTTGCTTCATACAGCCCTAGGCGCCTGCTATCAGCCTCCAATCAGCCTGTTTTCAGCATCAAAGCAGTCTTGATGCAGTCCACCATAGTCTCTAATTCAGCATACAGCCCTACCTCAGATCAACGCCAGAAATCAGCAGCAGTCCATCAGCGTTTCTGTCCAGCAGCCTGCGTTTTCCAGCAGCATCAGATCCCTGCGTTTTTCTGTCCAGCAGCCCCTATATTTCATGCGTTTCAGTCCATCAGTTCCCTACAGGTCTGCGTTTCTGTCCACAGCAGTCTCCAGCCCTGAATCAACAGTTTGTAGCAGTTTCCCAGCCCTGAATCTGCAGTTTGCATCAGTATCCAGCCTTCTGTGCATCATCCATACATGCAGCAGTCATCTGGTGAAGGTAACACAGCATTCATAAGTGTTTTCAGCATTCTAACATAGTGTAGAACAGTCCACCTTCTTCTTCTCTCAGCCTCAGGTGTGCAGCCCTTCCTCATGCCCTTGGGAAGAGTGCATAGGCTCGAGATCAGGTCATCGAGGTGTTTCTACAGCAGTGTACAGATCAGCCACTCTCCGATCCTCCGAGATCTTGCGTTTGGCTTATCTACAGTCCACAGTCATTCTCTCTAAAGAAATAAAGCAAATACTATCTCGTTATCGGGATAGGGGGCCCTTCAGTGGGTAATTTGGGACCCAATCTGGTGTACAGTTCTCATCTATCTCTCTCTCATCTCTTTAAAGTTTGAAGTATTAAAGTGGATTGCTAAACTCACGAAACTCAGGATACAGAAGACGGTGTGAGCATTTGTGTGACAGGATCTTCCAATACAAAGACTTCCACTACATATCACATTGGTATCAGATTCAGATTGTCCACACACACCGTATCCTAGCGTGGGGGCATCCTTGGATGGTTAGATTGCGTTCCGGCACGACCACCGACTTCAGCATCATGTCTACAGGAGAGAGTACTCATCAGTCGGAAGACGTCTCCCCCGAAGGAGACCTCGTTCTTCCGCCTACAGCAGACACCATAGCTCTTCTTAGAGCTCAGAACCAGCTGCTCATGGAGCGTCTCCAACTCTTGGAGGCAACAGTAGCACGTCCTTCTACACCTCCAGCAGCACCCGACTACATCTCCCTCTTCTTTCAGATGGAACAACAAAGGAGAGAGGACGAGGCCCGAAGGAAAAGAGAAAAAGAAGAAAGACAGGACTATGAGGAAGCCCAACGCAGGATCGACGAAGACCGGCATCAGGCTGAACTCGTCGCTCGGGAACACCAACGTGAGCTTGATCGAGAACGTATGTTACTCGAACACCAACGGGAAAAGGAGGCCATACACTTGAGGTATCAGCAGCTCTCCTCAGTCTCCCCAGTCATAGGTGTCACCAACCAGCAACCCGCAGCAGCATCAACCACCATCATTTGCAGTCAACCAAACTTCAGTAAGTATGATGGTAAGTGTGATCATTCATCAGTTAATCAATTTGTTCATCAGTTTAATGCTCATTTTCCATTAGCTAGGATCACAGACCCACAAGACAAAGTCCGCGGCTCCCCATCTCACTGGTGAGGCAGTCACTTGGTGGTAGCATTGGTCTAGTATTCATACAGACCAGGCCACAGGTGTCACAGCCTTTGACTGGGACATCTTTGTCCATGACCTGAAGACCAGATTTCTCCCGCCCCAGTACATGACTGGTCTGAAAGACGAGTTCTATAGACTCAGACAGAACGGATCCCCAGTGCTTCAGTTTTCCGGTAAGGTTATTACTTTAGCACAGCAGTTAGGGTTATCTGAGCAGGCCAAGATGGAGCAATTCATTCGTGGATTGGACTCTAACATTCGGTTCACAGTTCGTAACTTTGAACCAAGTACCTATGACCGGGCTCTGACTCTCGCTCAGAATGAAGAAATGAAGCTTAACAGGGGCAAGCCCAAGCAGGCATCTCAGTCCAGTACCAAACCCGAGCAGCAATCAGCTGCACAGACAGGGAAAGGTAACGCGTCTTCTAAAGACGCTAAGAAGGACAACAATAATAGCTCCAGTTCAGGGAGTAAGAAGACGCGTCTTCTAAAGACGCTAAGAAGGACAACAGTAATAGCTCCAGTTCAGGGAGTAAGAAGGATAAAGAACCTAAGAAAACCCCTGATGAAAAGGCTAAAGCAGGCATTACTGGAGGTTAGCTTCCTCCAGAGGAGCAAAGGAAGTACCAGTCAGAAAATAGATGTTTTTTCTGTCATATTATAGGGCATGGTAAGAAGGATTGCCACAAATGGCAAGCGGCACAAGCCGCCAAAGCTCCTTCTGCCACAGTTGCCACAGCCTCCCCAGCTCCTCCAACCCCGCCTACTACCTCAAATGCAGTTCAACTTTTACCTTCCATGCATCCTATGCCATCCGTGGTATTTGATGCTAAGCAGGAGAGTGAGAGCGATGCTGCTCAGAAGAGCCTCATCCGAGCTTATGGCTCTGCCCAGGGCCGACAGTTTGTAGTCCTTTTCGATATGGGTAGTTCTGAAGATGCCATCTCTCCCCAACTGGCTAATAAATTGAACTGCACATTAGTCCCATATCATCTGGATGTGGACGGGTTTACACCTGGTCTTCACACCCGCATTTCCCAGAAGGCACAGCAATTTGCCTTTGAAGTTCAGAAGGCCTCATTTCAACGAGATTTCATCGTCTCCCCTCTGTTAGGGTGTGACATGATCTTAGGAATTCAGTGGTTCCGTCAGTATGAGCCTATTCCCAATTGGGGACAGGACACTTTTACTATTTGTAAAGGTTTTCCTGAGCCTGTCATGATTCGGGGGGATAGAAGCATTCTTGGCATCCGATTGATTTCACATCTCCAGGCCAGACGAGCTATCCGCAAGGGAGCAGAAGGAGCACTCCTTTATGTTCGTGCTCAAACAGCCCCTCCCTCATTAGTAGCGTCCATTACATCTTCAGTCCCTCAGTTAGCAGACCTCCTATCCAGACACCAAGACATTATGCTTAGGGACGATCTCTTGCCCAGTCTCCCACCCTCTCGCCTTGAGGACCATCACATTGATTTGGTCCCTAGATCAGATCCTCCTAGCAGGTTTCCCTATCGTCTTTCCAAGACTTTAGAGGGCGAGTTAGAAAAGCAGTTATCTGAGCTTCTCCGAGCCGGATTCATTCGGCCTTCTTCCTCCCCATTTGCTGCACCTATTCTATTTGTCCAAAAGAAGGACAAGTCTGCACGCCTTTGTGTAGACTACATGGCATTAAACAAACTCACTATCAAGAATAAGTTTCCTATGCCCAGGATAGAGTACATTTTGGAGCGTTTAGACGGTGCTGAGTTTTTCACTAAGATCGACCTCAAGAGTGGTTACCATCAGGTCCGCATTTTTTAAGCTGACATTCCAAAAACAGCTTTCCGGACATAGTGTGGTCACTACGAGTTCATAGTCATGCCTTTTGGGCTTACAAATGCACCCGCAACGTTCAATAAGATGATGTCTAGGATTTTCGCAGTCCACATTGGGAAGTGTGTTTTTATATTCCTTGATGACATACTAGTCTTCTCAGCCACTGTGGAGCAGCATGAGATAGATGTGGAGAAAGTCTTGCAACTTTTGCGAGATAACCAGCTCTACATAAACGCCAAAAAGTCTATCTTTGGTGTTAAGGAAGTTCAATATTTGGGCTACATCATCGGTTCCGATGGGATTAGACTGGATCCATCAAAGATTCAGGAGATCTTAGATTGGGACATTCCTAAGACCGCCCAAGAAATCCGTTCATTCGTAGGTCTTTGTCAGGCCTATAGTACCCATGTCCATCAGTTTTCCAACCTTGCAGCACCTCTTACCGACTTGCTCAAGGGGGTGAAGACTCGCAAGCAGAAAGTCTCAGTTACAGGTAAGGCACTTGATGCATTCCGTGCACTCCAGAAAGCTGCCTCAGAAGCACGTGTATTAAAGTTAGCATCATGGGACGAACCTTTCGAGGTCATCACCGATGCCAGCAATGTAGCCATAGGTGCAGTCCTCCAGCAAGACAATAGACCCGTGGCATACTATAGCAGAAAGTTAGATGTCGCCGAAAAGAATTATTCGGTATATGACAAAGAGCTTTTGGGTGTGATCACAGCGCTCAAACATTGGAAGCCTTTTCTTTATGGACAGGCTTTCACAGTGAAAACAGACCACCAAGCACTGCTTTTAAGTGGCTTCAGACTATGCCAAGTGTCCAGTGGAGTGATCGACAGGCCAGGTGGAGTCAAATCTTCCAACAGTTTGGAGGTATGATTGAATACATCCCTGGTAAGCATAACCCAGTAGCAGATGCTCTCAGTCGAAAGTCCAGCATCCAGGCAATCCAAGAAGCTACCATTCTCGAAATCACGGGGAAAGACTTGGATAGTATGAAGGACCAATATGTCGACTCCCCTGAGTTTGGTACTCAGTATAGTTTGGCCCTCACTTCTGAGCCTGGCCACTATTCGGTTGGTTGTTCTACAAGAACCGTCTCTGTGTTACTCAGGAAAAGCGTTCTGCTCTTCTCCACGATGCCCATGACTCCTTAGTTGGAGGACATAGGGGTATCAATAGTACCCTCGAGAAACTAGAACGGTCCTTTTATTGGCCAAAGATGAGACGTGATGTCTATGCACATGTACAAGCCTGTAAGATTTGTCAAAAAGTCAAGGTTCCCCATACAAAGAAGGCAGGTTTACTTCAACCTTTGCCTATCCCCGGACGGACCTTTCATCGACATATCTATGGACTTTGTAGGGCCTCTACCAGCATCCACTGGATCCCGTAACACTCAATGTTTTACCATTGTAGATCGCTTTAGTAAATTCTGCATGCTCATCCCATGCAAGCATACGGCCACAGCCGAGGACGTAGCCCGTCTGTTTCTCAAGCATTGGTATCCAATTTGTGGTTTGCCTAGCACCATCACATCAGACAGAGATTCCAAGTTTACCTCGCATTTCTGGAGGGCATTATTTGAAAACTTTGGAACTAAGTTGTAGTTGTCTAGTGCATTCCATCCCCAAACAGATGGCCAGACAGAAATTTATAACCAGTTGGCCTTTGATGTCCTCAAGTCTTACTGTCATGACCAACAGTCCAAATGGGAGCACTATCTTCCATTGGTCCAAGCTATCTTGAACGACACTCATTCATCCAGTGTCGGACGGACTCCATATGAAGCAGCCTTTGGTCGCCGTTTTTCTTCTCTTTTGACGAGAATGGTGTCTCCATCTTTAGAGGCTAATAAAACCACGGAAGCATTTTCCGAGATCATTGAGTCAGTCAAGGACCGCTTGACCAAAGCTCAGGAAGCATATAGCAGACAGGCAAATAAGTCTAGACGAGATGTCCACTTCAAGGAAGGGGATGGGGTCTATTTGCGTATCATGAAGCAGAGATTGAAACAAGTGGGCAAACGTTGTCCCAAGCTTTCATTCCGTAGTTTTGGCCCTTTTCCAATAGTTAAGAAGATAAGTGATGTCTCAATGAAGTTAAAGTTGCCTGCCAGTTGGACAATGCATGATGTTTTCCATGTTTCTTGGCTAAAACCATATGTTGGTCCAGAAGTGTTTGATGTTTCAGATGAACAGCAGCCAGACGTGGTAGACGAGGCAGAAGTGATTGAGCCTAAGCAGATCCTTCTTCATCGATGGAAGCATGGTTCCGGTCGACGGATTCGTAAGTTCTATACGAAATTCCGAGATCGAGGCACCCATGAAGCCGTATGGCTCGACGAGGAGTTCTTCCGGGAGTACCCCCAGTTATTGGCGGACTACTTGGAAGCCATGAACCTGCCGCCAAGCTAATCAGGAGGGAATGTCACATGCACTCTGCACTCAGTGCATGGTGACAAGATGGCTCATCATCAGAAGTGCAGCAGTTGTACAGTTTTAGAACCCAATAAGATGATAATTGTCGTACGCTGTGACCCCATTGTACATCCTCAGTCCAGGATAAGTCAGGCACGAGCTACGTAGGTCATTCCTCAGCCTTAGCGGGTCAGTCAGTCAGTCAAGTCCCTTAACCCACTTGGAGAGAATCATTCATGCATGTAGAGTCAGAAGAAGCCTTAGGGTTTGCATCAGAAAGCACTCTGCATCCTGCATAATATGCATGCATATGCCTGTGCATCATTTAGAACATCCCCGAAGCCTTAGGGAATTTACTGGGATTTATCTGGTATTTTTTCCATATTTATTAGTATTTATTTAGCATTATTTGCATTATTGGGCATTTATAAATATAAACTTTATTAAATGACCAACCTCCAATTAGTATAAATAGGCTTGCATAGAGCTTAGTTTCTCATTCAGTCTTCATTGTGCTAAGAGCTCTTCTCCTCAGCCCTAGCAGCATCCGTGCTTTCAGCCATAGACTAATCCCGCCCTTGGAGCTCATAAGCTTGCTTCTCCAGCCCTTGAGAACCTCTTGCTTCATACAGCCCTAGGCGCCTGCTATCAGCCTCCAATCAGCCTGTTTTCAGCATCAAAGCAGTCTTGATGCAGTCCACCATAGTCTCTAATTCAGCATACAGCCCTACCTCAGATCAACGCCAGAAATCAGCAGCAGTCCATCAGCGTTTCTGTCCAGCAGCCTGTGTTTTCTAGCAGCATCAGATCCCTGCGTTTTTCTGTCCAGCAGCCCCTATATTTCATGCGTTTCAGTCCATCAGTTCCCTACAGGTCTGCGTTTCTGTCCACAACAGTCTCCAGCCCTGAATCAACAGTTTGCAACAGTTTCCAGCCCTGAATCTGCAGTTTGCATCAGTATCCAGCCTTCTGTGCATCATCCATACATGCAGCAGTCATCTGGTGAAGGTAACACAGCATTCATAAGTGTTTTCAGCATTCTAACATAGTGTAGAACAGTCCACCTTCTTCTTCTCTCAGCCTCAGGTGTGCAGCCCTTCCTCATGCCCTTGGGAAGAGTGCATAGGCTCGAGATCAGGTCATCGAGGTGTTTCTACAGCAGTGTACAGATCAGCCACTCTCCGATCCTCCGAGATCTCCGTTTGGCTTATCTACAGTCCACAATCATTCTCTCTAAAGAAATAAGCAAATACTATCTCGTTATCCGGATAGGGGGCCCTTTAGTGGGTAATTCGGGACCCAATCTGGTGTACAGTTCTAATCTATCTCTCTCTCATCTCTTTAAAGTTTGAAGTATTAAAGTGGATTGCTAAACTCACGAAACTCAGGATACAGAAGACGGTGTGAGCATTTGTGTGACAGGATCTTCCAATACAAAGACTTCCGCTGCATATCACACCAAAGTGGCGAGTTCTACCTAACGCCGGTCTTCTTCGATCCTACATTGGGCTTCCTCATAGTCCCGTCGATCTGCTTTTTCTTGTTGTTTTCTTGCTTCAGCTTCTGCTTTTCTTCTCTCCGTCGAGCCTCGTCTTCTCTTCTTTGTTGTTCCATCTGAAAGAAGAGGGAGATGTAGTTGGAGGTTGCTGGAGGCAGAGGAGGACGTGCTACTGTTGCCTCCAAGAGTTGGAGACGCTCCATGAGAAGCTGGTTCTAAGCTCTAAGTAGAGCTATGGTGTCTGATGTAGTCAGAAGAGCAAGGTCTCCTTCGGGGGAGACTTCTTCCAGCTGATGGGTACTCTCCTCTGTAGACATGATGCTGAAGTCGGTGATCGTGCCGGAATGCAATCTGACTATCCAAGGATGCCCTCACGCTAGGATACAACGTGTGTGGTCAAGCTGAATCGGATACCAATGTAACATGCAGCAGAAGTATTCATAATTGAGGATCCTGTCACACAAACGCTCACACCATCTTCTGTATCCTGAGTTTCGCGAGTTTAGCAATCCACTTTAAGACTTCAAACTTTAAGAGATTTGAGAGAGAGAGAGATGGAAACTGTACACCGTATGGGGTCCCGAATTACCCACTGAAGGGCCCCCTATCGCGTTACCGGAATAGTATTTGCTTTATTACTTTGAAGAGACTGACGGTGTGACTGACAATAAGACAAACGCAAGTTCCCTGAAGACCAAGAGTTGGGCTGAAGTGTACACAGCTATAGAAGCACCAATGATGTCCAATCTCGAGTCTATGCACTCTTCCCAATGGAATGAGGAAGGGCTGCAAAGCTGAGGCTGAGATAGGGGCTGTTTTGGGACTGTTCTAGGCTATGTAAGAATGCTGTAAATGAATATGAATGCTAAGTTTTACCTTCACCAATTGGCTGTAGCAAATTGATGAAGAGATGAATGCCGAAAACTGTTTGTATGCAGAAAACGCAAGGTTTACTGATGGCTGAATGCTGTAGACTGCTGCGTTTTGCTGATGGAGGGCTGGATGCACATGCGTTGATGCTCCTAGGGCTGTAGGATGACACGCTTCTCCAAAATGCAGGTTGCTGAAGTGAACTATGGGCTCAAGACTGAAACGCTTAAGCGCTTGAGGCTCAATTCTGATATATAAGATGATATGAATGAATGAGCAAAGCACTCCTGTTTATACTACCCTGAGGTTGGTCGGTTGGCACTAGATGTTGGCCGACTGCATAATAAACGCTACACGATTGATAAATGGTGTATAAATGCTGGAAATTGTGGATGAAATCTGCAAACATTTGAGCCCTTCTTTGCTCCTGTTCTCTCTTGGTTCTCCAAGAAAGAAATTCTTCGTCTCTGAGAGATCTACTGAACTACTGAAAGTCATGGTACTCTTCTGATGTCATGGCCGCGGTTTCATGATAAATAGATTGACGGTCTTGGGTCCCATTTTGAAGTCATGTATTAGCCTCATAGTTTTTCCCTTCATTAGGCCCTTGGTCTCCCTCTGCTCTCTGCTCTCGACATGGCCCTGTCACCCCAAGAAAGTTTCTTCAAGAGAAATCCTGCTCCGATACCATTGTAAGCCCAGCGGGGCATGCAGTGTCCAAGAGATAAAGATATAGAGAGAGAGAGGAGAGAGAGAAGGTGGGATCCAAAGAACTAGGGGCAACCACTAGGATCTGTGTGGGACCTGGTCTCACCACCACTGATGCCGTGGAGGCTGGGTGGTTATCTGTGGAGTGGTAAGTCTTCTTAGGACACTCCCTAAAAGTATCCTTGCCGTGGAGGCTGGGTGGTTATCTGTGGAGTGGTAAGTCTTCTTAGGACACTCCCTAAAAGTATCCTTTGTATGACAAAAGAAGCACCTACCCTCCTCCTTGTACTGAGCTGTCTCCTCAACACTCAATTTACCACCGATCTTGCCTACCTGAGCTTTCTGGTCTCGAGTAAGCTTGGGCACATTGGTCGAGTTCTTGGAGCTAGAGGCTGCCGTGCTCTATCCTACGAAAGACCCCATTTGGTTCTGGCCTTTTTCCCTGGAGGCAGTTGCCTTGGGAGTGGCACGCTAGGAAGTCATGGGCTTTCCACCATTATGCTTCCCATTGGGTTCACCAAGAAATGGCCTCACCTTCTAAATACCAACTAGCCAAAATCACTCTGTCAGTATCACTTTTTCTAATTGCGGCAAAATATGCTTCAAACTGATGCAACCATGAAAAAAGAGTTGTGGGATCGAGTTTACCATTATACTTACTAAAGTTTATTTTCTCGCAAAAATGACTCGAGAAAGCTGTTGGTGCCATTCTTGCGTCCAAAGCCACAAGGTATCTTTCGTGTTCCACGCGTCGCTTGGCGTCGTCTTGAGCAACAGCACGGGCTACTGCCGCACGGTCTTCCATCTATCGAATCTCCATTGTTCGCATCTACAACTCGAGCACCAAACTCGGCTGCGGTCACACCCCTTCAAAAGGGTCATGTAGTAGAGGATCTGGAATCTAGGAAACGGAAGGAGAGGAAGGAGGAGATGGAAAAAGAAGTCAGCATATTGGAGGAAGCCAAAAGTGGTTGGTTTTCTTACACCTGAAGGCCTCTATAGAAATCATGTGGATGCTTAAGCTTGAAGCTGTGAGGGGGTCAACCATATGTTGATTACCATCTTGCTGGATTTGGACCATGGTGATGTGCGGGAGAGTAAATTGAAGTTGCTGAGGTAGAAACTTTGGAACCATAGATTGGAGTGCCTAAAGGTACAATCCCAATGCTGAAGCCCGAACAACAACTAACCTGCTTGGCCAGCAGTTTGGGGTGCTACCCTGCCCCACAGAGGGTCCCTCACTTCCCTCTTCTCCCAGCTTATGAGCGAAACCTGATGTACAGCAACCCACAACTACAGGGAGAGATCAAATGCACAAATTGCCCAGCCAGCTCTAAAAATTTGGGTGCCTTGTCCATTCTTTACTGTGGTAACATCAGGCTCTACTTGATTGGGCTCTTCCTATATTAAGTTAACTGAATGTCACTAAAACTTGAGAATGCCTGGTAGATTTGATTAAAGCTACTTCTTGACCAAGCAGCAGATTGCATTTGACCAACAAAAAAAAAAGTTCGTACAAGGTACTTCGTAAAAATCAAATTATAAGGAGCAAGCAAATGCACACTTCTTTGGTCGTGCAATGCAAAGTTCCATCTGCATGATCAAATAAACCATGTCAACTTACCTTGCCAAAAATCCATGTCTACGCTTCCGGACAATGGTGCTAGGCTGAAAGGTACGCTTAGTGCTCATCAGCATGGGACTGTTTTTCAAACAAAAACAAATCACTCCATTGTCCTGGCTAACACAACCAGAATGCACAATGCCAAGTTCTAGGTCCTTAAAGAAAGAAGAGGTATAGATTTTCGCTAATTAGTCCAAGTTTAGAAGTATTTGTACGTTAAGGTAGATTTATTCTACATTTCAATAGCGTGCGTGTGTGTGTAACTGAAATTCGTCCAGTACCTTTTTCTTTTAATGATCCAAAACTGGTTGTCTTGCAAACACAGAAAACCTAACCCTAAGCTTTATTTGAGACGACTTTAGCATACCTGCTTGAGTCTTCATAATGCCCCGGCAGGATTACTGCAAGAAAACAGAAAACAACAGGCAGAAAGATCAAGCTCAGAGAGCATCATGAATCAGATAAACACAGGCAGAGGAGTACAAATTCTGCGGCTCACCTTCGTCCATTTCTGAAGATGGAGGAAAATAGTTGGAGTTTGTGAACTTCCAGAGCGTTTCAGGGGCAAGGGAAACAGTGTCCTGTGTTGGCGTTTTGTTCTGTGCAGAGAGCAATGGAAACCCTAATCCTGATTTTGGGATCCTGGGTTGTAGCTGCTCTTTAACATGTGGCCACAATGCAGACAGTGGTGAGGGCATATTGAAGGAGCCATGGCTTTCCTCTGCACCTGTCTGAGGCGGAAATCCAAACCCTAATTTCGGTATCCTCTGCAGCTGTTGCTCTTCTTCCAGATTTTGCGCCACTGCGAACTGTGGTGAGGCCATTTTGTTGAAGCAGATGAAGCCATGACTTACCCCTGCATCTGTTGGCGGAAACCCTAAGCCTAATTTCGAAATGCTTCGTTGTTGCTGCTGCTGTAGCAGCGGCAGAAGGCGAGGAGCCGATCGGTATGCTTGCTGAACTGCTCGGATCACAATCCTCGTTGCCATGCTGGAGACACACCTGTCCTGGGTATTTCAATGGCCCCTTCTAGTTTGTGAAAATTCAAATACTTAGTTAATGAAAATGTAAAGTAATTAGTTACTAATCAAAGCACATATTCCGCTATGAGAGTGGGCGAACCTGCACCTCTTTTTCACCTCTTAGTGTTGGGATAAACTCCATGAGCAATTAGTTAAGTTCAATGTGGGAGAAAGATGGGAAAGATGGGCGGGCACAAGAACCATGAAGGCACATGTAACATCCTGATAAAAAAACAAAGGGTACAATAATCTCAAGTAAGATTATTTTCAATGTTTGTTTTTTGAAGATACTCAAAATCCACTGGTTAGAATCTCTCTCTCTCTCTCTCTCTCTCTCTCTCTCTCTCTCTCTCTCTCTCTCTCTCTCTCTCTGCTTGGTATGCTTATTTTAATGTGGTGGTGCATACACCTATGAGCATGCAAGGGAGGGAACCACCAGGGTGCAGGTGGGAGAGGATT
The DNA here is from genome assembly GCF_041138505.1 of Cibotium barometz. Taxonomy (NCBI): domain Eukaryota; kingdom Viridiplantae; phylum Streptophyta; class Polypodiopsida; order Cyatheales; family Cibotiaceae; genus Cibotium; species Cibotium barometz. The sequence continues at coordinate 31,398,393 of NC_141107.1, read as the reverse complement.
GTTCAGTCTATTATCGCGTAGCCAAAGGGTGTTCGCTCTCTCTTACTCTCAAAATTTGCTTGAGGGTATGGCTATGTGTGGTTGTGCGAATCAAGGACGGAGGGTCAGTTTTCACACGAAGAGGGAAATTGCTCTCCACATCCTCATCCTTAGCAACGGGCTGCTACACAGGGGGTACACTTGCTTTTTTGGTGACTCTTTGCCCAAACCCTTCAATGTGATTGCTAATAAGATCACTATCATCCATTGGTGCATTTATGGATACAAGTGAATCTTCACATCCCTTTATCTCTTTCACATAATCATGTATTCTCTTGTTATTTTGAGTTATGCTAGCATGAATCTTTTTCTTTATTAAATCTTCCTTGCCTATGAATTGGTGTCATACAATTTCACCAAAGTATCCCATGCATCCTTGGGATTATCTATATCCTTTATATGACATAGCATAGAATCTATCACATATATACACACATAGATTGGTAATGCAACTCTTTGTGTTATATTTTTAACCAAGTTCTATGTGCTTAAAGTTTTGGATTTGTTGTGGGAAGCCGTGACTCTTGTTCATCACATGTCATCACCAAGCTCCATAGCCTTTTCCTTTCAAGAAATTTTGCATGCATTACTTCCATATTTTGAAGTTATTTGATCAAGCTCACCCATAATTTTCATCGGCCCATCACCCATGTCTACCAAATATAATGCTTTAATGAGCACACTCAACCAACCATGGTAACTAATATGGTATAATTCCAAGCACTAATACATGTACATGCACAAATCCTATCATTGTAGTTTCAAGACCCATTGTATATTCACTTTCTTGATGCAAAAATCATTCACAAACCATATACATGTCTATCTATGTACTCCCATGTGCTTCTTTACTTCATTTATACACATATAGTTGCATTAGACACCTAGAAGCTAAAAAACTAACCTACAAATTTTCGGTAAGCTCCAAATCCATCCCCTCTTATAGCAATGCTTCTCAAGAGCTTTCTAATACCATGGCAATAGCAAAATTGATTTTACCAATCTCATTGAATACATTCCAACTCTCAATTTCAACTTGCAATAGAAAGCTTCAACCAAGCTTGTGGGCAAACTTCACATACAACAACACTTTAATAGAATGTTTTAGGAAGCATTCCAAATCTACAAGTAGCATACACTTACCCTTATATGTTCCCTTCATAACTTGAGAGCTACAAAACTCCAAAACTATTGTTTGACTAGTCTAAATACATTTACACAAAATAAGCTTTCTATTTTTGCTTCAATCATCTTCTAAGCAACACTATAAAAGTTATTACTATTTAGGTAATTTGTAATTTTGTTCTCATAGGTTTGTAAATCAATACAATGCATTTGCATACATTTCCACTTGTAAAGTTTGATGGTGGAGAGCTTCAACTTCTCTTTGTTTGGCTTATAAATACCTATAATCTGCAAGGGAGAGGTTTTTTTAACCACCTCTTAGCCAAGCTCTATGATTTGCCTCCAATGTCCACTGTAATGGTGCTCCCCAGCCTTCAAGGTGACCTTTAGAGTTTTAAAATCTTTAACAAAGTTTAGGGTTTCCACTCAATGTGAGAGAAACCTATGCTCTTCTACTATGTAAATAGAATGGGGATGCACAAATAACACTTGTATAAACCCTAATTAGCTCTCACTTAACCATGGACAAGAATAAGAGAAGCCATTATTTCATTCCATTCTCCTTCACACACTCTACATCTTCAAAATCCACCCTAATTAGCTCTCATTTAACCATGGACAAGAATAAGAGAAGCCATTGTTTCATTCCATTCTCCTCGACATGATCTCCATCTTCAAAATCTACACAAGATAGGAGAAGATAACCAAAGAAGGTAGGTAAGGGTGAGTCAATGATCCTCATCCAAGATTGTTCTAATAGGGGAACAATAGAAATAGGTTCAACAAGATCTAGTTAAGACAATGTCCCTATACAAAAAAACCCCAAACAAATGGCCCTAAAAAGGTCAACCACCTCAAAGGGTGTGGGAGAATATCCCAATGTTGAAACAGAGATTGAGAAACTTGAAATGGCAAATGGTTTAATTCAAGAAGCCTACGGAAAGTTTAAAAAAAAACTAAAGATCAGTAAAACTCTTGACATAGGGTATCCCCATGAGGAGATGCATCAAAATAAGGAATTAAGCATTTTAGAGCCAATTTGAGAACTAGACAAGGAGCAAGAACGTAGCTCCATACAGGGGATCAAGAGATGAACTCATGAATAGAATGTTTAAAAAAATGGATAAGGTGTAAACTCCTAAAAAGTTTCATCTGATATCTACACAATAGCTTGAGCATATCCCTTGATGACATGAGTCACAACATCCTATAGTGCTTGCTTAAGATAGTCGTCATTGATTTTGTGTAGTTGATCACATGGAGATCCACTATCTCAAATTTGATTTCTTTTGGCCACGTATGCTGCCCAAGCATGTATCACATAACAAAAAATGAAATTTAATAGATAAAAGCCTTCACATTATCGAAGGGGTGGTGGTGTTAGAGCCCCAACAATGGGCTCTAAATATCTTGTGTAATGTATGCCATCAAGGTCTAAACTTATCAATTGTGTATATGTGTGCCACTTTGTGGCATCGTGCCTTTAGAACTATCAATATGGTCCTAACAATAATCACTTGAGTATGATGCTCTTTCTCTCAAGAAAAAGTTTTGGAGGTCTTTTTTTATGGTAAAGTGGTGTTGCCAGACTTCCTTTGCATAGGAAGGATGAGATTTTTACTACCACAATGAGTATGTCAAGACTTGCACAAGGAGGAGGATATGCAGGACCACACCAACTGTATGAGGAGGATCAAGATCAAAATAGTAGATAGGCCTACTATGATTATTAAAATGGATCATTATGTACTATAGGGATACTTATCATGAGAATGATGTAGTAAGTGTATTATTATTCTTTTGGTCACCCAGCCATGGATAGATAATGCATACTTTACTATCATATAAATGCACACACACACACACACACAATTAATGTGATCTTTTTTATGAGATCTTAAGAGCAAGTGTAAGATACCTCCTGTACCCTTCCTTCTTTCGAGGTAGGGAGGGATCTCACTGGTAAAGTAGCACCCTAAGCTTTCTATGAAGACCACCTAATCAGGAGAGCTAATTCTTGACTATTTGATATACATCCATGGCCTTGGGGGTCTTACCTAGTGGGGGGTGGTGTTCGGTAGGGTGCTGAGACTACCTCCTCCCATTTGTTTATATATAAATGTAGGGAGGGGGAGATTCCCACCCAAGAATCCAGGGAAAATAAAAACAATGGGATTCTACATCTTTCCCCCTTATGGAAATTGAGATGTCCTTATCTAAAAAATACGTGGGAAAAATCTTGATACAACTTCGGCTCATCTTCCCAGGTAGCATATTCTTTTGGGTAGTCTTTCCACTGAACTAGATGTTCCCTAATAACTCTATTTTTAAGAGTCCTTTCTCTAGAAATAAGGATTTTATTTGGTTGAATTTCCAAGGTACTTTGGGATGGCATAACAGTATGCTCATCATCTAGGATATGGTCATCACTCAGGACTAGGTACATAGGTTTTCAAAAGGTGGAATGAATTATGGATTTTTAGATGAGGGAGTAGCAATATCTCATAGGCTTGGTCATTGATTCTTTTGGTAATGACATAAGATCAGCAGTAGTGAGGGCTCAACTTTTTATACTTTCCTAGAGATATAGGGATTCTTTTTGGACGTATCCTTAGAAAGGCTATATCTCCTTCATTGAGTTCTTCTAGCATCCGTGTGATGCTTTTGTCAATCTTGGGTAGCTTTGATCTCCTTATGGAAAACTTTCATTTATTATCCGACATTTGTTTAGAGGCTTCTACTCTATTCATTAGATTATACCAATTTAATGGTGTTATACAATCTTAATCATGTCAGGCCTTGAAAGAGGGCATACCTATAATCCTGTGATAGGTTGAGTTATAAGCAAATTCTACTAATGGTAGGTAATAAAGCCATAGTTTTGGCTCATGATTGTAATAAGCCCTAAGTATGTCTTCTCAATGACTTGAATCACCCTTTGTATCTGACCATCTGTATCTAGATGATAGGCTATGTTGAAGTTTAATTGAGTTCCAATTCCCTCAAAAAGATTAGTCCAGAATCGAGAAGTAAACTTTGTTTCCCTGTCTAATAATCCTTTTAGGCAATCCATGAAATTTGAATATCTCTTTGATGAATATTCTTGTAATGTCCATTACCTTGAAGATCTTTTTGGGCATGGATTACATGGGCTACTTTTCATTAACCTGTTATCCACCACCATGATAGAGTCATATCCCCCTTGCACAGAAGGAAGACTTGTGACAAAATCCATATTGATACACTCCCACTTAATTTGAGGAATGTATAGTGGGTGTGGCTTGCCTGGTATCTTTACCCTTTCAGCCTTATTACTCTAATAAGTTAAGTATTGTGTGACATACCTGAGTACACCCTTCTTCAAGTTGAGAAAAGAGGAACTCCTTTGTAGAGCATTTAGTATCTTCACATATCCTGGATGTCTAACTTATGGTGCATCGTGAGCTTCATGTGCAAAGACAAAGAGTGTCATCCTTCTTCTTTTGGAGAAGAATGGGTGCTCCCCAAGGAGAGCTACTAGGGCATACAAATCCTTGCTCAATGAGTTGGGAAAGTTGCTCCTTAAGCTCAATGGACTCAGGAAGAGACATTTTATAAGGTGTTTTTGAGACAGATTGAGCACCAGGGATTATCTCTATTTCATGATTGACTTCTCGAGGAGGCAGTAGCCCTGTAAGCTCATCATGAAAGATGTCTGAGAATTCTTGGAGCTAAGAGGGTTCTATTTCTTTACTAGGTTCAACAATGTTGAGCTTAACTAGGAAAACTTGTTGTCCCTTACGTGCTCCCTTGAGAAGATGCTTTGCCTTGACTACCCTAGACTTAGTTTACCTGTCTTCCCTTGAATTGATACTACTTGGCCATGCTCATTTTTAAAAGTGATACTCTCCTGGTTACAGTGAATACTAGTGTTGTTTGCAATTAGCCAGTCCATCCCCCCAAGGATCCCGTCATAAATTCCTAATGGCAAGACTCTAAAATGGCCATGAGTTTGCTCACTACCCAATTCGAAATCAAGGTTTCCTACAGAATGTTGAGACACTACTTCCTTCCCACTAGCTACTTCTACAACCATTCTTCTGGCTGGTTTTTGACCCAAGTTTAATCTTTGTAAACACCTCGGAGAAAGAAATGAATGGGTACTTACACAATCAATCAAAAGCTAGAATGGCTTACCGTGATAAGTGGCTGGGGTTTGAATAACACGAAATTGTTGATTTGGACCTTGATGTTCTACCACCGCATGTACAGTGGCACGTTCTTCTTTAGCCATCTCCAAATTTGGTTCTTCACTTATAGCACAGGCGGTGCAAGCAACTTCTCCGTGGCCTCTGCCACATCCACCACCTCTTGCACCTCGCTGGATGGGTGTTCCATGACCTTGATTTGCTCGACCACTTTGAGGAAAAGATGATGCTAGCTTTGGGCAGTTGGCCCTAAAGTGTCCCGGCTCATTACATTCGAAACACAGAGGAGCCTCTCTAGAAGAAGCAACATACGAGCGGGGAACAAAGGAGTTAGTTTGCCTCCCTCGGTTAAAGTAGGGAGCATTCTACTCGCGCTTTTTGTAAGACTAATCTTTAGGGTTTGCTTCGGGGTAAGATCTAGAAGAGCATCTTAATGTGCTTGGCCTCATTACTTCGAGGCGGGAATCCAAGGGTTCATTCAAGCCTTGGCAAAAACGAGCCACTTGGGAAGTAGTCATGGCTCGAGTATATTTCCGGAGAGTGATGAATTTAGAATAGTATTCTTCCAAGGTTAAACTAAGCTGCTTGAGACTAAAAAACTCATTCATCTTGATGGATTCATGAGATGGCGGAAGGTATCATTCCTTCACAGCTTGATTAATATCCTCCTATGTTTGGGAGGTTAAACTAAGCTGCTTGAGACTAAAAAACTCATTCATCTTGATGGATTCATGAGATGGTGAAAGGTATCATTCCTTCACAGCTTGATTGATATCCTCCTATGTTTGGGAGTGTTCAGTGACTCCCTTGTCATGGCACCATTGCTTCCACCAGAGTTTAGCGTCTTCGGTGAGGCAAAATCGTGCACTGGTTTGCCACTTCAATACCAACAGGCTGAGAAATAATCATCCATTGCCTTGGAATCCTTCTCAACCTTTGAACCTTCTCCCTTAAATAAAGGAGAGAGGTTGCATTTTTTTGAGTAGGATCTTCTTCTCCTGAACATATGTATATAGTGCATTGGGGAATCAAGTCATCGTCAAGAATAAGTATCCTATCCCTCGCATCGACGAGCTTCTTGACAGGCTTCATGGGGCCAAAGTTTTCTAAAAAATAGGCTTGAGCTCTGGTTACTACTAGATTAGATTCAAGGAAGCAGATATACCCAAGACAACTTTCAATGCCCGTTATGGCCACTACTACTGTAATGTCATTCGGGTTAACCAATGCTCCTGCAACCTTCAATCGTCTAATGCAATATATATTCCGTTCCTACTTGGATGAATTTGTGCTTGTCTTCTTTGATGACATCTTAGTCTACTCCAAGTTAGTGGAAGAGCATGAGGAGCATGTGAGCACCAAGAAGAGCAAATGTACCTTCTTTACTCATCAGATTGAGTATCTTGGATTCATTGTCTCCTAAGATGGTATCTTAGTAGATCCCGCCAAGGTCAAGGATATACTGGAATGGCCATCCCCTAAATCAGTCCACCAAGTTCGTGGATTTTTGGGAATCACAGGATAGTACAGGATTTTCATCAAAGATTATGCCATGGTAGCTGCACCCTTGACGGATCTTCTTAAGAAGGATTGCAAAATAGTGTGGTTGCCAATCCATCAAGTTAGCTTTAATTAGCTCAAAGCCATCATTACCTTAGCGCCAGTCTTGAAACTTCTTGATTTCACCAGGGATTTGAGGTGGCCAGTAGTCTAGCACTTGGTGGTGTCTTAGAATAAGAAGGAAGACCAATGGCTTATACTTTGCAAGCTGAAGCAAAGTATGCCACCCATGATTTGGAGCTCTTAGCAGTTATTCATTGCCTCAAATTATGGAGACATTATCTCTTGGGGGAAAAATTCCAGCTTGTAAAAACTGACCACAAGAGTCTGAAGTGGATCTTCACCCAGCCTAACCTCAGCATGAGGCAGAGAAGATGGATTGAAATCCTACAAGAATATGAATTCGACATCAAATTCTGCCCTGGGAAGTATAGTGTAGTAGTGGATGCACTCAACCACAAATCCTTCTTGAGTGCAATTTTGATGCCAAATAATCCCATACTAGACAAGGTCAAAAAAGTCTCATCTCATGATCCTGATTACTAGAGGATGGTGAAGTTAGTAGAAGAAGGGAGAACTTCAGAGAAAGAGAAAAATCTAATCAAGGGGTATTCATCCATGATGGGAGCCTTTACTTCAATCATAGGCTATGTTTTCCTAAGGATCCTGCTCTAAAGAAGCTAATTCTCCATGAATCTCATGATAGCCCCACTGCAAGGCATCTAGGCTATGCAAAAACATTGAATGATGTAAGGAGAAGCTATCATTGGGCAGGCTTGAAAATTGATGTCCTTTAGTACTTAAAGCAATGCCTCTCATGTCAAAGGATCAAAGCTGAAAGAGTCAGAATGCTTGGGAAGCTTCAACCCTTGGATATCCCCCAAATGAAGTGGAAATGCATTAGTATGGATTTTGTCAAAAGTCTCTCCCCTGTATAAGGAGGATATGATTCCATTTTAGTGGTGGTGGTGGACTTGCTTACCAAAGTAGCTTATCTTATACTAGCAAAGAAAACCTTTAAAGCTTATGATTCCTTGCATGGTTATTTGTCAAGGAGGTCTTCAAGCTTCATGGTCTCTTGAAGAGAATAATCAGTTGATTAGGATTCTGATTTCACTTCAAAGTTCTGGCAGTCCTTATTTCAGGCCTTAGGAACTCAACTTTTCTTAAGTACAACTTATTGTCCAGAGACCAATGGCCAGATTGAGAGAGTCAACCAAGTCATTGAAGACATTCTCAGAGCATATTGTGGGCGGGAACCAAGAAGATAGATTCAATACCTTCCTTTGGTAGAATTCGCTTATAATACATCTTATCATCAGAGAATGGGAATGTCACTATTTAAAGCACTCTATGGGCAAGAATTTTGATCTCCCCTAAATTTCTCTGATCCAACCATAAGAGTTGAGGTATCTAGAAAAATGCCTGAAGAGATGGAGAAATAGACCAAGGCGATCCAAAAGATATTAAAGCTGCTCAAGATCGACAAAAGCATTATGCTGACACACGGAGGTCTAAAAGGATCTTCAAGGAAGGAGACCAAGTTCTTTGAGTGTGACCCAAGCGTAGCTCTCTGTCACTTGGAAAATATAAGAAACCCAGCCCAAGCTATTGTGGACCCTATACAGTCATCAAGTGTCTGGGAAGAAGAAGTGCTTTATAAGCTCGAGCTCCCAGCCTATATTAAAGTCCACAATGTAGGTTTGTTAAAGCCTTATGTACCTAGTCTCGATCATATTCTTGATGATGAGCAAGTTGTAATCCCAACTAAAGGAGCCCTTGAATTGCAGTCTAGTAGGGTCATAGATTCTAGAGAAAGGCAACTCTATAATAGAACTCTTGTAGAACATCTAGTATAGTGGAAAGATTACCCTGAAGAGGATGCAACTTGGGAAGATGAGGCTACACTCTTAAATGATTATTACCTCGAATTCATGAGACGAGATGAGGACATCTTGATTTCTTTAAGGGGGGAAGGATGTAACATGCCCATCTTCAATAATAATATATGCCCATTTAATAGATTAATTTATGGTCTTTTGTGGTATAAAAATCAACAATTTTAATAAACAAACTGTTTCCACTTAGAATCTTAAAATTTTGAGTCTAAATTTGGAATTTACGCATGATTTTACCCTAATATAGGATTTTACAGCATCCAAAAGGGACACCGGATTGAGCCTATACATAAACTCTTATTTATTTTCAGTTAAAATACAGTAAACTTAAACCTTAATAAATGCATGACCGGGTGCTCGATTGACGGACGATCTGTACCCCTACGACCAGGGAGACACCTTGAACATTTTCACCGAATTTTTTTTTGCACCATTGGGCGCTCCGTCACGCTAGAATCTCAAATTAGGGGTCCCTACCCCAAAAAGATGTCGTTACACACCCGAGCGCCTGTACAATGCCCGCATAAGGACCAAAGGTTGACCGCTCTAGCATACGGTCCACACAGACCACCATGTGGATGCCCATGCTGCCAACCATTGAACCAGAAGGTACATGGGTACCTCAGCTTTTGCTCGTGCACATATACCATCCCTTTCCACAAGCTCATGCAAGCCACAGGTTGGTGTACTTTCCCCATACACCATCCTTTGCACCCTCGCTTTGCTCTCCCTTTCCCTGCACCCGTACTCGTACCTATATAAACCCCTAGTACCCTGACACTCTGTGCTGCCCATGCCTATACCCGACACTCTACTGTGCCAATAGGCCGATCGTACCCGGCACTCTGTGCGAGAATGTACCCGACAACCCTCTGCACCCTCTTCCAAAAAGCCCTTTTCGCCTATCTCCAAGTAAGCCCTTTTGTAGAATTTTGTTTTGCCTCATCTCACCCTTGTGGGTAGTGTCCTTAGCTGCTCTCCCCTCCCCCGTGAATAGACTTAAGGGAGGACTCCCCCTTCTCTCCCTCTAGGTGCAGCCTTCTTTCCTGAAAATCCAGTTTGACACCTTCCCCCCCCCTTAGGAGTGACTTTAGTAAAAGGGCTTTTTGGCTCTTAGAGGTGGTTTACACCTAGGAGTTTTTTGCTCATAACTTGAGCAAACGAGCTCCAATTTGTTATCTGATTGAAGGGTTGGATTCGTGACGTGGGCTACAAGCAGGGGAGCAAAATGGCTCCTTCATGCCAAAGTGCCAAAATATCACCTCCAGAGATGTGCACAACAACGAGGCTAGAGAGCTCCAGATGTGGCCCCAACTCTCCCCTTGGCAACCCCACAAGAAATTAATGGTTGGCTAGGTTAGCATAGTCATCGTTTAAAAAGAGATTTTTGATTAATCTTTAATGCTAACTTTAAGAAATTAAGAAAGAAGATGCCACTTTCCTTTATACCAAAAATTCTGTGAAACTGTTGTTTTCTCAAGAAAGTGATGTTATCTATCGTATTTTATGGTTTAGTTTAGAAATTGTTATCTTGATTAAGTTAAGTAGTATATGTACATCTTCTCCCTGCCTTGATGCTAACCCTGTTTCTGTGCTTGTGTAGCAGGGTGATGATGTAGCAAGGCCCGGAGTCCAAGGTAGCCCTCCTCCCATGGGAAGAATAAGGTTTGCCGATGGAAGCGAGTATTGTGATGCTACCTAGTTTTGCGGGCCCAGGCTAGTGTGGTGAATAAGCCCTCCCTAGCGCGTAGACATCCCATAGAAGCATCCGCTATTGTGGCTGTATTTGACTCTTTCTTCTTTGCCTCTTTAGCCTTTAGCTTAGGGCAATTCTTAATGACATGATCATTTGCCTTACAATAGTTGCACCTGATCTTTTTCTTGCCTTTATCAAGAGCCTTCTCAGACTTATTGTTGCTACCTGTGGAAGGAGAAGAAGTTGCAGACCTATTAATAGGAGAAGAAATAGTGGAAGTGGCTGCCTTACCACTTCTTCTCTGCTGGCTGGGCAGAGAATAAATGCCTGATGCTTAGGGCAATTCTTAATGACATGATCATTTGCCTTATAATAGTTGCACCTGATCTTTTTCTTGCCTTTATCAAGAGCCTTCTCAGACTTATTGTTGCTACCTGTGGAAGGAGAAGAAGTTGCAGACCTATTAATAGGAGAAGAAATAGTGGAAGGGGCTGCCTTACCACTTCTTCTCTGCTGCTGCTGGTGGGCAGCAATAAATGCCTGATCAACTGCACGCTGCCTAGCCCTGTTTTGCCTGGACTGCGCTTCTTGCAAAAGCTTGTTGACTAAATTATCATACTTGACAACATCAAGTTTGTCCTCAGTAACAAGTCTCCACGTGGAAGCAAAAGTCTGATATGACTCAGGTAAAGCATCAAGAACAGTCTGCACAAGAGAATGATCAGGAATAATCTCACCTGCAGAAATCAACTGTTCCTTGAGATCTTTAATCTCAGCAAGAAAAACATTCATGTCATCATCTTCCTGCATAATCTTCGATTCTAGCTCTTTACGCAGGTAAGAGATTTTTGCCTCGTTACAACCTGCATACAAACCAGCTAGAATATCCCAAGCCTGTTTTGCTATTTTAGCTGAACAAATATGTGGGGTGATGTTATGTTTGACAGAAAGTGCAATCAAGGCATGAGCGTGCGCATCTTTACCATCCCAACGAGCTTGTTCAGCAGTGGGTAAAACAGCAGCAACAGTAGAGCTGCTAGAACCTGCAACATCCTCAACAGAACCTACATCCACAGAACTTGGACGTACATCCATACCCTGCACAATGTTCCACACTCCTTTTGTAACCAAAACATGCTGCATCATGTATGCCCAAAGTGGGTAGTTGCTGTCTCCATCCAATTTGTCATCAGCAGATAACATGCAAAATACATTATTGCTGTTATTATCAGCCATGGCCACTAACTGAAACTGATGCAAAAGCTACCTGTAATGATGCAAAGACTGAACAGAAAACAACTCGTGCTATGTAGCACGATCCACAATAGAATATGTGCCTGTTTTGCAGAAAATTGCACTGTCAAAATTTCTGCAGAAAGTGATGAAAATACCTGTGCAGAACTTGCAATGCAAAAACGGAGCCCGAAACATCCTCAGATGCGATTTCTAAGAACGCAAAGTCCTACGGCTCTATTTGCAGAGTATAGGAAACTGTAAGCACTCGTGAAAGCTCACCTCAATCGGAGAACATGAGTTGGAGGGTGCCGGCGGCGTAGCCCTGGGAGCCGATGCCTGCTCTGATACCAATTATTGGAATTAGGGTTGCAGGAAAGCACACAAAGCTTGGAGAAGAAGAAGCAAGAATGCACACAACACAAAGTGTATTAGATTGTGTCAATGTACAAAGATAAGTTAGCCCTAAAATAACGGGCGTATATATAAGCGAGGGGAAAAAACCTCCAAAAGAGGGAAAAAGTGCCCCGACGGTCCTAAGTGTGTTCACACACATCACTACCTATATATATGACAACATTTAGAAAGACCACGCTCCCCCTGCGAGATAGAACTAGGTCTTACCTACTATTCGTATCCTTGTATCTTACATGGTCAGGGTGTCGATGAGTAGGAAATTATCCCAAGTTAGAATTAGTAGACTATTAGAAGGTTTCCCCTATTTAGGAAGGGAGGGCCCTTACACTTTTTCCTTGGGGTAAAAGTATTTGGCCTTGGCTACTCTTAAAAGTGATGTTTCCCTCTACACAATGAATGTCAGCACCATTTGCAACTAACCAATCTATCCCAAGGACTTCATCATGTATAGATTCCTAGTGGAAAGAATTTGAAGTGGCCATGGGTTAGTTCACCACCCAATTCAAACTCAAGGTCTCCCACACATTGATGGGATAGTTCTTATTTCTTGCTGACTAACTCTACCATCATTTTTTGGCTAACTCTACCACCATTTTCAAGGTCTCCCACACATTGATGGGACAATTCCTATTTCCCACTGGCTAACTTTATCATCATTTTCTGGGTTGGTTTTTGACTTGACTGTAATTTTCGCAAGCATTTTGGAGAAAGAAATGAATGTGTACTGCCACACAATCAATTAGAACCTCAAAAGGTTTATTTTGATAAAAGTAGCCGGGGCTTGGATAACATAAAAATATTGGTTGGACCCTTGACATTCCATAACTGCATGGATGGTGGCTTGCTCTTCTTCTTCCATTTCCAAGGTTGGTTCACCAATCATGCGAGAAACTTGTCCATGCCTCTACCACGTCCACCACCACCACCTCATCCAGCATGGCAGTTTGGGGCTCCACGCCCCGACTTTGCTTGGCCACCTTGTGAAATAGTACTAGGATTAGAAGAGGGTCTTGCAAGTTTGGGGCACTCAGCTCTAAAGTGGCCAAGTTCATTGCAAATAAAAAAACCTTTGATTTCCATAGTAGAAACATCATAAGTGTGGGGGACAAAGTTGCCATTGGGGCATTGACCAAGAGTGTTATTTGCAAGGATTTGGCTAGAAATTCCTTTGGAAGCATCCCCCCATGGATTAGACTCACGATGGGATCTCCTCTTGCCTTGACTACTCTTTACTTGTTTTACCAATGGCTTGGCTTGGGTAAGAGCATCTTGTAAAGAGAATGTGGGGGGGAGAGAGAGTTTGAGTTCCGTGCAAGCAAACACACACACACACACACACACACACACACACACACATGAGAGTGCAAGACAAAAGAGAGATGGATGGCTGAAATTTCTTCTATCTTCTTCTCATCTCTACAATCCTATAACTAAAAGATAAGAGTACATACATAAATGGAAAGTACTCTCCTACAACAACATACAAAAATGGTTACTCTATAGTGTGAACCCGCCGACTATATGAGCTGGCGCTATAACTATGCCATAACTCTAGTACTGGCTAAAGTGGCTGTCAAACAGCCTGTCATCCACTCCAGCATATCGATCATAATCTCACCAACTATGCCAGTGGCATAAGTGCAGAAGTTGTCACCCAGGCGGGTCATCAATGTCCTCCGTAGCACTAGTTGAGCTCGATATCTCAACACTCCTCTTGAGCTCAACTCCACACATTGCACTCCATGTAATATCCTAAACCTGTGGAGCTTCTCTATGCCCAATGTCCTTGTGAAGATGTTAGCCACCCGATCCTCTGTGTGTTGACATATACTAGATCTACATCACCTTGCTAGAACCTTCTCTTTCACAAAGTGATAGTGCACCTCAATGTGCTTTGTTCTAGCATGGTATATTGGATTATTAGCCAACTGTATGCTACTCATGTTGTCACAATAAATGATAATTGCCCTATCCATGGGCTCACCCATATCACCATATCACAAAGTAGCTTTTAAAACCAAGCTACCTCATAAGCTAAGCAACACCTTTGTACTATACCTCTGTACTCGACAAGGCAACTGTTGGCTGCTTCTTACTGCTCCAACTCACAGCAACACTCCCAAATGAGAACATAAATCCACAGGTAGATATCTTGTCTGCAACACTATTAGCCCAATCAGCATCTATGTACCCATGTAACTGTACCTCTATACCTGCCTCCTCATAGAAAACTCCATAATCAACTGTGCACTTTATGTACCTAAGAATCCATTTAGCCGCATCCAAGTGTAGCTTCCTAGGGGCCTGCATAAACTGACTCACAAGTCTAACAACATAACTCAAGTTTAGCCTAGTAATGGTCATGTAGATCAAACTACCCACTATGTGTTTGTTTGTAGTGGGGTCCTCCAAAAGCTCACCTGTATATGTGGAAAGCTTTGTATTATGCTCCAATGGCACTGAAATAAACTTATAGCCTATCATACCATACTTAGACAACATGTCCAAGACATATTGCCTTTGCAATAACAAAATATTATGAGGTGAACTCACCACCTCTATGCCTAAGAAATATCATAGCTCACCCAAATCCTTCATCTAAAACTTTTGCTTCAAAAGCCTACTGACATCATGTATGTCAACATCACTATCACCAATGAATCAAGTCATCTACAAAGATGACTGAATAGCATGATCCCTCTATTTGTCTTTTTCACATAAAGTGAAATATATGCATTGGATATCTGAAATCCAATGGTAACAAGATACTCCCCGATCTTGTTTGACTATGCTCTGGGTGCCTTCTTCAAGCCATGCAAGGCTTTGCGTAACCTGCACACAAAATCTGGCTGTGCATCACTCTCATAACTTGTTTGCTGCATCATGTTTGCATTCATTACATCCATCTAATGTAAAGACTAACCCTTTGTTTGTAGCCATAGCAATGATAGCTCTCAACAAGGTTGCCATTCTTGCAACCGGGCTGAATGTCTCTTCATAGTCAATGCCATACATTTGTGCATAGCCTTTGGCCACCAATCTTGCCTTATACCTGCTCATTGAACCATCTGCGTTATGCTTGACCCACTTACATTAAATTGTCTTCTTTTCCTTAGGCAAAGGCACTAACTCCCATGTTACATTTGTATCCAATGCTGCCATCTCCTTATTCATGGCATCTTCCCATTTCTTATTTCCAAGTGCCTACTCAAAACAAGTGGGCTCTACTTTCTGTATTTCTTTAACCATGTAAGCATAATGATGGGATGTATATCCATCATATCTCAACTTGTTAATAGGGTACCTAACCCTCGTAGATTTACGTACACCTGGATCACTGCCAGGTGTCCGCAAAATAGTCCTCGTTCTCCTTACACTAGGAGTAACCATAGATGGAATGCCAAGCTCCTCATCAAGGCTCTGCTCAAACAGCTGCTAGAGTCACCATCCACATATGAGTGACCTACTGACAGATCAGGCACAAAAGGTTGATCTACCTTTTCCTTTCATCTGCATGATACATGTGTACCTACATCTTTCCTCAACTTACCTGACCATGGACTAACATTGGATCCACTACTAGAGGACTCTTCAAGTCCACTAAGCACCTGTGATTGCTACTCTACATATGGTGCAACATCAACACTTCTTGCATCTGCATCTTCTATTGCCTTCACCGTGGTGCATAGTAGCTACTCATCTCATTAAAGACAATATCTCTGCTTACTCGCATCTCACGAGTGGTAGGGTTATAACATCTATAACTTTTCTACTCCATAGCATAACCAATAAAGATGCATTTCTTTGCCTTTGGATCCAACTTTTTTATCACTTTATCAGGAACATGTACATATGCAATACACCCAAACACTTTCAAGTGAGACACATCCGGTCTTATGCTTGTAAACTTATGTTCACGTGTTCATACCATGAACATCTACAGTGTGGTTGTCCTGTTCATAATATACACAGAAGTTGCTATTGCTTCTACCTAAAAATAATGTGACATATTCTTTTCAGTCCCATCAATGCAAGTGCCACTTCTTCAATGTTCTTGTTTTTTCTTTCTGCAACGCCATTTTGTTTGTGGAGTGTACGTGCATGTAAACTGTCTCTTGATTCCTTGCTTCCTTAGGAAATTACTGAACTCATGGAGAAAAATTCTCCCCCACCATATGATCTCAGGCATTTTATTTGCATGTCTTTTTCCTTCTCGAGCAAGGCTTTAAATCTTTGAAAGTGAGAAAACACCTCATGTAAGATTCCTCCTTCTAGCCTTTGAGGTATAAAGGTGTAAGAATCTCCCCTTATGTTTTTATAATCATTCCCCTCTTTGAAATGGAAGAAAGATCTTGTTTTACCTTGTTCTATTATAGAGAGAGAGAAAATGTCTAGAGAGAGATAATTCAAAATTGAGATATCTTTGGATACAAAAATTCTCCTAGTGTCTAAAATGGATTCCCCTGAAATAAAAGTTCAAAATGAACTTTCCAATGTGCACTAGGAATTAATTGAAAATGGTATAAGGGACCTTAGCCTAAGGGTCTACATTTTCAGAAATTTTTAGATTATGGTCTAATTAAGGTTCCAATGGGCCAATTGGATTAATCCAAGTGTTGGGATGAGATAAATCTAAAGAATAAAAGAAAATACTAAAAAATTGAGTAAATGCTCACATAAGATGAAGAGTTGATTGCGTACAAGGTTTATTAGTTAAAAAACTAAGAGATATTACTAAACAAATGAGATATTTTAGAGAAATGATGAATTTTTGACACCTTGGGACCTTTGAGGTAGGCACCTTTTTTACATGTGTGGTTGGGTTTTTTAATTTAAAAAAATGTGATACTTTTATCTCTCCTCTCTCTTGGATCAAACTAAATTAAAAAGGGAGCCAAACTGGTCCAAATCTTGTCCAAATTGAGTCAAACTGAAGCTGAAAATTTCTAGAACAAACCCAGTTGGACTTGGTTAGTGGGCTCCCTGACCTATAAATAGACCCTCATTCCTTTATATTTTCATATTAGAGCTATACCATGCTAGTATTATCTTAAAATAATCATATTTCTAGTATTCCTTAAATTTTCCTCTCTTGGGAGCTCTCTCTCTCTCTCCAACAACTCTTGAAGTTGCTCTTCTCCTCTTGGTGGACCAATTGATTGGTTGGGGGCTTCACTGCTAATAAAGAATCAAGCCAAACTTGGAGGTAGAATTGATTTATATGGTTTTTTTCAAATTATCTCAATGACTTTCTTCTTCTCAACCTCTCTCATAATCCTAGTAAATTGGAAAAAGAGGAATGTCTAAATTGACTTAATCTAGTGGAATAATCATAATTATGTTTATAGTTATGGTTAAAACTATGATTTGAATACATAGTTTGATTTTAAGCATAAAAGAAGAACTTATATCATATTTTCATTACAAGCTTTTATTCTTTTAGAAAAAATTAAAAATTATCAGTAATAGCGACGAAGCTATGGTAAATATTTTAGAAAATAATATATATCTTATTTTTATGCATAATGCTTAAAGAGGACTTCCTACCATATTTTAGGATTAGACATCCTATGAAAAAAGAATGATTTTCATCATATTCATGGGAAATAAATTTTTAGTACTTATGCATAAATATTTAATTAAAGAGAAAAGAGGAATTTTTGGTAAATTTATTTTTATACAAAAAAGAGAAATTTCCATGATATTCGAGATCCAAACAATTAAATGTTAAAAGAGGAATTTTTGGCATAATTCAAATTATGAGTATTTCGCAAAAGTAAAATTTTGAGTATTATTATTTTTATTGAGAAATATGGGTGGAATTGATTTTTGTAAATCCCATGAATCTTTTATTTAAAAAGAAGAATATTGAATATATCTTAATTGAGAAATTTGAGAAAGAATGTGAAAATATCCATCGAGAAAACTTGGATAATTCTTATTCAGAAAAGGGAATCTGGAATCCCTGGGAGGATCGAGGTTCCAATGAATAAAGGAAAGTTTAGAATTAGTTCTCATTAATGAAGCTTAAGAAATGAAAATACAATACATAAATGCTCTTTCTGAGTTTTTACTATTCAATTCTGATAAGGTTTATTTTCTCTTTTTAAACCTTCAACAACACTCTGATACTTAGATTTAATGGGATTGAGAAAAAGTACCTTTAATTAGGTCAAGCAATTTGCAAAAACTTAGAAAAGTCCTATCAGTATCGAAAGTAGAGAAACTATACTAAAAGTGGATGTGATGTGATGTAAATGCATGTGATGTGGATCTGAATGAATGTAAATGGATGTGATGGGATGTAAATGAATGCAATGTGATGAGATGAGATGTGAATGGGATGTGATAAGATGTGAGTGGATGTAAATGGACGTGGGTGTGAATGTGATGAGATGTAAATGGATGTGGATGTGGATGTGAATGTGATGAGATGTGAATGGGTGTGATGAGATGTGAATGGGTGTGATGAGATGTGAATGAGTGGATGGATGTGAATTATTGTGATGAGATGTGATGTGATAGATGTGAATGTGAATGAATGGATGGATGTGGAAAGATGTGAATGTGAATGATGGATGTGGATGAATGTGATGAGATGTGAATGGCTGTGATGTGATATGGATGGATGTGGATGTGATGTAATGTGGATGGAATGAATGTGATGTGATGTAATGTGGATGGATGTGGATGTGATGTAATGTGGATGGATGTGGATGTGATGTAATGTGGATGGAATGAATGTGATGTGATGTGGATGGATGTGGATGTGATGTAATGTGGATGGAATGAATGTGATGTGATGTGGATAGATGTGGATGTGATGTAATGTGGATGGAATGAATATGATGTGATGTGGATAAAATGAATGTGATGTGATGTGGATGGATGTGAACGAGATGTGATAAGATGAGGATGGATGTGACGAGATGTGAATGAATGTGATGTGATGTAAATGGATGTGAATGGGAGTGATGAGATGTGAATGGATGTGATGAGATGTGAATGGATGCGATGAGATATGAATGGATGCGATATGAGTGGATGTGAATGTGATGTGATGATATCTGTGTAAGATTCCTCCTCAGCCTAAATAATGAATAAGCTTTTACCTCAATCCCGTGTAATCATTCCCTGTTTCTGAATACAAGTGCGAAGTGTGTGTCACCATTCGGCCACCCAATTGGTCCATCTGTGATTTCTCATTATGTATGTACATTGAATTGGTGTCCATATTTTTCATTGTTTTTGTCTAGAGAGAAGAAAAGTTCTAGAGAGAGATAATTCAATATTGAGATATTTTTGGATATAAAAATTCTCCTAATATCAAAAATATATTTCCCTGAAATAGAAGTTCAAAATAAATTCTCCAAGGTGCATTAGGAATCAATTAAAAATGATATAAGGGACCTTAGCCTAAGGGTCAAGATTTTCAGAAATTTCTAGATTATGGTCCAATTAAGGTTCCAATGGGCCAATAAGATTAATCCAAGTGTTGCGAAGAGATAAATCCAATGAAAATAACCAAAAATGAGTAAATGCTCACATAAGATGAAGAGTTGACTGAGTACAAGGTTTATTAGTTAAAAATTATGAGATACTACTAAACAAATGAGATATTTTAGAGGAATGATGAATTTTTGACACCTTGGTAATAAGGAGAGGGGGACCACTACTCAAACAATCGATGGCGATATGGAATTTATATTTCATGTTATCCTAGATTCCCTTGAGTATGATGTCGTCTTTGGTGGGCCTTTTTGGTGGGCCTTGGATAAGTCAATCATTATATTCACTAGATGAATCCATGCAAACAGTCAACTTGAACACTCCTACAGGCAATGTACATTTGCTATTAAATGAGAGGAAGAAACCTTGCAGGAGCTGGAATTTCCAGCATATCTTACTGAAAAGATCCCTAGGATTTGCATTGGATTGGAAATTGCAAAAAACATCACCACAGCTCAAGCACAACTTTATCTAATAAGAGAACACAATCTCATGACCCTCGAGCTATGGGATTTGTTAGGTCAACCAACACTCACAGCACATCCTGAAAGGATTACCTTTATACAAGACTTGAACATGCCATGCCTGGGGTACTTTGAACATACAATGTATATTGAAACTAACCCCCTCACTTGTAAGTTTTTTGTGGTTGAGTATGTATTGAATTCTAGATGAGGAGCTCAAATATTGAAGACTAAAATAAGTATGTCCTGGATTATCTCTCCAATTTCCTAAAGACCATCCATCCACCAAGCCCATTTTACCTCTCAACTCATCCCATTTCCCTTTTTCTTGTCCCATCGAAATAGGAGCTCCCTTCACTCCTATTAACCCGATTTTCTACCATATTAAAGTCCCCCCCCAAAATAATACAGTGATTCAGCACATTCATCTTACTAATCCACTCCCACATGCTACTCCTAAACCACTCCCATTGCAAATGCAATGTCCGGCCTGGTAGCAACCATGGCATACATGAGACTGCCACAAGCTGAAGCATATGGAATCTTGGCCATATCAGCCCTGTCAATATCCGACTGTGGGCTGTCCATAGCACTGAGCACATATGGAGGCAAAGGAGTACTAGTCTTCTTCCCCCCATCCATATTGAACCTCTGCAAAACTTTGCCAATGTATTCCTTCTGAGACAAATACAACACATGCTAGCCTCCTTCACATGTGTGGGAGGGTTTTTAATTCAAAAATATTGTGATATTTTTATCTCTCCCCTCTCCTGGATCAAACTGGATCAAACTGGATCAAAATGAGAGCTAAACTGGTCCAAATCTTGTCCAAATTTAGCCAAACTGAAGCTAGAAAATTCTAGAACTTAGTTAGACTCAGTTAGTGGCCTCCCTCACCTATAAATATACCCTTATTCTTTTGTATTCTCATCTGTGAGCTATACCATGCCAGTATTAAAATAAGCATATTTTCTATTATCCCTTAAAAATCCTCTACTTTTGGAGAGATTGGAGCTTCTCTCTCTCTTCAACAACTCTTGGAGCTTTCCTCTCAATTCACTAAACCAATTGATTGGTTGGGGGGCTTCCTTTTCTAAGATAAAGAAGCAAGCCAAACCTAAGGGTAAGAAGAATTTCATGGTTTTTTTGTTAATATTCTCAATGATTTCACTTCTCAACCCCTCTTAAGCTTGAGAAGTTTCTAATTAATTTTTTTAATGCAAATCAAGCTTTCTATAAGAACTCTAATGATTAATCACAAAAAAGTTAATCTTATACTTAATTAGAATGCTTTTTATGTATATCTCTCTCTCTCCCAAAAGAATAGTTATTCCTATGACATTCTTTAGAAAAAGAAAGCTTCTCATTGATAAATTCTTAATTCAAAACCATAGTCTAAGCTTGTTAAGCTAGAGGTTAAGAAAATGACTTTTTATGCTTTTATGATAATAAAATAATGGTAAATTCTTATAAGTTGTTTAAAAAACTACTTTAAGTGATTATAAATGTGGAAGAGATAAATCCTATCATTTTGGGAAAAGAAGAATAGTAGAAATAGCCTAATCTAGTAGATTAATCATAATTAAGATTATGATTATAGCTAAATTTATGTTTTAATTCCATAAATTGGATTTAAGTTTAAGAATAGGTCTTCTATCATAATAGTATTACAATGTCTTATTCTTTTTAAGGAAAATTAAAAATTATCAGTAATAGCAGCGAAGCTATGGTAAAAGTTTTAGAAAATAAAATATATCTTATTTTTATACATAATGCTAAAAGAGGACTTCCTACCATATTCTAGGATTGGACATCCTATGCTAAAAGAATGATTTTCATCATATTCATGGGAAACTAATTTTTAGTGTTTATGCATAAATAATTAATTAAAGAAAAGAGAAATTTTTGGTAATTTTATTTTTATGCAAAAAGAGGAATTTCCATGATAATGGAGATCCATGTAATTAAATGGAAAAAGAGAATTTTTTGGTATATTAAAATAATGGATATTTTTATTTAATTTAAAGAGGAATTTTAGATAAATTTATTTTATGCATAAGAAATTTTTAAATGATAAAAGAGGAATTCCCATGACATTTGGAATTCAATCATTTAAATGGTAATAAGTGGAATTCTTGGCATATTTGAAATAATGAATATTTTTATTTAATTTTAAGAGAAATTTTAGATAAATTTATTTTATGTATGAGAAATTTTTAAATTATAAAAGAGAAATTCCCATGACAATTGGAATTCAATCATTTAAATGGTAAAAGTGGAATTCTTGGTATAATTGAAATAATGGATATTTTTTAAGAAGAATTTTAGATAAATTTATTTTATGCATGAGAAATTTTTAAATGATAAAAGAGGAATTCCAATGACAATTGGAATTCAATCATTTAAATGGTAAAAGTGAAATTCTTGGTATAATTGAAATAATGGATATTTTTTTAAGAAGAATTTTTGATAAATAATGCTGGGAGAAGCATTTGGTATAAAGAGGCTCGTTGCAATAGCTGGGCGGGGTCGCGAGGGGGGACGTCGCTCAAAGCTTGTCGAGGTCTTGACCAGCCTCGGTATGGTTAAAATGGTGCACTTCCGGTCAGATGGGCAAGGACCCACGAAGCGGTCACTGAGTGAAGTGCTAGGACACCTAAGTAGGATCCTAGAGGGTTCTGACCCCACGTGATGCACGGGCTCGTAGTTGCTAGGACACCCATACGTACGTCGAGGAAGATTCGAATGGACTGAAAAGAATGACTTTTGTGAATTTCAATATTGGATCTTGTTGGTTAACCAGTTGGTCTTAACGGAGAGTCTAGATGATATATTTTGTAATACAATGGACTCAAAATTTTGGAGGATTATGTTCAGTAATACTATGATTTTCATTGAAAGATTGTTTTAAAGATAGCCGAATCTGTTATAATGGCAATTTTATATTGGGTGTGTACGTGGTATGCCTACCTTAACTTTTGCTTGAAATGCCGGCTAGGGAGCCTAAGAACTCTTTCCCACGGTACCCGGGAAAAACATAACCAAATTTTTATAAAGGAATCCCACCAATACAGTGGTTGGGCGGTTGGCTAACCCATAGGCTGGATCGGGGGATTCCTACGATACAAATAAGTTGCGATTAGTTACGGTTAGTTAGATTAAGTCCTAGGAAGACCCTTGTTATGTGGGAGGGAATCAACGGCTAAGTCCTAGGAAGACCCTTGTTATGTGGGAGGGAATCAACGGCTCTGCCTCGTTAAAGGAGGAAAAAAGCGGTGATTCTCTTCTTTGATCTGAACATGTGACTTCAGGTTCAGTCGGATTAGTTTGAATAGGTAAGACTTTGACTTGTTAAATCAATTCTCCCGTTAGATGATTTTCCTGGTGGAATCGCCCGTGCCTTCTGGGTGAGGGAAGTTTTTTCGAGCTCGGTTTCAGAGGAACCGCTGGGCTAATCTCTTGTCTGGATATCCATGGGCGAGCCCCTGAGTGTGGATCCCTATCCCACGCGAGAGGTTGATGTTGCTTTTGTCCTGCCCAGCGCCCTCATCGCGGAGGGGACGGGGATCTCACAGCATTAGGGGATTCCTGCGATACAAATAAGTTGCGATTAGTTACGTTAGTTAGATTAAGTCCTAGGAAGACCCTTGTTCTGTGGGAGGGAATTAGCGGCTGTGCCTCGTTAAATGAGAAAAAAAGCAGTGATTCTATGGACCAAGTGCAAGTCTCTTCTTTGATCTGACCATGTGACTTCGGGTTCGGTCGGATCAATTTGAATAGTTAAGACTTTGACTCGTTAAATCAACTCTCCCGTTAGATGATTTTCCTGGTGGAATCGCCCGTGCCTTCTGGGCGAGGGAAGTTTTTTCGGGCTCGGTTTCGGAGGAAACACCAGGCTAGTCTCTTGTCCAGATATCCGTGGGCGAGGCCCCGCGAGTGTGGATCCCCACTCCGTGCGAGAGGTTGACGCTGCTTCCGTCGCCAGTGCCCTTGGAGGGGGTAGGGGTCTCACAGCTGGTATCAGAGCTTTATTGAAAGCTAATAAGGACAAATGAATTCTTATTAGAAATTTATAATAAAAACTCAAAAAGAGCATTTACGTATTGTATTTCATTCCTTAAGCTTCATTAATGAAGATTTTTAACCAAAGAATTTGGTTTTATAGATGGAAGTTTCACACTTATCTGGTGTTCCCGACCTCCCCTAGTCACAAGATATGACTGCTTTCACCTTCGAACATCTCATCTCTTTCACTATAACTCAAACGAGTTGAGCCACACTCACAGGCCATTTTGAGGATTTATTTTTCCCAGACCCAGCGGAGAGACGGCAGCACAAGTGGTTTGCAGGGCACTATGTCCATGCCTCTTGCGACCAGCGCGCGATGTTGAGGTAAAATATCTCATTGGCCATGATTCTGATGAGGCTGAAAGTGATACATGGTGTTATTTTATATCACCCTACGCCTCGAGATTTCAGACTTTCCTGCCATATGTACAGACTTCTTAGTCGCTTTATTCCTAAAGGAGAAGATAGTAGCTCCCTTGGCAGTAAGGGAACATTTGTATTGGGGCATGTCTATAGCCCAATATCACCGTCTTATGCGTCTCCCGAGGAGATTTTGACTTTCTGGAGCCGAGATGCTCTATGTACATATTGCAACCTTTATATAAATAAAGAAATGTTTTGTGAAAAAATCCCTGTTGTATAAGTGATTGTTTATTATGTGACGAATTGATGAAGAAAAATCTGTTACTCGGACATGTGTTGTAGATCTTCAATAAGATCGTTTATCTTGTTTAAGAAATTATTTTTCGAACCTCTTAAGTCTTAGGATCTCGTGGAAGAAATCAAAATAAAAATTTAATAATGTATCATTTTTGGCAGAATCATGAGGCGAGGGAACCATGGTTATCAGCCAGATCCTCTCACTGATGAGGAAGAGCTTGACCTCGACATTCGCAAGGCTCTTCACAGAACTCAGCCAGGACCCTTCAAAGGTGAAGGGGAGAACTTGGGCGAGGCAGTGGAGAAGTGGGTTGAGGTAATGGAGGAATATTTTAATGTCACCAGATACAACGAGAGGAGCAAAATGGGTCTCGCTAGGCTGAAGATTGTGGAAATAGCCAGGGTGGCATGGAGAAACTGCGATACCAACCATCTGGATAGGAATACCCAGTCCTGAAATGATCTTAAAGCCTATCTAAGGAAGAGATTTTGTCCCCCTGGATTTTTAGAAACCAAGATGAATGAATTTTTAGAACTAAACCAGGGGAGCAAAACCATTGAAGAATATCACCAGGAATTTGCTCTTCGCCTCAAGTACTCACCATTGCTAGATGAAGAGCAACTTATGGTGGCGAGGTTCATTCGGGGAATGAACGAACCTTTAGACACTCTGGTTAAGAATGCCAAACTAGTCTCCATGGAAGAAGCTGTAAGAATGGCGAAGGACTTCGCCAAGCCTTCATCGTTAAAGTCCTGCCAAGCCTTCATCGTTAAAGTCCCGCCAAAGCCAGCTCCCTCATCCTTTAAGAGATTCCAGAGACCCGGATGTTCTTCCAACCTTCCACCTCCAAAGAGACACCAAGGTCCCAACCAAAATCTGGAGTCAAGAAGTTTCAGGAATGAAGGAAGACCTTTCCCGCGAAGTTCTTTCTCAGGAACTCCGACTCTTTCAAGAATGCAAAGGGAAGAGCTTCAAAGTGAGAACACGTGCTTTGGATGTCAGGGGTTTGGGCACCAGCTCAAGGATTGCCCATCTCCTTCTGTGGGCCAAGGAAGCGAGGGTCCCAGAGTTTAGAGATAGACTCCTTTGTATTAGTCTAGTTAGGGTTCCCCACACAAAATCAGGGTAACCTCAGAAGAGTGCCAGCTCAGCCCTGCAGCCTCCATGCAAAGCAGTCTCCAAAATTAGGGTAACCTCAGAAGAGTGCCAGCTCAGCCCTGCAGCCTCCATGCAAAGCAGTCTCCAAAATCAGGGTAACCTCAGAAGAGTGCCAGCTCAGCCCTGCAGCCTCCATGCAAAGCAGTCTCTAAACTCCCTCTCGGAATTGGGGAAACCAAAGAGAGAGAGTTCCACCTCAGATTGCAGGTGCTAGAGCTGTCACTATAGCTGAGGAAGTGGAGGAAGAAAAAGGATAGATCTATGCCGCAATAGAGAATCAAGGGAATCCTCTAGACTCCAGCAGAGTACCAAGGTAAGCAATTCAAGCTTTTGATTGATTCAAGAAGTACTCATTCTTTTATTTCCCTAGGATGTCTGTGTAAATTAGTCCTAAATCAAATATCAGGGAAACCTATGCAACCATTGAATAACCTTGTCAAGAATGCAAATCCGTCCTCTATTTCAGAAGCCATAAATATATCCAGAGACTATGATAAAGTTTTTTTATATAGAAAGTGTCGAGAAGGACATGTGTCCTTCCATGTTAATTAAGAAGAGGTGTCCTAATTTAAGAGGAATGTCAAGCCCACCCTTGGCTTCAAGGAATCATGAGCTAGAGCAAAAACTAGGGTTAAAGATAATCGAATTCAACAAGTATTTCTATGAGTAAATAGAAGAGGATAGCAGGGTTAAAGATAATCAAATTCAACAAGTATTTCTATGAGTAAATAGAAGAGGATAGCAGGGTTAAAGATAATCGAATTCAACAAGTATTTCTATGAGTAAATAGAAGAGGATGGCAGGGTTAAAGATAATCGAATTCAACAAGTATTTCTATGAGTAAATAGAAGAGGATGGCAGGGTTAAAGATAATCGAATTCAACAAGTATTTCTATGAGTAAATAGAAGAGGATTGGTGCAAGATTCATGTGAAGTAATGTACATGATGAATAGAGGTATTCTACAAGACGATACTAAGATTATGAAATTGCATAAAGGATTGATTCCCTAGTTATGTTTTTCCATGACAATTTGTTAAGTACCATATTACATGGGGGTATGGAATAAGGAATTCAAAGGTTCATATCATATGAGAGGTATATGGATGCATGAACTTAGGATAATAAGGCCAATTAACTTTAGAATAATATAACTTTTGGAGGCACAACAAAAAAAGCCAAACACATGAAATAAGAGACTCGGAACAATGTTTAGATAAAAGAAGATTTCTACCTAGTGGGGACACCACTTTGAAAGAGACAGGAGAGTTTACTTATATATTACCCCAGGTCGCGGAGATGAGGACATCTCGAATCTTTTAAGTGGGGGATATTGTAAGGTCCCTCCCAAGCCATGTATGTATGTGTCTCTTTTAATATAGATTTCAATAAGGAAAGAGAGTGCACTTAGAGAAGAGTGAGACAATAAGGCTAGAAACATTAGGAAGGTGTTAGAATAAAAATATTAGCTCCAAAAATCCTAAAAGAAATAAGAAGACAAGAATAGTTCTATTAAGACATAAGTATCTCCAAAAATAGAAATTCGAATTTAGGTGATAGGAGGTTGTATTTAGAGTACTTTTACACATTTAGTAAGTAAAAGTACTCAAACAGATTAAGTAAAAGCCCTAGCTCTTTTGGCCGTAGAAGTGATTTGAATATCCTCACATGTTGAGACAATCATCCTATGAAATTGTGCTTGTATCTTGGGGGTGCACACGCAAGATATTTGTACAATAAATTTGAGAAATAAGATTGGGGAGGAAAACTTTTGAGGAAAAACATAGGGCGATCAAATTAAGAAACTGGTGAGAGATTGAATGACTAGAAGGATAGACCGAAACTTTGTTTAGAGAAATTTTCGGGATATATCTCATTAACTTGAATATTATAAATTATTAAGATTATAACTCCATTGAGGTTTGAATAGTTGACGTGTGAATGCCATCCATTGGATGCTTTACACTAGGACGATCATCCAAGATCTTGAACCCAGCTCAGACAAACATGGATCTAACTTCGGATGTGTAATTCCCAGAGGATCATGCTCTTAGATGTGTTAATCCCAAGATACTAGATGTGTAATTTTCAGAAAACTAATCATCTTAGACGTGTTAATCTTGATAATCTTTGGATGTGTCAATCCGAAGGCACCAGATGTGTAATTCTCAAAAAATGAAGATCTCAGATATATTAATCCTTGAGAGTGCCTTTAGATGTGGCGCTATGATAAGTATTTGTTGATAGTTTTGAACTTTTCATGGATACAATGAAAGAACCAAGTTCACCCTTGCTCATCTAAAAATTGTAAGAAATGCCGAATTAGTTGGAAGCACTATTGTCAATCTAACCCACTGGTCAGTTTATGAGATGCCATGAAAGTACACCTTCGAGAAAGGTTTTGTCCTCCAGGATTTTGAGAGGATAAAATGAATAAATTTTTGGAGCTAACCCAAGAAAGGAAGACCCTAAACGAATACCACCAGCTTCTCCGATTTGCTCTCTAGAGATGGATGAGGTAACTCTTCTCCATCGATTCATTTGGAAGTTTAATCTACCATTGAATAACCTTGTCAAGAATGCAAAACCATCCTCTATTTCAAAAGCCATAATTATAGCCAGAGACTATGATAAAGTTTCTTTATATAGAAAGTGTCGAGAAGGACATGAGTCCTTCCATGTTAATCAAGAAGAGGTCTCCTAATTCAAGAGGAACGTCAAGCCCACCCCTCTCTACAAGGAATCATGAGCTAGAGCAAAAATTAGGTCAAGAAATAGGGATAATAGGGTTAAAGATAATCGAATTCAACAAGTATTTCTATGAGTAAATAGAAGAGGATTGGTGTAGGATTCATGTGAAGTAATGTACATGATGAATAGAGGTATTCTACAAGACGATACTAAGATTATGAATTGCTATCATAGGTTAGATTGCGTAAAGGATTGATTCCCTTACCTTTTTTCATGACAATTTGTTAAGTACCATATTACATGGGGGTATAGAATAAGGAATTCAAAGGTTCATATCATATGAGAGGTATATGGATGCATGAACTTAGGATAATAAGGCCAATTAACTTTAGAATAATAGACCTTTTGGAGGTATATGAGAGGTATATGGATGCATGAACATAGGATAATAAGGCCAATTAACTTTAGAATAATAGACCTTTTGGAGGCACAACAAAACAAGCCAAACACATGAAATAAGGGACTCGGAACAATGTTTAGATAAAAGAAGATTTCTACCTAGTGGGGACACTACTTTGAAAGAGACAGGAGGATGTACTTAGATAATACTCCAGCTCGTGAGATGAGGATATCTCGAATCTTTTAAGTGGGGGAGATTGTAAGGTCCCTCCCAAGCCATGTATGTATGTGTCTCTTTTAGTATAGATTTCAATAAGGAAAGAGAGTGCACTTAGAGAAGAGTGAGACAATAAGGCTAGAAACATTAGGAAAGTGTTAGAATAAAAATATTAGCTCCAAAAATCCTAAAAGAAATAAGAAAACAAGAATAGTTCTATTAAGAGATAAGTATCTCCAAAAATAGAAATTAGAATTTAGGTGATAGGAGGTTGTATTTAGAGTACTTTTACACATTTAGTACATAAAAGTACTCAAACAGATTAAGTAAAAGCCCTATGCTAGATAGATAGGTTCTCGAGCAATTCTGTTCTAGAAGACTAGGTCAGTGTGGCTGTGCCTTGCATGGATGAGGAAAAAAGCATTGTCTCTAGGAATCAAGACTAGTAGTTGCCCAAATTATGATCAATTACCCTATGGGTGATTTGATTTTTAGAAGACCACGCTCCCCCTGCAGGATAGAACTAGGTCTTACCTATGAATCATATCCTTGAATCTCTGCATGGTCAAGGTGTCGACGATGAGTAGGAAATTTTCTCCAAGATAAGACTTAGTGGACTATCTTAAGTGTTTTCCCTATTTTGGAAGGGGTGAACCTTACAAGTGATATCAAAGCCGATCTTAGTTCCTAGGATTTGTTTTTCAAAGGTTAACTGTCAAGGGATTAAATCAAGTGAGTGTTTATCGTATGAGAACGAATCATTCATCTCTTTTGGTGGCCATAGAATTGATTTGAATATGAGGATGAATCAATCATCTCTTCTGGTGGCCATAGAAGTGATTTGAATATCCTCACATGTTGAGACAATCATCCTATGAAATTGTGCTTGTATCTTGGGGGTGCACACGCAAGATATTTGTACAATAAATTTGAGAAATAAGATTGGGGAGGAAACCTTTTGAGGAAAAACATAGGGTGATCAAATTAAGAAACTGGTGAGAGACTGAATGACTAGAAGGATAGACAGAAACTTTGTTTAGAGAAATTTTGAGGAAAAACATAGGGTGATCAAATTAAGAAACTGGTGAGAGACTGAATGACTAGAAGGATAGACAGAAACTTTGTTTAGAGAAATTTTCGGGATATATCTCATTAACTTGAATGTTATAAATTATTAAGATTATAACTTCATTGAGGTTTGAATAGTTAACGTGTGAATGCCATGCATTAGATGCTTTACACTAGGACGATCATCCAAGATCTTGAACCCATCTTAGACAAACATGGATCTACTAACTTCCGATGTGTAATTCCCAGAGGATCATGCTCTTAGATGTGTTAATCCCAAGATACTAGATGTGTAATTTTCAGAAAACTAATCATCTCAAACATGTTAATCTTGATAATCTTTGGATGTGTCAATCTCCGAAGGCACCAGATATGTAATTCTCAAAAAATGAAGATCTCAGATATATTAATCCAGAGTGTCTTTAGATGTGGCACTATCATAAGTATTTGATAATTTTGAACTTTTCATGTGGATACAATAAAAGAACTAAGTTCACCCTTGCTCATCTAAAAAATTGTAAGAAATGCCAAATTACTTGGAAGCACTGTTGTCAATCTAACCGCACTGTTGGAAGCACTGTTGTAAGAAATGCCAAATTACTTGGAAGCACTGTTGTCAATCTAACCGCGGTGGAACTAGAATCAGTTTATGAGATGCCATGAAAGTACACCTTCGAGAAAGGTTTTGTCCTCCAGGATTTCGAGAGGATAAAATGAATAAATTTTTGGAGCTAACCCAAGAAAGGAAGACCCTAAAATAATACCACCAAACTTTTGTTAAACTTCTCCAATTTTCTCTCTAGAGATGGATGAGGTAACTCTTCTCCCCATCGATTCATTTGGAAGCTTAATCTACCATTGAATAACCTTGTCAAGAATGCAAATCCATCCTCTATTTCAAAAGCCATAATTATAGCCAGAGACTATGATAAAGTTTTTTTATATAGAAAGTGTCGAGAAGGACATGAGTCCTTCCATGTTAATCAAGATGAGGTCTCCTAATTCAAGAGGAATGTCAAGCCCACCCTTGGCTACAAGGAATCATGAGCTAGAGCAAAAATTAGGTCAAGAAATAGGGATAGCAGGGTTAAAGATAATCGAATTTAACAAGTATTTTTATGAGTAAATAGAAGAGGATTGGTGTAAGATTCATGTGAAGTAATGTACATGATGAATAGAGGTATTCTACAAGACGATACTAAGATTATGAAATTGCTATCATAGATTAGATTGCGTAGAGGATTGATTCCCTTACGTTTTTTCATGAAAATTTGTTAAGTACCATATTACATGGGGGAATAGAATAAGGAATTCAAAGGTTCAAATCATCTGAGAGGTATATGGATGCATGAACTTAGGATAATAAGGCCAATTAACTTTAGAATAATAGACCTTTTGGAGGAACAACAAAACAAGCCAAACACATGAAATAAGGGACTCGGAACAATGTTTAGATAAAAGAAGATTTCTACCTAGTGGGGACACTACTTTGAAAGAGATAGGAGGATGTACTTAGATAATACTCCAGCTCGTGAGATGAGGATATCTCGAATCTTTTAAGTGGGGGAGATTGTAAGGTCCCTCCCAAGCCATGTATGTATGTGTCTCTTTTAATATAGATTTCAATAAGGAAAGAGAGTGCACTTAGAGAAGAGTGAGACAATAAGGCTAGAAACATTAGGAAAGTGTTAGAATAAAAATATTAGCTCCAAAAATCCTAAAAGAAATAAGAAGACAAGAATGGTTCTATTAAGAGATAAGTATCTCCAAAAATAGAAATTCAAATTTAGGTGATAGGAGGTTGTATTTAGAGTAATTTTACACATTTAGAGTCCATGCATACTAAAAAGGTGGAAAAGCAATGCGTTTCTAAAGATGGCGCGTTTGCGGCTATATACAGACGTTTTTGCCAACTCTACTCGCGAGGCTTGTAGACTAGATCCTTCCGGTTCTTTTGACTGGTTATATGACCATATTTTGAGTTTTTATCAGAGAGATAGCGAAAACAATTTGTTGATTCTGCCAGGGTCTCTACACAGGGAAAACTGTAAGCCTCAAGGTAATCCTAGAGCTTGAGATGTATATATCCCTTCATTCTTATCTAATATCTTGGAAGAGAAGGTTAGATTGCTATGGTCTTTCAGAGGAAGAGACCAAAACTCCATAGCTTTTCTTTTAAAGAAAGAATAGTATGTCATAGCCCTGCAAGAGAAGGCTATTTTGCCATAGATCTTCGAAAGAGAGAAAAGTCAGAGTACGAGTAAGAGGAGATAAATCTTGGGGATGTTCAGATGATTTCAATCGTAAGAGAAGGTATTAGAAGACTCTCGATTCTCACATATCAAGTTTTGAAACTCTTATTAACGAGCAAAGACAATGATAAACAACAAATTTCTATAAGGTATATATATATTTTGTTTTTCAAGTATATATCCTTCTTTGGGGTTGACGTTAGTAAGGCCCGAGGTTGGCCCATGGTATCCCTCATACCATTGGGAGAATGAGATTTGCCGATTGAGGCGAGTGATTATGATGCTGCCTAGTTCTGAGGGCCCAGGCTAGTGCGGTGAATTAGCCCACCCTAGTGCGTAGACATCCCTCTGAGGGGCACGAGGATCGAGCAACGGAGCCTGAGAGGGCGACAGGTTGGCTTGAGTCCTCGCCAGCACGACCGACGATGAGGTGTATGGTCCCGTAGGGTTTTGCCCAGCATGTAGAGGCTAGAAGGCCGAATTCTAGATCATCGGCAGTATCAAGGAAAAGAATAAGAGAGCCGGTTTGGCTTGTATGGAATTGATTCATGTATAAACCTTTTTTATAAATCTTGTCTTTGGCATTATTGTACTGTGGAAAAAGGCTATTTTAACGAACCTTGTGAAAAGGGTATTAATTAAGGAACATTTTTATACTTTCATTAAAAACATATTATGATTTTGTGTTTTCTGGTTTGTACATAGGATGTCATCAACCTCTTCAAGCAGTTCTGGGGAAGATGAGACAATGCGTCATCGTAATTGCGATGTGTGGTTGGGACAACGGATCAAATGTATGTGTAATCGATGTCAAGGATGCATTGTACGAGCACGTCGAATTACCTTGAATCACATCTCCATGTATTGGAATCAAACAGGTTTAGAGGTGAGTAGATGTAAATTGATGGTATTCAAATGACTCATGGTATCCAAATTAAATTAATAGAGTTGTAATATATAAACTCTAATTGAAGCAGGATGCAGTACCACACCCTAACATGGTACCCTACGCGCGACGAGAGCACGCAAAGCAATTGATCCAGCCACGTTGGGTGATGTTCGTGTTATGGCAGTGGA
Organism: Cibotium barometz; assembly: GCF_041138505.1. Taxonomy (NCBI): domain Eukaryota; kingdom Viridiplantae; phylum Streptophyta; class Polypodiopsida; order Cyatheales; family Cibotiaceae; genus Cibotium; species Cibotium barometz. Next base: position 31,364,675 of record NC_141107.1, on the reverse strand, counting down.
GGTGGTTTGTTTGGTAGAGGAGACTTTTCCGCGAACCATTCTCACAAGTCAACTACATCTCATTGTGCATTTAGTGGACAAAATCGCTTTATGTGGTACTGTGCATGCACGCTGGATGTTCTTCCTAGAGCGCTTCATGAAGACCTTAAAAGACTTTGTGAGGCAAAGTGCAAGGCCTGAAGGAAGCATGGCCGAGGGTTGGTTGATACAAGAGTCTCTTGTATATATTTCAGAATTTCTTGGTCAGGTGGACAGCTCTTTGCCACGACTATGGAGCAATGAAGAGGACTTGAGGATGACCTCTATTGTGCCTCAAGGAAAAGGACAGAGTAAAGTAATTGACAGAACATTGATTGATGATCTCAATTTCACTTGTATCCTTAATAGTGATGTGATGAGCAGATGGGTTACAAGATATGAGGATGCAAAGACAAAAAGGCAAGCAGAAAGAGCTCTCTTTCGGAGGCAACATGGCTCTCGGAAGGCGTACCCTAAGCATCTAGCAACACTTCCGAATGATATCCATGTTGATTGGTTGCATGAGGAAATGGAGAGAGCAGAGAGCGACGAGGGGCTGCATATCACGGTGGAATAATGGGAGTATGCACGAGGATGCATGTCAAAGGTACATAGAACTAATGTTTTGCATTAGTTGTAAGTGATTTGCTTTTAATATTTATTCACATTGCTTACACAAATATTGCTTCTATTTTGGTCCAGTGCACTATGTTCAATGCTATATGGTGTGAAGGCAAGCATTTTCGAACACAAAGAATTGATGAAAAGAGAAATACACAAGATTGCGGTGTCATTAGTAGCTTTGAGGGAGCTAATGGAAAAATGGATGATTATTGTGGCATAATCCAAGACATATTTAGGCTTGACTTTCGTCGCTTCTTTGTGTATGTTTTAGATGTCAAATGGCAAATAAACGTGGTGGAAAAAGGGCCTGATGCAACGATAAAACGCCATGCAAGTGGATATGTAACTATTGACTCTACAAAGTTTTGGCAAACAAAGAAAGACAGGCTCGTATTGCCACAACAATGTGAGCAGGTATGCATTTTTTTACTAATGTGTTTCATGTACATATATATCTAAGCTCGCGTACCCCTTGACTTTTGATATGCTAATTAATTACTGTATTATGTGTATTTGAGTAGGTTATCTATCTACCAATGGTGCATGACATCAAATGGTGGTACGTCATCCCTATTGCACCACGTTCCAAAGTGATGTATAATACATTCACTGATATGGAGCATATGGAGGATGTAACAAGCCGCAATGAAGATGATGTCGAACATGCCATTGAAGATGTTGTGATCGATGATCAAGAAATAAGAGATGATCATGATAATGAGGATGAGCATGCCATTTCTCATGATCATGAGAATGACCCTACCATTGAGGATGATGGTGATGTTGATGAGGATGATCAGGACATCGATACCATTATCAATGGAGTACAGAATATCGATAGTGGAATAAATTTAATCGTAGCCTTACAAATTGATCAAATGGATATTGATGTTGATCGTTTGGCAAGGATGGATCTTATTGAAGATGAGATCGAACCCTAACCAATCCGTCACTGTACGTTCTAAATTGATGACATTTCTATCATCTCATATGCATGATTTATTTTTGAATATATTTCATTGTTGTAAATGCATGTAGTGGGATTGTGTAATGATGTATACTGTAATGTACTATGAGATGGTTTAAAGAAAATAGTTTTTAATTTTGTAAAGGAATTTAGTTTTTCTTCAGTTTTTCTCTGCCATGCGTGTATTAATCCGTGTATAGTGGCGTGTATTAATCCGTGTATAATAGCGTGTATTAATCCGTGAATATTATCGTGTATAGATGCGTGTATTACTGCGTGTATATAAACGCGTTTATACACGCGTTGATAAATACAAATATACACGCAAACTTAAATGCTAAAATACACGCGTCCGATTCTATTCAAATACAGGCGCGACCATACACGCGTTCGTAATTTATTGCGTGTATGAAACGCGTGTATGGCAGCATTGTCTTGTAGTGTATGTCAGACAGTGTGGTAGGATTAATTAGAAAATAAATTGACGTGTGAGTAGGGTGGAAAGTAGGAGGATGGAATGCCCCGCAAGACGGCACCATCCTACGGACGGGTGGACTTGATTAACAGGGTAGCTTTCCAACAGATTAATTGAAAGCCCTATGCTAGATAAATAGGTTCTCAGGCAATTCCATTCTAGAAGACTAGGCCAACAGTTGTGCCTTGCTTGGATGAGGAAAAAAGCGTTGTCTCTAGAAATCAAGACTAGTAGTTGCCCAAATTATGATCAATTACCCTATGGGTGGTTTGATTTTTAGAAGACCACGCTCCCCCTGCGGGATAGAACTAGGTCTTACCTACTTATGAATCGTATCCTTGAATCTCTGCATGGTCAAGGTGTCGATGAGTAGGAAATTTTTTCCAAGATAAGACTTAGTGGACTATCTTAAGTGTTCCCCTTATTTTGGAAGGGGGGAACCTTACAGGTGGCAAGTCTACCAAGGACAAAGTCTCAAGCACCAAGTTTGGATCCACATTCTATTGATGGGATGAATCGAGGAGAGAGATTGCTATGATTAACAGGGTGTTGAGGATGTAGAGATTGTGAATGATCTGCCTATGGTTTTTTATGTAAGAGTCAATCTCCTTGCTAATGATATGTGACCAATCATCAACTTTGCCATTTAATATGACCCAAAAAAAGATTTTTAGGGGTCATGTTTTTCCTTCAAACCCTTGTACACCTGGATGAGGAGAGATATGTCTTTGCAGGATGTTGATGTGGAGTTTGTCAGATAATATTCCATTATTGTTGAGAGCAGCCACACCATCAGCAGATGTGGGACAGAAGATGTTGTCAAATCCATAAGCTCTAGGGTTGGGTAGTGGATCTACAACCAAGAGCTAAAATGTGTAGGAGATTAATGCTTTGGTGAGGTGGATGTTGTAAGTGAGATCTTGCCATTGAATCACAGAGGCCCCAGTGGCATAAGACACATGGTGGTGAAGAAATTGTACAATGAGCTCACCATGGAAGTCAGTTTTAAAATATGTGCCATGCTCCATAGACCTAGCTCCTTTAATTTTTCTTGCACACAAGGTTCTTTGAGAACCAAGAAGCACTCTAGAGAGCCATATTCCAAATGGTACATAATGCAATCTTTTACTATTTTGTCGAAGAGGAGCCGACAACCATCGGGTCCGTCAGTCTCCCAATATGGTCTTCTTGTGAAGATCCAAAGATTCCCTTGAGGATTCCTCCTCTCGAGGGTGTGTGAGACTTATAGATATCTACAAAAGTTTAGTAATTAGTGTGTGATTGGTTGAATGGAATTAAAAATATGTTTTTAACTTCAAGGATATTATAATATGAGCATAATTTTAACAAGTTGTAATAAAACCCTTATTGCAAGGGTCGCTTGATATTATTGGTAGTTGTAGGTTATAGAGATACCTTTGTCTAGATTTGGCGATACTTATCAATTTTATCAATATTTTGACTGTGTTAATCGAATTAGATGCAAGTTGAGGCCACCTTTGTGCAAGAGTGTCATGGTGGCCAACTTGGATTTTGCTATCAAAGGTTGGGACATTAGAATCCAGATGAGGTGATTTCCCTTAATATAGTATCCTTGGTCTTTTAAGAGGCTTTTTGGGACACAGATTTGTCATAATGTGGACCTCTTTGTATGGATTATACTTGTAGGTGATTTATGCCTTTTTTGATGGTTGTTACTGTGATGGTCTTTGCATGGGTGTAATGGTTTTTTATGAGTTGGTTGATATTACAGTTGGGGGACATTTTTGGGCTTCCAAAAGTCATTTAGGTAGCCATCATCGATAAGCTTGGGCTTGTGTTATTTGATTGGTTGTCTTCATTTTGGTGGATTGTGTTTTTTGCATATTTGGGCATTTATTGGAATTGACCTATATGGAAACTTAGCCTTGGCCTCTCAGTCCTTCATTGTCAATTCTTTGGTCTTTTTTCACTTAGCCAAATGATTGAGTTTGATAGGTTCTTGAGTTCAGGTGGACTAGGAAGGGAGTTTAGTCTTACTCAAGAAGACAAGTGTTTGTACAAATGTTGTTCCCCCCTTCCTGTTGGGTTCCCAAGTTTGTTTAAGGTCTCAATTTCTCTTATTTAACAGAGCCATTCATGGTCAATTTTGACCACTTAAGGTTCCTCCACCAAAATTTTGACAGATTTGGCCTTCTTCTTCCTAGAGTCTTTTGGATGGTCCCCTTTTGTTTGAAGTATGTGTGACTTTTCAAGTTGACCAATATATTCATGATTGGAGCTTGACTAAGTTGCCTTATAATCTTTTTAAGGAGGCTTTGAGCTCTTGACTCCACAAACTTAATTCTTGGTATAGCCTAATAATAGAGGTCTTTAAATCCATGATAGCATCCACCATCATGACGAGAACTATTTCCATTCCAATTTTGTTATAGAATCATGAACCTCCTATGTGGTAGGTACCGTATCAATCATTGCTAGGATGTGATACCAATTTTGATCATCCCCTCGTTTGAGAAAACCTATGGCATCAAAGTTATTTCAACAAAGAACATATCATCTGTTTGGATTTTTTCAAAAAGGCAAACACTCCTAGCTTATTCCTTAATGGTCCTTTCTATTGTGACACAATTTGCATCCTTGATAGTATCTTTTGATAGGATGGTGACTTCAATTTCTAATGTTGACCTTCATAATGATCTCTTTTTTGTGTAGATAGACATGGTCACTTTCCCAGTCATGGACCATTCAAAGTTGTCTCATAAATGGCCTTCTCAATATCACATCATATGTCATGGATTTCTTAAAGTCTGGTATGGGCTACCACACCTCCAAGAGGAAACTCAATACATTCACCTAAAGGAAGAGCAATAGATCACAACTGTCATAGGGCACTTACCAATGCTTCGAACTTGAGTCTCTTGAGGCCTCCAAGCTCACTTGCTAAGCTCCAAACCTCCAAGCTCCACCTCCACGCTATCACCATAGAGTCGCTCACACCATCGCATAAGGCAATCACTCTCTCTCACTCTCCCACACAAGAATGAATCATACAAGCATAGAAGAGGTACAATGCTAGAATGCTCTCTCTCTCTCTCTCTCTCTCTCTCTCTCTCTCTCTCTCTCTTAAGACACAAGGAAGAGCTCTCTATAGCACAAAAGGGGATTGTGTCTTTTCATTTATGAGAAAATGCCTTCTATACATTTGGCCCTTATTCACACTTGAGCGCCCAAAACTTACTTAACTAGGCATTGAGTGGCCAATATCTCATAATGTACAACTTTTATAGTGCCGTTTCATGACACTTATTAATGTCCTCAATTGGAGGAGCATGCTTGTTAATCCAAAATGGGATTAACATCCCCCCTTTCTAATGTAGGTTCTGTCCGCAAAACTGTTTACGGAGGTCTAAAGACCTGGTCACTGAACTCGTGTCAGTAGAAATTTCTTCATGATTGAAGCTTTTTGAGTGTGCATCGGAATGCTAAGTGGGAGCGCCAGAACCCTGTGTCCACCATCTTATCTATAAAATGAGCATATAATTTCAACAAGTTTATTCTTGTTCTGTGTGAGCAGTCGGGTTTGGTCTAGCTAGAACAGTTAGACAAGTGTCAGTAGTAGTAGGAGGTTAGCTAAATGTAAGCAAAGGGACCATAAAGGTTTTGGGGTTGTGGATTTGTGTGTAGCTGGTGCTAGAGGATAATAGAGGATCTTGGAGGATTCCTTTTTTTGGAACGATGCCTTTTTCAACATTCAAAAGCAGGTGAACAGTCAGAATCTGATTGATCTGTGTAGTAAAGGAGTATCTGGTCATCAACTGGTGGTCAGCCCGGAGACTTGGGAATGTAGATCAAATTTTTGGAAGGTTAGAGCTGACCTAGGAGGACATCTAGAGTAATCACATGTATTGTTTTTTGAGTGTGTTCAAGTTCCCATTTGTGTCAGTTGTGGATTGAGGGACATCAATTAAGTAAATTGGTACCTTCTGTTGGTGTTTGTGCTAGGTTGTGGTGCTTGGTGGTTATCCCCTCCTCACGGTGGTGTGTTTTAGATGGGCTATAGAGGCATGTCTCTTGGACACATCAATGCCTGAATAGAAGTGATAGACATAAGATCGGATGTGTCTCACTTGAAAGTGTTTGGGTGTATTGCATATGTGCATATTCCTAATGAAGTGTTTGGGCATATTGCATATGTGCATGTTCTTGTTTGGATCCAAAGGCAGAGAAAAGCATCTTAATTAGTTATGTTATGGAGTAGAAAGGTTATAGATGTTATAATCCTACCACTCATCATGAGATGTGAGTAAGCAGAGATGTTGTCTTTGATGAGATGACTAGCTGGTATGCACCGATAGGCAACAGAAGATGTAGATGTAAGAAATGCTAATGTTGCACCATATGTAGATAAGAAATCACATGTGCTTAGTCTCAGGGGCTGCACTACTAAGAAACTCTATGTATCATGTGCATTAAAAGGGTATTGAAAAAACCCCTTACCTATGAATTTTCCATAAAAAAATGACCCCTTTTTCTTTATGGACTTATGGGTTTTTTTTTAAAAAACCCCTTCTATAAATGTATTTTTGTAAATTTACCTTCAACTTTTGAATTCAAAAACCCCTTCATTTGGACTCACCTGGTATACTTACATATTTTTAGGTGAACCTCCCAAGTGCTTAGTGGTGGACATGGAGAGTCCTCTAGTGGAAGTGGAGAGTCCTCTAGTGTAAGGTTCCCCCTTCCAAAAATAGGGGAAACACTTAAGATAGTCCACTCATCGACACCTTGACCATGCAGAGATTCAAGGATATGATTCATAGGTAAGACCTAGTTCTATCCCACAGGGGGAGCGTGGTCTTCTAAAAATCAAATCACCCATAGGGTAATTGATCATAATTTGGGCAACTACTAGTCTTGATTCCTAGAGACAACGCTTTTCTCCTCATCCATGCAAGGCACATCCGCTGGCCTAGTCTTCTAGAATAGAATTACCCGAGAACCTATTTATCTAACATAGGGCTTTCACTTAATATGTTGGTTGGAAAGCTACCCGACTAATCGGGTCCACCCGTCCGTAAGATGGTGCCATTGGGGCATTCCATCCTCCCACTTTCCACCCTACTCATGCGTCAATTTATTTTCTAATTAATCCTACCACAATGCTTGACATAAATAAACATGTTCCTTAATTAAGGCCCTTTTCACAAGGTTTGTTTAAAACAGCCTTTTTACACAATACAATAATGCCAAGATAAGATTTATAAAAAAATAGTTTATACATGAATCAATTTCATACAAGCCAAACCGGCTCTCTTATTCTTTTTCTTTATACTGTCGATGATCTAGAATTCGGCCTTCCAGCCTCTACATGCTGGGCAAAACCCTACGGGACCATACATCTCATCGTCGACCGTTGGTGAGGACTCAAGCCGGCTGTCGCCCTCTCAGGCTCCATCGCTCGATCCTCCCGCCCCTCAGAGGGATGTCTACGCACTAGGGTGGGCTAATTCACTACACTAGCCTGGGTCCTCAGAACTAGGCATAGCATAATCACTCACCTCAATCAGCGAACCTCATTCTCCCAATGGTATGAGGGATACCATGGGCCAACTCCGGGCCTTACTAACATCTCCACCGCGTTGGGCTATACAAACACAAGAACGGGGCAATGTCAAGGCAGGGAGAGTTGTACCTGTATCTTAATTCAACCAAGATAACAATCCATTTACTCACTAAACCATAGGACTATAATCCATGTTACCTTCTTAAGAAAACAATCCTTTTCACAAAGATTTTAGCATTTTAACTTGAGATTGCGATAAGACATTCTTTATTAAGGCATATGCTGTTGTTTGAAAGATACAAACTCAATCAAATAGATCACTATTAACAATTAATAGAGAAGCCGGGGCCATACCTCAACCCCTAAGAATGATATACAATTGAAAAACAAAATATGTATATACCTTATAGAAATTTGTCGTCTATCGTTGCCTTTGCTCGTTAACAAGAGCTTTAGAACTTGACATATGAGAATAGAGTCTTCTAATACCTTGTCTTACGATTGAAATCATCCAATTATCCCCAAGCTTTATCTCCTCTTACTTGTACAGTGACTCTTCTCTCTTTCTAAGGTCTATGGCAAAATAGCCTTCTCTTATAGGGCTATGGCATACTATTCTTTCTCTCTAAAAGAAAACCTATGGAGTTTCGGTCTCTTCCTCCGAAAGACCATAGCAATCTAACCTTCTCTTCTAAGATATTAGATAAGAATGAAGGGATATATACATCTCAAGCTCTAGGATTACCTTGAGGCTACTTGCTGCCTTCTTACAGTTTTCCCTGTGTAGAGACCCTGACATAATCAGCAAATTGTTTCGGCCATAACTTTGTGATAAAAACTCAGAATATGGTCATATAGTCAGTCAAAAGAACCGGAAGACATTTAGTCTAAAAGCTAGTATGTGTAGAATCGGCAAAAACGTCTGTATATGGCCACAAACGCGCCATCTTTAGAAACAAGTTGCTTTTTCACATTTTTAGTATGCATAGACTCTAAATATGTAAAAGTACTCTAAATATGACCTCTTATCACCTACATTCGAATTTCTATTTTTGGAGATACTTATCTCTTAATAGAACTATTCTTGTCTTCTTATTTCTTTTAGGATTTTTGGAGCTAATATTTTTATTCTAACACTTTCCTAATATTTCTAGCCTTATTGTCTCACTCTTCTCTAAGTACACTCTCTTTCCTTATTGAAATCTATATTAAAAGAGACACATACATACATGGCTTGGGAGGGACCTTACAATCTCCCCCACTTAAAAGATTCGAGATGTCCTCATCTCATGAGCTGGTGTAGTATCTAAGTAAATCCTTCTATCTCTTTCAAAGTGGTGTCCCCACTAAGTAGAAATCTTCTTTTATCTAAACATTGTTCCGAGTCCCTTATTTCATGTGTTTGGCTTGTTTTGTTGTGCCTCCAAAAGGTCTGTTATTCTAAAGTTAATTGGTCTTATTATCCTAAGTTCATGCATCCATATACCTCTCAAATGCTATGAATCTTTGAATTCCTTATTCTATACCCCCATGTAATATGGTACTTAACAAATTGTCATGGAGAAACGTAAGGGAATCAATCCTTTACGCAATCTAACCTATGATAGCAATTTCATAATCTTAGTATCGTCTTGTAGAATACCTCTATTCATCATGCACATTACTTCACATGAATCTTGCACCAATCCTCTTCTATTTACTCATAGAAATACTTGTTGAACTCGGTTATCTTCTATTTACTCATAGAAATACTTGTTGAACTCGGTTATCTTCTATTTACTCATAGAAATACTTGTTGAATTCGGTTAACCCTGCTATCCCTATTTCTTGACCTAATTTTTTCTCTAGCTCATGATTCCTTGTAGCCAGGGGTGGGCTTGACGTTCCTCTTGAATTAGGAGACCTCTTCTTGATTAACAGGAAGGACTTATGTCCTTCTTGACACTTTCTATATAAAAAAACTTTATCACAGTCTCTGGCTATAATTATGGCTTCTGAAATAGAGGATAGTTTTACATTCTTGATGAGATTATTCAAAGGTAGATTAAGCTTCCAAATGAATCGATGAAGAAGAGTTACCTCATCCATCTCTAGAGCAAATCGGAGAAGTTTAACAAAAGTTTGGTGGTATTCTTGTAGGGTTTTCCTTTCTTGGGTTAGCTCCAAAAATTTATTCATTTTATCCTCTCGAAATCTTGGAGGACAAGAAGGTGCAATTTCATGGCATCCCATAACTGATTCTGGTTCTAGTGGTTAGATTGACAACAGTGCTTCCAACTAATTTGACATTTCTTACAATTTTTAGATGCGAGCAAGGGTGAGCTTGCTTCTTTCATTGTATCCATTAAAATTTCAAAACTATCAAATACTTATCATAGCACCACATTTGAAGGCAGTTAGGATTAATACATCTCAGATCTTCATTTTTTTGAGAATTACACATCTCTCACTAGTTTCTTAATTTGATCACTCTATGTTTTTCCTCAAAAGGTTTCCTCCCCACTCTTCTTTCTCAAATTTAGTGTATAAATATCTTGCGTGTGCACCCCCAAGATACAAGCACAATTTCATAGGATGATTGTCTCAACATGTGAGGATATTCAAATCACTTGTATGGCCAGTAGAGATGATTGATTCATCCTTATATGATAAACAATCACTTGTTTTAATCCCTTGACAATTAACCTTTGAAAAATAAATCCTAGGAGCTAAGATCAGCTCTGATACCACTTGTAAGGTTCCCCCCTTCCAAAAATAGGAAAAACACTTAAGATAGTCCACTAAGTCTTATCTTGGAGAAAATTTCCTACTCATTGACACCTTGACCATGCAGAGATTCAACGATTCATAGGTAAGGGCTAGTTCTATCCCGTAGCAAGGGGAGCGTGGTCTTCTAAAAATCAAATCACCCATAGGGTAATTGATCATAATTTGGGCAACTACTAGTCTTGATTCCTAGAGACAATGCTTTTTTCCTCATCCATGCAAGGCACATCCGCTGGCCTAGTCTTCTAGAATAGAATTCCACGAGAACCTATTTAACATAGGGCTTTCACTTAATATGTTGGAAAGCTACTCGACTAATTTGGTCCACCCGTTCGTAGGATGGTGCCGTTGGGGCATTCCATCCTCCCACTTTCCACCCTACTCACGCGTCAATTTGTTTTCTAATTAATCCCACCACACTATTTGACATAAATAAACATGTTCCTTAATTAAGGTCCTTTTCACAAGGTGTGTTAAAATAGCCTTTTTACACAAAACAATAATGCCAAGACAAGATTGATAAAAAAACAGTTTATACATGAATCAATTTCATACAAGCCAAACCGGCTCTCTTATTCTTTTCCTTTATACCGCCGATGATCTAGAATTCGGCCTTCTAGCCTCTACATGCTGGGCAAAACCCTACGGGACCATACACCTCATCGTCGGTCGCGCTGGCGAGGACTCAAGCCGGCTTGTCACCCTCTCAGGATCCATCACTCGATCCTCCCGCCCCCCTCAGAGGGATGTTTATGCACTAGGGTGGGCTAATTCACTACACTAGCCTGGGCCCTCAGAACCAGGCAGCATCACAATCACTCGCCTCAATTGGCAAACCTCATTCTCCCAATGGTATAAGGGATACCATGGGCCAACTCGGGGCCTTAATAACGTCTCCGCCATCCAGCTATACAAGCACAAGAACGGGGCAGTGTCAAGGCAGGGAGAGTTGTACCTGTATCTTAATTCAACCAAGATAACAATCCATTTACTCACTAAACCATAGGACTAGAATCCATGTTACCTTCTTAAGAAAACAATCCTTTTCACAAAGCATTTCAACTTGAGATTGCGATAAGACATTCTTTATTAAGGCATATGCTCTTGTTTAAAAGAATACAAACTTTAAATAGTAAATCAATCAAATAGATCACTATTAACAATTAATAGAGAAGGCGGGGCTATACCTCAACCCCTAAGAATGATATATGATTGAAAAACAAAATATGTATATACCTTATAGAAATTTGTCATTTATCGTTGCCTTTGCTCGTTAACAAGAGCTCTAGAACTTGACATATGAGAATAGAGTCTTCTAATACCTTGTCTTATGATTGAAATCATCCAATGTTCCCCAAGATTTATCTCCTCTTACTCGTACTCTGACTCCTCTCTTTCTAACATCTATGGCAAAATAGCCTTCTCTTATAGGGCTACGACATACTATTCTTTCTCTAAAAGAAAAGCTATGGAGTTCTCCTCTCTTCCTCCGAATAGCAATCTAGCCTTCTCTTCTAAGATATTAGATAAGAATGAAGGGATATATACATCTCAAGCTCTAGGATTACCTTGAGGCTACTTGTGCTGCCTTCTTACAGTTTTCCCTGTGTAGAGAACTTGACAGAATCAACAAATTGTTTCGGCCATGACTCTATGATAAAAACTCAGAATATGGTCATATAGCCAGTCAAAAGAAGCAGAATAGGCAAAAACGTCTGTATATAGCCACAAACGCGCCATCTTTAGAAACGAGTTGCTTTTCCACATTTTTAGTATGCATAGACTCTAAATATGTAAAAGTACTCTAAATATGACCTCTTATCACCTACATTCGAATTTCTATTTTTGGAGATACTTATCTCTTAATAGAACTATTCTTGTCTTCTTATTGCTTTTAGGATTTTTGGAGCTAATATTTTTATTTTAACACTTTCCTAATATTTCTAGCCTTATTGTCTCACTCTTCTCTAAGTACACTCTAGAGCTTTCCATATTGAAATCTATATTAAAAGAGACACATACATACATGGCTTGGGAGGGACCTTACAATCTCCCCCACTTAAAAGATTCGAGATGTCCTCATCTCGCGAGTTGGGGTAGTATCTAAGTAAATCCTCTTCTCTTTCAAAGTGGTGTCCCCACTAGGTAGAAATCTTCTTTTATCTAAACATTGTTTCGAGTCCCTTATTTCATGTGTTTGGCTTGTTTTGTTGTGCCTCCAAAAGGCCTATTATTCTAAAGTTAATTGGCCTTATTATCCTAAGTTTATGTATCCATATACCTCTCAAATGCTATGAACCTTTGAATTCCTTATTCTATACCCCCATGTAATATGGTACTTAACAAATTATCATGGAGAAACGTAAGGGAATCAATCCTTTACGCAATCTAACCTATGATAGCAATTTCATAATCTTAGTATCGTCTTGTAGAATACCTCTATTCATCATGCACATTACTTCATATGAATCTTGCACCAATCCTCTTCTATTTTACTCATAGAAATACTTGTTGAATACGGTTATCTTTAACCCTACTATCCCTATTTCTTGACCTAATTTTTGCTCTAGCTCATGATTCCTTGTAGCCAGAGGTGGGCTTGACATTCCTCTTGAATTAGGAGACCTCTTCTTGATTAACATGGAAGGACTCATGTCCTTCTCGACACTTTCTATATAAAAAAACTTTATCACAGTCTCTGGGTATAATTATGGCTTCTGAAATAGAGGATAGTTTTACATTCTTGATGAGGTTATTCAAAGGTAGATTAAGCTTCCAAATGAATCGATGGAGAAGAGTTACCTCATCCATATCTAGAGCAAATCGGAGAAGTTTAACAAAAGTTTGGTGGTATTCTTTTAGGGTCTTCCTTTCTTGGGTTAGCTCCAAAAATTCATTCATCTTATCCTCTCAAAGTCCTGGAGGACAAAACCTTTCACGAAGGTGTAATTTCATGGCATCCCATAATTGATTCTGGTTCTAGTGGTTAGATTGACAATAATGCTTGCAACTAATTTGGCATTTCTTACGATTTTTAGACACGAGCAAGGGTGAGCTTGCTTCTTTCATTATATCCATTAAAAGTTCAAAACTATCAAATACTTATCATAGCACCACATTTGAAGGCAGTCAGGATTAATACATCTCAGATCTTCATTTTTTTGAGAATTACACATGTGGCGCCTTGGGATTGACACATCCAAAGATTATCAGGATGATTGACACATTTGAGATGATTAGTTTTTTGAAAATTACACATCTAGTATCTTGGGATTAACACATCTAAGAGCATGATCCTCTAGGAATTACACATCCGAGACCCATGTTTGAGATGGGTTCAAGATCTTGGATGATTGTCCTAGTGTAAAGCATCCAATGGTGGATGGCATTCACACGTCAACTATTCAAACCTTAATGGAGTTATAATCTTAATAATTTATAATATGCAAAGTAATGAGATATATCCTCAAAATGTCTCTAAATAAAGTTTCAGTCTATCCTTCTATTCAGTCTCTCACTAGTTTCTTAATTTGATCACCCTATGTTTTTCCTCAAAAGGTTTCCTCCCCACTCTTCTTTCTCAAATTTAGTGTATAAATATCTTGCGTGTGCACCCCCAAGATACAAGCACAATTTCATAGGATGATTATCTCAACATGTGAGAATATTCAAATAACTTCTATGGCCAGTAGAGATGATTGATTCATCCTCATATGATAAACAATCACTTGTTTTAATCCCTTGACAATTAAAAACAAATCCTAGGAACTAAGATCGGCTCTGATACCACTTGTAAGGTTCCCCCTTCCAAAAATAGGGGAAACACTTAAGATAGTCCACTAAGTCTTCTCTTGGAGAAAATTTCCTACTCATCGACACCTTGACCATGTAGAGATTCAAGGATACGATTCATAGGTAAGACCTAGTTCTATCCCGCAGAGCAGGGGGAGCATGGTCTTCTAAAAATCAAATCACCCATAGGGTAATTGATCATAATTTGGGCAACTACTAGTCTTGATTCCTAGAGACAACGCTTTTTTCCTCATCCATGGAAGGTACATCCGCTGGCCTAGTCTTCTAGAATAGAATTGCTTGAGAACCTATTTATCTAACGTAGGGCTTTCACTTAATATGTTGGAAAGCTACCCGACTAATCGGGTCCACCCGTTCGTAGGATGGTGCCGTTGGGGCATTCCATCCTCCCACTTTCCACCCTACTCACGCGTCAATTTGTTTTCTAATTAATCCTACCACACTGTTTGATATAAATAAACATGTTCCTTAATTAAGGCCCTTTTCACAAGGTTTGTTAAACCAGCCTTTTTACACAATACAATAATGCCAAGATAAAATTTATAAAAAAAAAGTTTATACATGAATCAATTTCATACAAGCCAAACCGGCTCTCTTATTCTTTTCCTTTATACCGTCGATGATCTAGAATTCGGCCTTCTAGTCTGGGAAAAACCCTACGGGACCATACACCTCATCGTCGGCCGCCGGTGGTGAGGACTCAAGCCGGCGTGTCGCCCTCTTAGGCTCCATCGCTCGATCCTCCCGCCTCTCAGAGGGATGTCTGCGCACTAGGGTGGGCTAATTCACCGCACTAGCCTGGGCTCTCCGAACTAGGCAGCATGATAATCACTCGCCTCAATCTGTGAACCTCATTCTCCAATGGTATGAGAGGGATACCATGGGCCAACTCCTAATGTCTCTGCCATCCGGCTATACAAGCACAAGAACGGGGCAACGTCAAGGCAAGGAGAGTTGTACCTATATCTTAATTCAACCAAGATAACAATCCATTTACTCACTAAACCATAGGACTAGAATCCATGTTACCTTCTTAAGAAAACAATCCTTTTCACAAAGATTTTAGTATTTCAACTTGAGATTGTGATAAGACATTCTTTATTAAGGCATATGCTATTGTTTAAAAGAATACAAACTTTAAATAGTAAATCAATCAAATAGATCACTATTAACAATTAATAGAGAAGGCGGGGCTATACCTCAACCCCTAAGAATGATATATAATTGAAAAACAAAATATGTATATGTACCTTATAGAAATTTATCATTTATCGTTGCCTTTGCTCGTTAACAGGAGCTTTAGAACTTGACATATGAGAATAGAGTCTTCTAATACCTTGTCTTACGATTGAAATCATCCAATCATCCCAAGCTTTATCTCCTCTTACTCGTACTGTGACTCTTCTCTCTTTCTAAGGTCTATGTTTAATGGTTACACAGCCAAGCAGTTAAGCAGATACAATTTGTCCACAAGAAACATGTTGATTGGGCGAAAACAGAGATTCAGACACAGCAGAAACGTAATGCACAGACAGAACTTTGACAGAGCAAGGTCATACAAGAGATAAAACCCTAAAAATCTGCTTCATTCTTCTCATCTCTTCTCTTTCTCCCCCACATTACATTGCTTCCCCTTCTTTTCTACGTTGCTCAAAAAATGTTTCTCTTTTCCCAAAACGTTATTCTTGAGTAAATGTTACATATCTTAACTTCCAAGATCCCAAGAAAGTCATCATACATTCCTACCGCCTTATAATTCCGACTTACTAAATATCTGACTAAGCACATATCCGACTTAGCACATATCTGACTTACTACATATCTGATTAAGCACATATCCGACTTAGCAACATTCAACCTAAGAGAACTATGCCTTCAACAGTCTATGGGTGGCAAAATAGCCTTCTCTTATAGGGCTACGGCATACTATTCTTTCTCTAAAAGAAAAGCTATGGAGTTCTCGTGTCTTCCTCCGAAAGACCATAGCAATCTAACCTTCTCTTCTAAGATATTAGATAAGAATGAAAGGATATATACATCTCAAGCTCTAGGATTACCTTGAGGCTACTTACTGCCTTCTTACAGTTTTGCCTGTGTAGAGACCCTGACAGAATCAGCAAATTGTTTCGGCCATAACTTTGTGATAAAAACTAAAAATATGGTCATATAACCAGTCAAAAGAACCGGAAGACATCTCGCCTACAAGCCAGTGTGGGTAGAATAGGCAAAAACATCTGTATAAAGCATCAAACGCGCCATCTTTAGAAACGAGTTGCTTTTCCACATTTTTAGTATGCATAGACTCTAAATATGTAAAAGTACTCTAAATATGACCTCTTATCACCTACATTTGAATTTCTATTTTTGGAGATACTTATCTCTTTTAATAGAACTATTCTTGTCTTCTTATTTCTTTTAGGATTTTTGGAGCTAATATTTTTATTTTAACACTTTCCTAATATTTCTAGCCTTATTGTCTCACTCTTCTCTAAGTACACTCTCTTTCCTTATTGAAATCTATATTGAAAGAGACAGAAACATACATGGCTTGGGAGGGACCTTACAATCTCCCCCACTTAAAAGATTCGAGATGTCCTCATCTCGTGAGCTAGGGTAGTATCTAAGTAAATCCTCCTGTCTCTTTCAAAGTGGTGTCCCCACTAGGTAGAAATCTTCTTTTATCTAAACATTGTTCCGAGTCTCTTATTTCATGTGTTTGGCTTGTTTTGTTGTGCCTCCAAAAGATCTATTATTCTAAAGTTAATTGGCCTTATTATCCTAAATTTATGCATCCATATACCTCTCAAATGCTATGAACCTTCGAATTCCTTATTCTATACCCCCATGTAATATGGTACTTTCATCTCGTGAGCTAGGGTAGTATCTAAGTAAATCCTCCTGTCTCTTTCAAAGTGGTGTCCCCACTAGGTAGAAATCTTCTTTTATCTAAACATTGTTCCGAGTCTCTTATTTCATGTGTTTGGCTTGTTTTGTTGTGCCTCCAAAAGATCTATTATTCTAAAGTTAATTGGCCTTATTATCCTAAATTTATGCATCCATATACCTCTCAAATGCTATGAACCTTCGAATTCCTTATTCTATACCCCCATGTAATATGGTACTTAACAAACTGTCATGGAGAATCGTAAGGGAATCAATCCTTTACGGAATCTAACCTATGATAGCAATTTCATAATCTTAGTATCGTCTTGTAGAATACCTCTATTCATCATGCACATTACTTCACATGAATCTTGCACCAATCCTCTTCTATTTACTCATAGAAATACTTGTTGAATTCGGTTATGTTTAACCTTGCTATCCCTATTTCTTGACCTAATTTTTGCTCTAGCTCATGATTCCTTGTAGCCACGGGTGGGCTTGACGTTCCTCTTGAATTAGGAGACCTCTTCTTGATTAACATGGAAGAACTCATGTCCTTCTTGACACTTTCTATATAAAAAAACTTTATCACAGTCTCTGGCTATAATTATGGCTTCTGAAATAGAGGTTAGTTTAACATTCTTGATGAGGTTATTCAAAGGTAGATTAAGCTTCCAAATGAATCGATGGAGAAGAGTTACCTCATCCATGTCTAGAGCAAATCGGAGAAGTTTAACAAAAGTTTGGTGGTATTCTTTTAGGGTCTTCCTTTCTTGGGTTAGCTCCAAAAATTCATTCATTTTATCCTCTCAAAATCCTGGAGGACAAAACCTTTCACAAAGGTGTAATTTCATGGCATCCCATAACTGATTCTAGTTCTAGTGGTTAGATTGACAATAATGCTTCCAACTAATTTGGCATTTCTTACGATTTTTAGACGCGAGCAAGGGTGAGCTTGCTTCTTTCATTGTATCCATTAAAAGTTCAAAACTATCAAATACTTATCATAGCACCACATTTGAAGGCAACCAGGATTAATACATCTCAAATCTTCATTTTTTTGAGAATTACATATCTGGTGCCTTGGGATTTACACATCCAAAGATTATCAAGATTGACACATCTAAAGATTATCAGGATTTACACATCCAAAGATTATCAGGGTGAGCTTGCTTCTTTCATTGTATCCACTAAAAGTTCAAAACTATCAAATACTTATCATAGCACCACATTTGAAGGCTGTCAGGATTAATATATCTTAGATCTTCATTTTTTTGAGAATTACACATCTGGTGCCTTGGGATGATTGACACATCCAAAGATTATCAGGATTGACACATCTGAGATGATTAGTTTTCTGAAAATTACACATCTAGTATCTTGGGATTAACACATCTAAGAGCATCATCCTCTAGGAATTACACATCTAAGACCCATGTTTGTTTGAGATGGGTTCAAGATCTTGGATGATTGTCCTAGTGTAAAGCATCCAATGGATGGCATTCACATGTCAACTATTCAAACCTTAATTGAGTTATAATCTTAACAATTTATAATATGCAAACTAATGAGATATATCCTAAAAATATCTCTAAACAAAGTTTCGGTCTATCCTTCTATTCAATCTCTTACTAGTTTCTTAATTTGATCACCCTATGTTTTTCCTCAAAAGGTTTCCTCCCCTCTTCTTTCTCAAATTTAGTGTATAAGTATCTTGCGTGTGTACCCCCAAGATACAAGCACAATTTCATAGGATGATTGTCTCAACATGTGAGGATATTCAAATCACTTCTATGGCCAGTAGAGATGATTGATTCGTCCTCATATGATAAACAATCACTTGTTTTAATCCCTTGATAATTAACCTTTGAAAAACAAATCCTAGGAACTAAGATCGGCTCTGATACCACTTGTAAGGTTTCCCCCTTCCAAAAATAGGGGAAACACTTAAGATAGTCCACTAAGTCTTATCTTGGAGAAAATTTCCTACTCATCGACACCTTGACCATGCAGAGATTCAAGGATAGGATTCATAGGTAAGACCTAGTTCTATCTCGCAGGGGGAGCGTGGTCTTCTAAAAATCAGATCACCCATAGGGTAATTGATCATAATTTGGGTAACTACTAGTCTTGATTCCTAGAGACAATGCTTTTTTCCTCATCCATGCAAGGCACATCCGCTGGCCTAGTCTTCTAGAATAGAATTGCTTGAGAACCTATTTATCTAACGTAGGGCTTTCACTTAATATGTTGGAAAGCTACCCGACTAATCGGGTCCACCCGTCCATAGGATGGTGCCATTGGGGCATTCCATCCTCCCACTTTCCACCCTACTCACGCGTTAATTTGTTTTCTAATTAATCCTACCACACTGTTTGACATAAATAAACATGTTTCTTAATTAAGGCCCTTTTCACAAGGTTTGTTAAAACAACCTTTTTACACAATAAAATAATGCCAAGACAAGATTTATAAAAAAAAAAGTTTATACATGAATCAATTTCATACAAGCCAAACTGGCTCTCTTATTCTTTTCCTTTATACCACAGATGATCTAGAATTTGGCCTTCCAGCCTCTACATGCTGGGCAAAACCCTACGGGACCATACACCTCATCGTCGACCCACTGGCAAGGACTCAAGCCGGCCTGTCACCCTCTCAGGCTCCATCGCTCGATCCTCCCACCCCTCAGAGGGATGTGTGCGTACTAGGGTGGGCTAATTCACCGCACTAGCTTGGGCCCTCAGAACTAGGCAACATGACAATCACTCGCCTCAATCGGCGAACCTCATTCTCCCAATGGTATGAGGGATACCATGGGCCAACTCCGGGCATAAGTTATAGATCAAACTCATTTATACTATTCATTCTCTAGCTCTCTCTTTGTGTGCTAGCTCTCCCCCTACCCATCATGACCGCCTCCCTTGCTTTCGCCACGTGGATTAGAAGCACTCGCTATACTCACCTTAGGGACCAGATCTACCCTAGGTTTTGCAAGAGTTCAGACGTCGAGGCTGTCATCTCCACCTTAGACCCTAACTCCACCTTGCTAGCTGCATTTTACGATGCAATCAATGACTTCACCTACTCTATCCCAAATTCCACCTAGAGTTGGATTCCTTGGAGTTCCTCTTCAACATGAAGAGTGAATCCAACCACAAGAAGGCGGTGAATAGAGCTCTAGCTCATGTCGGACAAGATTTTTGCACTATCGCTATCCCAACCTCCTATGAAGAGCACATCCCACTCGATGTCATTGAGCAGGATATTGCTTTTGCTATTTACATCTTGAACTCTAATGTTCAAGAGCTAGAGGATAATGACATCTAGGATCTCCCCCTAGTGGAATACATAGACACAGACCCAAATGAGACCACTCTAGACCCTGTCGTTTGAGGCCGCAAAGAGCTCTCGCATGGCGCTTGCATCCATCCAGCCTGATGAAACCCAAAGTCACGACCCACCACTAGCTTCATTGAGTTCCATCACCATCGAAGGGGTGGAGTACATAGACACAGAGCCAAATGAGACCACTCTAGACCTTGTCGTTTGAGGCCGCAAAGAGCTCTCGCATGGCGCTTGCATCCATCCAGCCTGATGAAACCCAAAGTCACGACCCACCACTAGCTTCATTGAGTTCCATCACCATCGAAGGGGTGGAGTACCTCCTCATGCAAGATGTGTTGGAGCTCTTGGACTTGAGGGAGTTCCATCACCATTGAAGGGGTGGAGTACCTCCTCATGCAAGATGTGTTGGAGCTCTTGGACTTGAGGGAGGAGGAACTATATAGTATACTTGTGGGAGATGCTAGTGGACTTTGATTACCAATAAGCCCTACCATAGGTTGATGAGGTAGGGCGATATGATGAAAGTAGTGTAGATGATATCTCTGCTATCATTTCCGTCCACCAGAAGCAGATTGAGGATGCAGGTCCTCAATATGAGATCTCAGATGAAGAGTTTGAGAGCTTGTAGAATGAACTCTTCAGACCTCGACCCCAGCATGGGACACGTGGTCCAGCCGGACGATGGTGGCAGACCAGGAGCAGATTTGGAGGCACCCTTGTATAAGGAGCTTGACGAAGCAGAAAAGGTATCTCCTTTTACCAATTGCTCCCCAGATTTGATATTTAGGGCCTTTAGGGTATGTAGACCCCACATGTATGATTCTATGCCCCCATCAGAGGCTAGGAAGTGCACTATTCGAAGGCTCGCGTGGGAAGTCCTAAATCTGTAAAAATCAGGGCTTCTCACGTGAGCCTTCGGAGAGTGTACGTCCCATCCTTTGATGGGCATGGGATCATACATGTGGGTCTACATGCCCTAGAGGCCCTAAATATCAAATTTGGGGCCATTAAAAAAAAATCATCCTCTCCCATGCATTGCATGATCGATGCTAACATCAATTTTATTGGTTTGCAGAAAATTATGTATCTTGATGAATTTGCATCGAGGTAGAGTGGAAGATCTGGGGGCCAAGGAAGGGTTCAGGACTTTGCACTCAAGGAGTACATTGGCAAACTTGCCAATGATGTGATAGTCTTCCACAAGACTTGCTCTTCGGGGCATGCGGAGAACTTTTTGAAGATTAAAGCACTTACAAAGGGTGCTGCATATTCAAACTTATTCTGACTAAATCAAGTTTGAAAAAAGTTGTTCTACTTCAACGCTCAAAGTTACTTTACTTGTTCTCGACTCAAAGGTTGGGGCCTTTACATTTTGTGGTGGCTCGTGGAATTGTTGCGGGGGTACAGGATCCCACCGTCATCAAGACAGAGCTTGAAGGGTTCCATGTTTTGATTCCAGCCACCATCAAGACGGCTTCAAAGTCTGGAGAGCCTAGTAGTAAGAAGCCTAGGATATAGCTTGATGATTATGTAACTTTGATGATTATGTAATTTTTTATGCTATGAATGGAAATTTGGGTTGTATAGTTTTTTGTTTAATACGTGTCTTGTAATGCATTTTATTAGTTGACTCAAGCAAATAAATTCAAATTACATACGTAACTCAAATAAAAATTGTATCCATTCGAAAATGCATATAAATCAATAAATTATGTAAACTCAAATTAAAAGAGACTTATTGGCAACACAAGATAAGAGAATTTGTTTTTAAAGATATACATCAAGCTTTACATAGATTTTGAGGATTACATTCATGCGAGATATACAAAAATAAAACTAAAGATCCTGGCTCGGAGGTCTCTCCAGCGTTGCATACGTCGCACCAATTGCATGTCCTTTTCACTACTGGTGACCCTCTCTTTGCATGGACAGCTGCAAACACTGTGTCACCAAAAATGTCCACTAGCCGCAACCTCCTGAAAGCTTTACCTGTCCATCGCGTAGGTAGTGGGCTTGATGCTGCGCAAACCCATAACCTTCTATCACGATTGTCTTGTAAATCCTACATGATCTCTCGCACCACACGTTTGAAGGAGAGCTTTGGTATGAGTAGGTTCACTGTCTTTTGGTATTTCCTAATCTCACGGAGAGCCACAGTGCCAAGCCTACACCTACGCTTGCAATGTTGCTACCGTGGTGGTTGGATGGAGGATACTCCATGTCCCACCATGGGAGGCCAGACTCTCTTAGCAGTTTGCTTGGTGCAAGCCATGCTCTTTGAGGTGAGAGAGAGAGAAATGAAACATGAGAAATGAGAGTTACGTCCATACTTATAGATGAAAATTTATATATTTTCTAAATTAGCTCAATACATAAATTTAATACTTTTTAATTTTTAAAAATAGTTTTCCTTATCAAAATGAGCTCTAATTTTATGTGTACATATAAGTATCATGGAACACCTCCTAGATAAAATATCAACCCCATCAGAGGTTTATAGGGCCCTTGTCCGAAGGCTCGCGTCGTGTGTATAAACGTGCTATTAAAAAAAGAAGACCTCTACACGACACGAGCCTTTAGACAAGGGCCCTACATGCCTTTGATAGGGCTGATATTTTATTTAAGACATGTAAACTATATGATCTATGCACATAATAAATTTCAACCCATTCTGATCACTACACACCATGCATCAATTTTTTCTAGGAAAACAACTGCTATCATATAAAATAGCACTTGCACATGCACATGGACTTGCTTGGAATTCTCATGATGTAAGCCACATGATCTATGCATAGAACAAATTTCAGCCCATTATAATCTATGCACACCATGCGTCAAATTTTTTCAAAAAAATTAAGAATATACACCTACACATGCACAAATAAAAAAGCACCTACACATGCACATGCACTTGCAAATTTTTTTCCACGAAAATATAAGAATATACACTAACATTAGAAATGAAGAAAACTTAAAATATTCAAATCAATGGGCAAGTCTCGTACACAACATTGGAAATAAGGAAACTTAAAATATCCAAATCCGGTACATCGCATAAAGTACAACTAGTTGAGTAGAATTGAAGAAAAACGTGAAAACAATGGGCAAGTCTCGTACACAACATTGGAAATAAGGAAACTTAAAATATCCAAATCCGGTACATCGCATAAACTTAAAATATCCAAATCCGGTACATCGCATAAAGTACAACTAGTTGAGTAGAATTGAAGAAAAACGTGAAAACACAAAACGATACATGAGTATTTACACAGCTCTTCAAATCATGTCATGGTTAAGGTTGAATGCATCACTATTGTTATGAAACCTACAAACAAGAGTGAGATCCGAGGGCTTGTGTGTGATGCACCATAGCACCGGGCATGGATGGCTAACAGCTGACCATCATACATGAGATCCACCAAGTAACTTTCAGCCGCCTCTTGAAGAGCCGCAGCAACGCTTGGGCTGACCATCGCTCCACATTACATGTTTGATCTCTTTAAAAGTACTTTTAGTGATTTCCCCTTTGTAGATCTTGCAATATTTCTCACACCAACCTCGAGAAAGTTTCCTTGGGTATAATCAACCTAGGACTCTTCTGGAACCTCCTAATTTCACGAAGAGCGGCGGTGCTGCCTGGTCTCCATCTTCTCTACTTATGCGTAGGTGGATGAGCATTTCTAGCTGGAGCAGCAGGAGGAGCTTGACCTTCATCATTGTCAGTGTCACTACATTCACTAGATCCGAATGAATGAACCACCGTCTTGGAAGGCATCTTATTTGCTCTTTGCTTAGTACGTGCCATACTCACAAGCTAGAAGGAATGGAAAGAAATGAAAGAAGTACCTTTATTTATAAATGGAACTTACTATAAGTTATTGACACTTACTTTTAAAAAATATCAACAGTATCAAAAAGTTATCCATCTTGACTTTAGTAAACACTTATTTTGAAAACGTTATTCATGTTGACTTTAGCAAACACCTATTTCTTTAAAACATTGGATTGCTCCAATACTCTCATAAACATAAAATGTTATTTCATAATTACAATTCTATCGATATTTCCATTTGCTACCGACTCTCTCTTGGGTTGTCAACCATTCTGCATGCTGTTCTTTGGCCATGCTATTTTCATATCTTGCTTTCCTCACTTCATATATTGCCCTACGAACAGCTTCTGTATCATTGGATTTGGACTTTATTAAATTGTCCTCATATCTTATCTCTATTCTCCTATACCACCAGTGGAGTAACTACCTCATAGGATTGGAATCATTGATTCCACCTCCATGTGCTGTTGCTTTTTGGAATCCGCACATCGAGCTTGCCAATGAGATCGCTCCATGCCTTGTGTGGACCATATCACCAAAATTCCTTGTTCAGCAAAGTATGGACCATGAGCCTCAAGTATGTGCTGCATTCAAAAACACGGGATCAACAATTCAACTCAAGATATTACATTCACAATTTAATTTGTAAAAATGAAATGGGGACCACTCTGACCATATAGTGTGTAATGCAATATTTGAAGTCCATGCCTCTGTAATTGAGCTATGAAAGTTAACAACCGCCTCTTTAAATGCATTGGCATCACCAGAGTTGAATGTCATCTTTTGTAAAAGTGGTGCCAATTTATCAAGTGCAATCCACACATTTGCCTTTGCTATCTGCGTTTGTCCCCCATTGCTCCGATCAGGGACAACCATGTGTAGTTTTTTCCATGCTTCGTACTTCTCTGGTTGTTTTACAGGCAAATTACCATCTTCATCTCGTGGTGTGGAGATAAGAATTTCTTAGCCTTTGCTTCCCCAAAGCACGGTTTGCATGGCAAATTTTCACTTTCTGACTTTTTCTCGTCCTTTTTAATTTCTACTTGGCCCCGGTGCAATCCAACATCAGATAAGACTTGTTCTACCTTCTTGCATGTTGCATCAGTATATCTGAAGCAGTCTGCATCTAGTAGGCAAAACACACAAACTCAAACACCAACTTCTCTATTATTCTTACTATGCAATGCAAGGTGCAAAAGTGGACCCTTGTTAAGGTATTTCTAAAATAGGATCCCACTTAGTATCTAATGGTACCAACATTCCATTCCTGAACACACTGGTCATGTTTGTAAGATTCCTCCCTCTCTCGATTTTGAGGTGTGCAGGTGTAAGAACCTCCCCTTCTAATCTTATAATTATTCACCTCTCTGAAATAAAAGAAAGATCCTATTTTATCCTATTAGAGAGAAAATATTCTAGAGAGAGGTTATTCAATTTTTAGATATTTTTGGATGGCAAAATATCTCTTCTTATTATTAAAATAAATTCCCCCGAAACAGAAGTTCAAAAAGAAATTCAGAAGGTGCATTAGAAATAAATTATAATCTGTTCAAAAGGCCTTAGCCTAAGGGTCTAGATTTCCTAAAAATTTTAGATTAAGGTTCTGAGGGGCCAATTAGATTAATCCAAATTTAGGGAGGAGATAAATTAAAGAAATAAAGAAAATCTCCCCAAAAATGAGTAAATACTCACATAAGATGAAGAGTTGACTAAGGACAAGGTTATTAGTTAAAAAAGAAGAGATATTTAGAGGAAATGATCATTTTTGACACCTCAGTGTGGGGGAATTTCCCTCATGAAGGAGGTGCCTATTTCACATGTGTGGTGAAGTTTTAAAGTCACAAATAATGAGATATTTTCATCTCTCCTCTCTCTTGTTTTAACTAGAACCAAAAAGTAAGCTAAAATGACCTAAAAATAGTCCCCTTTGTAAATGGTTAATAGTGTTTTATGCACTATTACTCTACTCCTCCTCCCCAGAGCCAAAAACAGTGAATTCATTTGTTTTTTGACCATTTTCTCTTCAAAATAATTGGTGGCCACTCTTGTTGCAAACAAGAGTAGATCCCTCAAACCATCAAGCCAAAGGAAAGCTCACAAAACTCCTAGTAAGTTAGAAATTCTACTTTTTCTTATTCTATTTTATGGTTTTCTGATTTTTGCTTTCTTTAAAATGAAAATGGATGTTATGCCTTGCTCGAAAGCCTTTCCCCCTTCTCTTCATTATTGAATTCAGCCTTTCTTTATCCTAGATGTGTAATCAAATTGATGGAATTAAACTTTTCATATTGTTTACTCTTAATAAAGTGAAAATTGATTAGATTAGAATAATTTAAATCATCTTGGATAATTTCTAGTAAATTTTAGAGTGAAAAATTTAAAAAATGGTCAGCCATACAAAAGAGGTTATGGCAAAATTTTCTTAAATTTGGTGAAATAAGTTTTATCTTTTTATTATTCAAAAAGAGTATTCCCCACCACTTGTGTATTCTAAAAGTGTTATTTTTATTCTATGCATAGAAAAATACAAATTAGAAATATTTTTATTATAAAAGTATTATTTTTATTAGAATTAATTTCTATGCATAGAAAGATGCATATTGAGAATATTTTGATTATAAAAGTGTTTTTTTCATAAAAATTGATTATTATGCATAAAAGATTTTTTTTAAAATTATAAAAATGTTACTTTCATTAAAATTGAATTTATACATAACTAGATACATAAAAGAATTATTTTATTATAAAAGTGTTACTTTCATTAAAATTGAATTTATGCATAACTAGATGCATAAAGAATTTATTTTTATTCCAAAAGTGTTAATCTCATCAATTTTGATTTTATGCATAGAAAGATGCATAAAGGAATTTATTTTCTCATTAATTTTGATTTTATGTAAAGAAAGATGCATAAAGGAATTTATTTTTATTTCAAAAGTGTTATTTTTCTTAAAATTAAATTTATGCATAAATAGATGTATAAAAGGATTTTTATAAAAGTGTTATTCCCACAGAAGTTGATTTTTATAAAAGAATGAATGGATGGATAGATGTGATGTGAATCAGATAAATGTGAATGAATGGATGGATAGATGTGATGTGAATCAGATAAATGTGAATGAATGGATGGATAGATGTGATGAGAATCAGATAAATGTGAATGAATGAATGGATGGATGTGATGTGAATAGATGTGATGAGATGTCATGTGAATCAGGATGTAAATAAATGATATGGGATGGATGTGGATGTATGTGAAAGGATGGATGTGGATGTATGTGAAAGGATAGATGTGGATGTGTATGTGATAAGTATGGACGTGGATATATGTGGAAGAATAAATGTGGATGTGAATGTGATGGATATGAACGAGAATAGAGGCGATGAGATGTGATGTAAATTGGATAGATATGAATGATAAAGGATGTGAATGAATGATATGGGATGTGAATGAATGTGTTAGCATGTGAATCGGGATGTGAATGAATGATAAGAGATGTGAATGGATGTGATGTGATGTGAATCGGGATGTGAATGAACGATAAGGAACGTGAATGAATGTGTTAGCATGTGAATCGCGATGTGATGTGAAATGGGTGTGTAAGTGGTGTGACTAGTTTTAAGTTTGCATGAATTTTCGGCTAGGGGGCCTGGGAACTCTTTTCCCTGGTACTATCTGGGACAAAACCTAACCAAATTCCTAATTAGATCCCATCACTACAGTGGTTGGCTAACCCATGGGACTCTGGATAGGGTTAGGCTAGACTGATGGATCCCTAAAATGAGACTAAATTTCTGTTGGTACGATAGATGAAGTAAATCTCGGATAAAAATTGTTCTATGGAAAAGAATCAACAACAGCTGTGTCTCTCAATGAGGAAAAAAGCGTTGGTCTGTATGATCCAAGTGCAATCTTTCCCTTGATATTACTATAGGACTTACGGGTTTGGTCAGATCAGTTCAGTTAGTTAAGGCTTTTGACTACGTTAGAGAAAAGTTATCCTGGAGGAATCACCCGTGCTTTCCGGGCAAGGGAAGTTTTTCAGAGTTTGATTTTGGAAGAACCGATGGATTAGTCTCTTGTTTGGATATCCGTGGGGACGAGGCACAAGATGACACAGACACAACCTATTGGCTATATGTGACTGTGCAGCGGAACGAACTACTTTAGACTAATCAACTCGTGTGGATGATCCCTATTATTGCATGAAATACCAAAGACTTAACAAATAGATTCACCAAAAATAATACTAGACAGGTCGATTATATGGAAAGACAAGAATACTCGATGAATGTGCAGAGATGATATAGAATGATCTTCTTTTATTCCAAAGAGATAATATAGTAACAACAACCTTTATAGAGTTTTGATTGTATCCTTTTATAGTCAACTCACAATCATAGGGTGGTACAAAGATGACATCATGCTCTGAGCATGGCAAATTTATAGAAGTAATGACCTATTAAACTGGTGTTAAAGTGCACTAGCTCTGACGTTCCAGTGGGCCTCGCTCTCAGCGGCTAGGCAGTTGTCTATGCATGGGATTTATTAAGCTTTAAGCATGGGCTTATGCATAAAGCCTTTATTAAGCCTTTATGTATGGGCCAACACCTTTGTTAAGCTTTATGCATGGGCTTTCTTAATCTTTAAGCATGGGCTTATGCATAAAGTCTTTATTAAGCCTTTTTGCATGGGCAAGCTATACATACGCTTTATGCATAAGCCTTCATTAAGCTTTATGCATGGGCTTATGCATAATTTTTATTAAGCTTTATGCATGAGCTTATGCAAAGGCTTTAAGCTTTATGCATAAGCCTTTGAATAGACTTTCAGCTTATGCATATACCTTTGCATAGACTTTAAGCTTATGCATAGGATTTAAGCTTTAAGCATATGCATAAGCCTTTGTATAGGCTTGAAGATTTATGAATTTTCATAGGATTTAACCTTTATTCATATGAATAGGCTTTAAGTTTTATGCATAGGTTTTAAGCTTTATACTTATGCATAGGCTTTAAGCTTCATGCATAAGACTTTGCATAGGCTTTAAGCTTCATGCATAAGACTTTGCATAGGTTTTAAGCTTTATGCATATCCATGAGGCTTTAAGCTTTATTCTCATGAATAGTCTTTAAGCTTTAAGCATATGCATAGGCTTTAAGCTTTATACATAAGCCTTAGGATTTAAACTTTAATCTTTAAGCTTATGCATAAGTCTTGCATAGACTTTAAGCTTTATGCATGAGGCTTAAAGTTTTTGCATAGGCCTATACATTAATCTCAATGTATAGTCTTAATGCATAAGCTGATACATTCAAATTAATACCCTAATGCACTAAGCCAATGCATAGGCTTAATGCATTAAGCTTAATATATATGATTATGCATTAATCTTAATGTATAGGCTTTATATATAAGCTTTATTAATGCATAAGCTTAATATATAGGCTCATTGTTCACCTAACATAATAAATGCTTAGTTTACTAATCTCTTCTCTTGTGGCTAGGTTAAGAAAATACAATCATTGGTGGTAACTTGAAGCTCTCTCAAGCAGTAATGCCTTGTTGAAAGCATTAGAGGTAAGCACCCTTCTTTGATTCATGTTTTCATAGCACCTCCGGGTGATGGGGATTTCTTTTTCTTTAGTACATTCTTGTTTGAATCTTATGCATGCATGCTTTAATAAAGCATGCATGCATAAGCAAAGGATTTTAATTTTTGCATGAGTTTATGCATAGGCTTTAAGCTTATGCACGAGGCTTTACTACGCTTTAAGCTTCTGCATAAGAATTTGCATAGGCTTTAAGTTTATGCATAAGCCTTTACATAGGATTTAAGCACTACGACTATGCATTATGCTTAATGCTTTGAGCATATGCATGAGGCTTTAAGCTTTAAGCATAATGCATGAGACTATGCATTATGGTTATACTTTATGCATATGTATGATGCTTTAAGCTTTAAGCTTATGTATAGGCTTTGAGCTTATCCATAGGCATTTGCATAGGCTTAAATCATTAAGACTATGCATTATGCTTAATGCTTTAAGCATAGGAATAGGCTTTAAGCTTATGCATGAAGCCTTAAGCATATGCATAGGCTTTAAGCATTAAGAGTATGCATTATGCTTAATGCTTTAAGCATATACATAAGCTTTAATCTTATGCATGGGGCTAAAGATTACTGCATAGTTATATTTTACATAATCTTAATTTAATAAGCTTAATAATAAGCTTAATGCATTAAGACTTTGTATAGGATTAATGTTTTAAGCTATGTATGCTCTATGTGAGCTATGTAATGTTTTTATATAATATATGCTCTATGTGACCTATCTAATGTTTTTATGGATATAGATGTGGCCATCATGGGGTACATATCCCATAGATGACCCAAATTTGTAGCATGTTTTAGAGGCACAGGCGGTTTGGAATCGCTTAAACTCTAGGTACGGGGCCGAGTAATTGAGTCGCTCAGGCTTATCCCCTGCCTATTATATGTGCCTGACACGTCAACTATCCCACAATCGTCGCTAGCATCCATGCTTCCCACCACCTTCCCTACCCCTCTCACTTCTACTTTCCCTTCTACTTTCCCTTTAGCTCCTTCTAGTGCTCAATGAACTCCTATCCCATCCGCGGTGCCATCACCCCAGCATGCATCATCCACATGATGTCACTCAGGTGTGGTAATGGCTCGAGGGCTTCTCAGAGCCGTCGGCAAGATCTAGTAGTGGGGGAGGTGGGTGTAGCGGATGCTTTGGGGGAGGTGTAGAGTGACCTTCACCTATTGGGAGATAGGTGAGAAGCCGAGGTATGGTTTGGGGGGAGATGCAGAGTCACCTTCGCCTATGGCAACACAAGTGAGCCCGGGGAGGATGGAATGATTTACTATTCTCTAGATAAGGAGGGTGGGCCTTATATGAATGACATGACATAGAGGGTTTATTATACCTTCCATCATTTAGTCAACCAAATCTATAAAGATGCCTTCAAACCATGGGAGGAATAGAAAGATAAGGACTTCATGTATGTAGTGCAGTGCATGCATAAGAAATTCTCAAACCCACCACACACACGTTTTTTCGATGAGTGGAATCACATTATTAAGATCCTCAATAATAGGAGGTCTCATGGAAGGAGATGCGCAAAAGAGGGAAAGAAAATGCCCACTAATCGCACCTTTAAGGGTTGGAAGAAGGTGAAGAAGGAAGCCAAGGAGGGTACTCAACACCCTCAACAAAAGGTGATGCACGTAAGTCAACTACTGAAAAATGGTGCGATAAATTATGGATCCAGAGGTAAGGTAGGTTGGCTCGCATAATTTGTAAGTTTTCTCTTTGCCATTTTTCACTACTTTACTTCATGTGTCATTCATATCTCATGCATGTTGAAATGGCATGTAGGAAAGGGTAAATGGCATGTAGGAAAGGGTAAATGGCATGTAGGAAAGGGTAACAGGTCACCCCAACATCTAGGGAGAATAGAAACCACAAACACCACAATGAAGCGGACACTTGGGAGTGGCTCAAATGCCAAGGAGTGATCACCGAGACAAATATCCAACGAGCTTGACAAGGCAACTAGTGAGACTCCAAACTTGATTTTTAATTATCACCCAACTTGTTTTTCTTGTGGCTAACATGTTTGTATTGTATTTTCTTTTAACACAGGAAGACAAGGATATTGAAAGTGACTGTGATAATGAGGGTGCTAGTGCATATGATGGCAAAGATAAAGATGAAGATAAAGACAAAGACAATGAATTAATTTAATAAGTATCTTCGTCTTTATTCATTTTTTAGGACATAAACACTTTGTATATAATTTGAAAGTAATAAAAACCATGACAGCAACTTTGTATATAATTTGAAAGTAATTAAAACCATGACATTATTATTTTGTAAATTTTTATGTTTTAAGTATTTGTCTAAATAAAAATTTTAAATAATGTGATTTAAAAAAACGAAGAGAGAATGGGTGAGATATGTGGGGGACACCTGTCCCCCACATATCTCACCCATTCTATCCTTGTTTCTTTTTGGCAGATAGTATGCGACTATAGCTGCGCAGTTGTAACCACGATTGTGCATGCTATTATAAATGCGACTATGTGTGCTACTGTAAATGTGGCTTTATGTACCGCTATATGTGCTAGTGTACATGCAGTTATATGCACGGCTACATGTGCTGCTATAGTCGCGTGCTGATAGCTTTGTATATAGCTGTGCTTACAGTCATGTGAGTGTTTTTTGCGTTTATGAGTCCTTTGTGGTTTTCACACTCTTGGTGAAGCTACGCTCTTTGTTTGTTTTAGTTATAAGTCTTAAGCATAAAGACTTCATACATAGAGCCATAAAGACCTCAAAGCTTAAAGTCCTTATGCTTAAGCCTCTATGCATAAGGCTTATGCATAAGGCTTAAGTGTAAAGGCTTCATGAGCTTTATGCATAAGCTTTAAAAAATGATTGCATGCACAATAAAAAAATACTTCCGAGAACTTGGGGGTGCACTATAAACAAGTAAACAAAGGGTTTGTGCAACACAAGTACTCTCACGTTAATTTAGAGGAGTTGAGTGTTTGTTGATAAGTAGAGTTTTCATTGATAGAGAAGTTCCAATCTACAAGTCGAAGCACAAAAATAAACAAATTAGAGCTATGCATAAACAAACAAGTGAAGACAAGTGAGAAGAATAAGAAAAAGAAGAAGACAAGAGTCAAGGCCTGGGAATGTACATAGAGATTGAAACAAAGGGGAGAGAATAGAGAATATAAACCCTTACCTTCACCATGAAACTATGAAAGCACATAAATGATGGAGGAGAGCATGAATTTCATGCTTGAGGTCCTTAAGGTGCGTGAGGTATGGAAGATGAAGGAGAGAAAACGTGTATAGCGCAAGTTTTTGGGAGAACAAAGAAAGGACGCGCTAGGCAAGAGAATTGATTTTGTATTAGTACACAGCTACTATAGCTGGTAGTATGATTGAATGGCAAACTATGTGTTAGTTGTGGGTGGAACATGTGTTGGACCACAATGAGATATCTTGGAAGACATGTGATCACCTTTTAGGTTTTCATATTTGGCATTTATATTTTTGGAAGGGCTTAGCCTCAAGCCTTTATACATACCAATTAGTATTTTATGCTTTTGGTAGGCCCAAGACTTATAATTAGGCATGCTATTTTTTAAAGGATTTTGTACGCTCGAAGACTTAAAATAAAAGCTCTTTAACTTTATTTTTGGAGGATCTTTTTGAAAAAAGCAAGCATTAATATATTTAAATATGGGTGAGCGGTACAATGGGCCACACTCACCTAGGGGAGATTAAACCCAATCTTATGTCGATGGTGACCACTTCTCTATTTAAAGCTTTCATGGTTTTTATTTTTTTTGAATTGTTTATGTACGGTTTTGTTGTTCAAGTTGTGCAAAGTCTATGTTCTATTAATTTTTTTTGTTTGAGTTTGAGTAATTCTTCTTCAAGTGTCATTAAGATCCTAACAATTTTATTCATTCCAGGGTAGTGTGGCAGGAACCATGTTCACCTCAGTCTCCTCCTCAATTGTTATTACCCCTTCTCGGTCCACTGTCTCCAACTGAATGGCTCTCCATGCAATCTCCACTTGCCGGTTAAATCTACCCATAGATGAAGTTTCACTATCCTCAACTCCTAAGGGGCTAAATGGGTCAGAGTAGATAGAGGCCCCATAGCCCTCTTTAGATTTCACACTAACAGTTAAGCCCCTTCCATTAGGGATGGACAAAGGTGAGAGAAAAAGGGAAAGGAGGATGCAATCTTTGGGAGGTAAAAGAGGAGGCGAGGAAAAGCCATATTATCACAATTTATATTATCTCCATAAAACTTTAACCATACAAAGCAAGAATGAAACAAGTTAAGCAAATAAAACACGATCATGATAACCATTGTACAGCTCTTATCAAAATGGACTACAATCATGTAAATTAGGCCTAGACGGAATCTAAGAGATGTGAGGTGTTGGTTTCTTCTTCTTTTTTCAATCCTATGTGAATTATTCCGAGGCTAAGGACTCTCTAAGAGGTGTGCTATGTTTTGGGTTTTTTTTTTCAAACCTCATGTGAATTATCCATAACTCTATAGATATCATTGGAGAAGAATAATGCTCGATGTACATTGAAATGCCACGTGTGAATATTTGGAGGCCCCGGCACAGCGGTCGGTTGATCGGTATTAGACGGCAGCGTGATAAAAATCTCCTTGGGCGGCTGGCATTGCAAACTCCAATCATCGAAGATGAACAATTCAGAATTCGGGTTCATAACGCATTGCCGTCGCTTTTGCACGGCATAGCCGCAAGCTGGCAGCTGCTCACTGCGCCTCTGCAGTTCAAGTAGCAAGCTGGTGCAGAGAGCGGCTGCGGCACGTCTCTCTATGCACGACACAAGCTTTTGGCAGTAAATCCAAGGGTAGCTGCAGTCTGCAAAGTTGCCAACGACAGCCGCGACTTGAAAGCCTTTGAATGTGTTCGAGTTCCAAGCATGACATTAAAACTCACTGAATTATATTTACCTGTGGACCCAGTACTGGATTCTGGAGACTCAGGAGTCAGTGGATAGCAGTGACCAGTGAGCACACTTATATATATAGCTTGTAATTTGTTTAATTAATCGACTAATACGATTATTACCTGCTGGCGTTATGTGTGAGCCGATTCCCAACTATCTTGTCGAGAATCTGTCCCTTTGGGAAGTACACCATGTGAACCTTTTTATAAGCTGCGCAGTGTGCTAATGGTTGAGCAACTTGCAGAACGCCCTTTTGGCACCGCCTACGTGTACGGCTTAGCGGTGGGTCGCCTTTAACAAGAAGAGGAATGCACACTCCACACGCAGCTCCCCTCAGAAGTTGTGAAAGTCGTGCAGGCCTTTTCAAGCTTCTCCAATTCTTTCTTTCTGTAGGTAGACTGTGTAGCGCCCTTCCTGCATTCTTTAACTCTGCCTCTGTACAGTCTTATTAGGATTCGAAATGATGTCTTCGATCAAGCTCATGGTGACTGCTCTGGAACGATCTGGGTGCCAGCACATGCCCCTGTAACTGGGTCGCTTAGTGCCTGCAGGCCGTGTGAAATTTCAAAAGCTTCATTAAAGCTCAAACGCCTAGAGACCTTCTTGAACTTTGAAGGTAGAGGCAAGACAAGACGGAGACAAGACGGGCAACCTATGGAGACCTGATCTGCCCTCTGTGTATTCTGGACAACTATCACTCAGGTCTTCAACAACCGATTACACCACATAATAGGCTAGCTGAGATGGAAACTAGTTGATGTGAAAGACCTGCAATGATCACAACACCCAAACTCATACTGTACAGCGTAGATCCACAGGTAGCTAGGGCTGTTTCCACTCGGACACACACACACACAGACACATATATATATATATATGCAATTATGTCCCAAGATGAGTGGATCCGAGAGTGGCAAGCTGCGCAAGAGCTAAGATGGCAGGTCCCACCCTCTGCAGCAACAACAATGCCCACCACCGTGCAAACAACAACGTCCAATTTTGATATTATTGGTCAGACCTATCGTCTCCAAGGCGAAGAAGCCAGGCATGCAAGCGTCCACCAGTATCATGAATGGCCGCCTGCTGACACCAGCTTGGGGATGATGAATTTCTGGCCGCACGAGGGCCATGGCGTCCAAGACTTTGGCAATAATCTTGTGCAATATCAAGGGCGAGGTGCTGCTGCCAGGGGTGTATTGCTTCAAGGAGCTTCACAATCACTTGCCTCCATGCACCGTTTAATGCACGGCATGAATCGAGATGAGCTGAGCGGAGGAGGAGCTGTGCAGATACATACTGATGGAAATACTGGTGACATAGCTACAATGCAAGTTTTGGCTCCTGCTCAAAGAACAAGGCAAGCTCTATCGACAGGTA
Organism: Cibotium barometz; assembly: GCF_041138505.1. NCBI lineage: Eukaryota > Viridiplantae > Streptophyta > Polypodiopsida > Cyatheales > Cibotiaceae > Cibotium > Cibotium barometz. The sequence continues at coordinate 31,328,474 of NC_141107.1, read as the reverse complement.
GGTCTACTGATCTGGGCATGCAAGTGGATGCTAGATTTTCTTATCATGATCCTAATGTGGAGATAGCTCCAAGTAATAGGCCGATGCAGCTACAGCAGAACATGACCGATATTAGGCCGAGCAGTGATCAGCCGCGGATAATCAGAAGGCAAGCGGGTGAAGGAGGTGGAAAGGACCGGCACAGCAAGGTGAAGACGGCCAAGGGGCTCCGCGACCGGCGAGTGAGGCTTTCCGTGTCGACAGCCGTGCAGTTCTACGACATCCAGGACCGCCTGGGCTTTCAGCAGCCCAGCCGGGTCTTCGAGTGGCTCATGGCCAAGGCGAAGCCGGCCATCGACCAGCTTCCACCTGCTGCTCATCACCACGATAACGATTCCAGCCTTCCAGTAGTCTCTAAATCAACAACCTCGACTGATCATAATATCATTGCGCGGCGAGATCACACGTCTCCTTAGCCAGACCCAGCTTCATCTGGATATCAGCAAGAACCCTTCCTGAGAAGCAAGAAAGTCCATAGCTGCATTGCACATCAGGTTTTGATGATCGTCGTCAGCCGCTCAATTTGCAACATCGAGAACAGCCACCCAAACTGGTAATAACTTACACCTTAGATGTTTTGTGCTCGTTTTTGCCGGACGTCTCTTCGAAGTGCACAAAAAATGATGATGTGTGTACAAATTGAAGCCATATTCAAATGTCTACTATAACGGATAAATCTTTCCTGCGTGAATTTGAGAACTTCAATTGTTGTTTTTAAAGTAGAGGTAGAAGATTATGGAAGAGAAGTCCTGCACTTTCACTTGTTGGCATAACCTAATAGAGCCTAAATAAGGACTTTGGACTGGCATAATCACTTATGATGGGTTGGTATTACAATGTTGGTAGTTTAGGGTGCCCGAGGTCGGCCTTCTATATTGCCAAAATGCAGCATGTTTTAATTAGCTCACATATTTTTGAAGAGACGAAAGGTAGGTCTTAGCAAGGGGTACAAAAGTAGAGTTTGGAGCTTTCCAAGATTCCCTAGTGTTTAAGGGAAATATGCTCATTTATTGTGGGCTGATAATGCATATTTAGATAGGTGAACCTAGGTTAGGCAAGCACACAAAAGAATGATTAGATTTTCTCTTTTGGATGAATGGATCTTTTTGTATTGAAGGCTGAATAAGAAAAAGACTCATGATTATTCTTGCATGAAATACTTCTACTTGTCAAAGTTCTTGATCACTTTGGCTTAATAAGAGAACTTTGGTGACTATGATTAGGGTGGCCCCTTTAGATAGTCACCAGACTTGTGAATAGCAAAACTTGATAAATTTAATGCTTGTGGTGGAGATGTTAACCCAAGACTACTTCAATGTTGAGAGTGGTGTTTGGGTGGATGGGCACCAATATGAGCCCTCTAGCGAAGATTATATTTGATGATTCTCTTGGGGATTTCTTTTGTTAGTATAATTTGATGATTCGATTTTATATTGTATTCAAAACTCTTAATCATTGGCAATCATATATTAGTGACATAATGCTTAGTCACTATATATATATTTAATTAAAAGTTAATTTTCTTATCACATGTTTGTGTATGAATAATTACGATGTAGATTAGGGGTGCTTCATTATCCCTTGAACTTCTTTGGTCCCTCTTGTCCAAGACAATCACCATTATACCTTGAACTTCCTTGGTCCCTTATGTCCAAGACATTTAGCCCCAATAGTTACTCACATATATGTGAAGAGAGTATCCTACTGAAACATGGCATGTTTGTCACATTAGCAAGAAACGTAGATCAATAAAGAGTAGAAGCAATAAAGAAGTACTTCTCATGGAAAATCCAATGGTTGAGGGAAAATTCTCTAGATTTTCCCATTTAGAATTGCACCATTTGTGGCCACATATTTTTTCTGTGTGTAACACTACCACCTCTAAACAAAAGACTATATTTATAAGGATTGACAAGGTAGTTGTAGACATTTTGGTTACATTCCCTCTTCTAAACCTTACCCAAATGAGCAAATGTTGATGCCATCCTCACCTATGCCATCCAAATTTGATGATGAAGAGTAGATGCTTATGAGATGGGTGAATGTAGAGGTTAGCTTGCAATGTAGAAATTCCTTGATATAGAGTGCCACCAAAGACCCTAAAAGTTTTTAGAAATATTATAAAAGATTCTCCAAATAATATAAAAAATCAATTCTCCTCACTAAGTCCTAACACATAATATTAATATACTTGTGCATAAGAATAAAGTTCTATGCATAAGAATAAAGCTCTATGCAAAGAGCTTTATTCTCCTCACTAGTTCCTAACACGTAAGATTAATTTACTTACGTATAAGGGTAAAGATCTATGCATGTCTAGAGCTCTTATGTATAAGAGTTTATAAATAAGTGATCTTATACATGGAGCTTATGGATAGAGAAGTCGTGCATAGATCTCTATACACATAAGAGTATAAATAAGAGATCTTATACATTGAGCTCTATGTGTGGGAGCTTATAGATAGAGAATTTATGCATGGAGCCCTTCTTCTCAAGAGAGCTTGTGCAATACAGTTCTCTTATATGCATAAATAAGTCTTCTATCCATAATCTCTTACAGATAGAGATCTATTTATAAGATCTCTTATAAATTCATTTAGACATCTATGCATAAGATCTCCTCACACTAAGTCATAACAAATAATGTTAATATGCTTATGCATATAAGAATAAATCTCTACACATAGCGCTCTTATACATTATAAATAAGAGATCCTATACATAGAGTTCATGTGTGAGTGCTTATGGATAGAGAACTCATACATAGATCTCTATGCACATAAGAGTATAAATAAGAGATCTTATGCATCGAGCTCTATGTGTGAAAGCTTATAGAAATAGGACTTATGCATAGATCTATATGCACATAAGACCTTATAAGTAAGAGATCTTATACATAGAGCTCTATGCATGAGATCATATGGATAGAAGACTTGTGTATAAGACCTCTATGCACAAGCTCTTATGAAGAAGGAGTCTATGCATAAGATCATAGACATGTCTTATGTAAAGAGACCTATGCCTAAGATCATATACTTGAGCTCAGGCTTCCACTACAAGAGAATGAGGGCATGCCAATGGCCCTATTAGAAAAAATATAACGAGATATCAGGCTTCATTTTGCTGGTACGATCATGGTAGAAGCGTTGGTATGGGATCACTAATAAAAGCACTAGATACCACCGCTAATTTTTCTAGTAGGAGCACTAGATACCAAAGTTTTAAAAATTTAATAGAGCTTGAAAAATTCTCCACTTTTTCTTTTTACAGTATGTTGTTCTAGACTACAGATCAAAAGTTATGTCTATTTTAAGATAGACATAGATTCAAACTACATTTTGCATAAACAAGCAACCAAAAGCAAATTTTGAGGCATTTTCATGCTCTGTATAGATAATTAATACACCACTGCACTAAAACTGTGAGCCACACTTACATAGGCTTGGTCATCCACACATATTTCAACATGGAACGTGGATGTGGGAATGAGTGTAGACATGGATGCTTAACAACTTGACGCCCGCTAAGTCTATACAAATGTTCTTTAATTGAGCATAAAGTATACATGGCTTGCATGGATACTAGTATGGAAGCCATGTATGCTTTATGCCCAATTGAAGAGTGTGCTTTTGATTGCAGGTAAGGCATCCATGGCTTGCATGGACGTATAGCATCCATGTCTGGCATGGATGATAGCATAAAGTATCCATGGTTTGTGTAGATGCTTGTTGAGTAGCATGTATGCAAGCCATGATACTTCATATCCAATCAACAAGCATTTATATTGCTTGCACATTATTGGGCATAAAAAAGTGACCATGACACTTTATGCCTAATCAACAAGCATTTACATTCTTCAATTGAGTAAAGCGACCACAACTTGTACAGATGATAGTTGACTAGCATGTATGCAAAATATAAACACTTTATACTAAATTGGAGAATGTTTATGCTTGTTGATTGGGGATATATAGTAAGAGGCCTATGCTTCTATGCAAGAGGGCTATGAGATGGTTTGTTTCATTTTGCTACAAGAAGCTATGCATAAACCCATGCTTTCTATGTGTATGTATACAAAGTGCTTCTATTCATGGTGTGAGGGCTATGTATACTAAGGGCTCAAAGTCAATTTTTATAAAAATGCAAAGCTTATGAGAGGCTATGTATATGCCTCAGTATGAGAGGCTTTGTATATGCCTAAGCTTCATATATCTATGCATAAGCCTACTATGTCTTACAAGAGAAGCTAGTGCTATGCATGCTTAAATGAAAAGCTTATGCTTATGCAAATCTATGCCTTGAATACTTTGGACAGAGCATAGTAAGTGTTATGGTATGCTTAGGCTTATGCACTAAGTGTAAAGCTTATGGTTATGCAAATCTTATGCTTAAGAAAAGCTTGTTCAAAGCTTTCCAATGCCTATGCTTATGCAAATCTTGCTAATACTATGCTAAGATTAGGTGAATATGTACATTTGGCCTTTTAAAGAGCTATCTTTAGGAAATAGCTCTTGCTGACCATGCACTAGGTATACATATGTAGATTTCATGGCTGTTATGTTATGAGTACTACCCAAAGGCCACAAATTTGGCAACATTTTCATGCGGGATGCATGCATGGGCCACACCGCCTTGGCAAGGAAACTATTCCAAAATAGCATGAAGCAAATAGATAAGGGATGGGGAGACCTACCTTTTGTGAAAGGGTCTTGCAACCATGAAGAGGGTGTTGCCCACAAGAATACATTGAAAGGACTCTAGCTCTTAATGGCTACAAAATAAAAACAACCATATGTTAGAAAACCAATAAAGTGATTAATCACTCTCTAATCACATTTTAATGCCCACTTCATACTCATGAAATCCTAACATTGAGCATTAGGAAGGCTAATAAAAATTAATACAAATGTAGAAAATAAGAGGGAGAAAAAGAGAGGGAGAGAAGGAGCATGTGAAATCTTTCATGAATCCCTAACAATGGAGGAGAGATACCTTCACTTGTTGATGTGAGAAAATGGCATGGGATGGAGAGAAGGATGGGATGGATTAGAAAGGGGGTGTGTGTGTGTGGAGGAGGAGGTGGGAGGATCAGGGTATGAAGAAGGTTTTGGTTGCAATAGAACATAAATGAGCCAGAAGGGGGCGAAAGACAAGGGTATGTCGTAATGTGTACCATGACACCAAAATTTGTAAGCCATGGTCGTGCATGCATGTAGGCTACTCATTGGCATAGCTATGCATAGACATGGATATGCATAATCCATGGCCATACATAGACCATTCTATGGCATTGCAATGGCCTATGCACGACCATGGATTTTACGAATAGCCATGTCTGTACATAGCTATGCACATGCATGGCCATGACTTACACATAGCCATGTCTATGCGTAGGCTTATGCATAGCTATGACTATGTGCAGTCTATACATAGCCATGTCTATGCATAGCCTATACATAAGCATGGCTATGTATAACTCTACTTATATACATGGCTATGCATAGCCTACACGGTCATGCCTATGCACAAGCCGCAGATGTATTTCCTACCCATTATCCCTCTTTGAGGATAAACTTTCACATGCAGGACTATGCATGGGCCACTTGTCCCTTGACTAGAACAAAAAAACAAACTAGGCATAAGCATGCATTGCTTAACTCACAAACATTTGATTTGTATGGCACTTGATCTGAAGGTAGGCTAATTTTGTTGATTTCCTGCACACACACACACACACACACACACACACACACACACACACACACACACACACACACACACACATGCACACACATACACACACACACACACACACACGCATGTGCACGTGCACACACACACACACACACACACACACACACACACACACACACACACAAACACCACAGAGGATATATGCAAGGCTATGCTTCATATTGCATCCTTAGAGATTATGCTCATGCTAAGAGGTATGTGAGATGCTAAGGGCTATGCAAGAGGCTATACATAGTATTGACCTAAGAAAGCAAATGGACATGGAAAGCAAATGAAATGGGCATATGCTTCATATCGCATCCTTAGAGATTATGCTCATGCTAAGAGGTATGTGAGATGCTAAGAGGTATGTGAGATGCTAAGGGCTATGCAAGAGGCTATACATAGTATTGACCTAAGAAAGCAAATGGACATGGAAAGCAATGAAATGGGCATATGCATGGAATTTAAACATTTAAAAATAATTATTTAGTAGATTAAGAATAAGATTAGTGGACTTACCTTCTTGAAGGAGGGAGGAAATAGCTACAAAAGAAGAAAACAAAATAAACAAAAATAAACTAACATAAAACCCTATATCTAATCTAACTCACATATGTAGAATAATACTAATTAAAAACCCTATATCTAATCTAACTTACATATGTAGAATGATATTGATTTAGAAACCCTGAATTGATTAAGCACATGGCTAGTGAACTTACCTTCATCATTGAGAGAGGAGATACCTGCAAAACCAAGAAACAAAACAGAGAAAGAGGTTAGTGCCTTTCACCCTTTTAGAAAAACTGAATATCTAATCCTACACCCATGAGTACACTAATATTTATTAAGATAACTATTAAAGAATAAGAAACCTAATCATGAGGGATGTGGGTGAGAGATTAGTGTATGATCTCGGGTACCTAGCTTCTTACGTCATATTTTTTAATATGAAATGGCTCATGTCTCACATTTTACGTCTCATGACTAGTGGTATCAGGTCTAATGAATAATCCCTACTACCCATAAGCATACTCCTTAAGACTTATAACACTTTGAAGCCTAGACTAACTCTTTCCCTTAAGCCCTAATGTAAAAGCCTATATGCACAAGCCTCATGCATCATGCATAATTCATAAGCCCCTTGGTGTGGGATTTTTGAAAGCTTTCCTACATCTCATGCTTGGTGGGCTCTCATTGGGTGGTCTTGCATGAATTTAGAGCACCTTGGCTCACGTGAAGTTGTGGGCTCCCATATCATGTCTAGCTAGCTTACATCATCGTGGGTTTGTATATGAAATGACTCTTATCTCATGTTTTATGTCTCATGACTAGCTCGCTCATGGATTTTATAAAATGGCTCGTGCAGGTTTGTGGTGAGCTAGACTCATGGCTCACATCTCACATCTCATCGATCATCTCATCGATCATGTATTATGGAGTCATGTCGCTATCTCACTTCTAGTTGGACTCACGAAGGACTCACATCTCAAAGTTCATGTCTCACATATGGTGGACTCACAGGTTTTTTATTTTTTCCCCACACCATATCGATCATTACCTTTGCTAGGGGTCTCAAAATTGAGTGTTCCATAGCTCACAACACTCATCTCGATATCTTCTGTATAATTGATTAAAAGGCAACAAAATCAAAAGTTATACACATATTTACTATTTTGGGGTCCCATAGTGCGAGTCACAAATCTAAAATAGAGAATACATGCACAACTTTTAATTTTAATATCTTTCACCCCATTAAAAATAGATGTGAGGTAATTGATTTAAGCTATAAAACACTACATTTCAGCACCCAAAGTAAACACTACTACATGATAGCCTAATACCGGCGCTTATACCGACATCATTAAACGGGGTCTAAAAAAGCCCCGTCATCAGTATAAACCCCGGTATCTGCGTCGGAACCACGACGTCGATATTTGCATCGGGCGCTCATACTGGCACGCATACCGGCGCCCATACCGACGCGCATATCGACACGCATACCGGCGTGTATATCGGCGCGCATACCGATGGATATACCAGCCCTTATACCGGCAAATATACCAGCACGGATATCGGTGGGTATACCGACAGATATACCGGTAGGTATACTGGCACTTATACCGACGACCACAACAGTAATTTTTTTTGGATAGAATGGTGTTGCCAGGCTTGCCTACAGTCAATAGGACTTAACAACAGTAAAACAAACAGCACCATTCTATCCAAAATAGAGCACAAAAGACAACCGTGCTCGTTTTTTTATTTTTCAGATAGACAAGAAATTAAACATTACTCATGAATATTTTGATCATATACTAATAGTTTAAAGGACTTACATTATGGTAATGCCTCCCAATTGATGGTCTCTCCTTCTGCTTCAAGCATCTCAAATAAGGCCACAAGGCCATATTTGTGAGCGTACTTCTCTTCTCGCCTGGTGGGCGATTCATGGCCAACTCCTACACAAACGATTAACAATTACAACTTTCAGAAATCAACATTTAGCCCACATACATACATTTAGATAAACAAAATTGCTACAAATACTTACGAATTCATGGCGCATGGTTTCGTAACCACCACTCCCAAGATGAGAAGCCCCTACTGTTTGGAGTCTCATCCTTGCCACCTCTCTTTGTTGTTGAAACCTCTCTGGTGTCTCTGTGAGCTCTTGAGCTATGGCTTCCCACTCCCTATCATCTAGCCAAACAGGTTTCTCTTTCCCCTCTCTAAATGCATCCCTCGCCTCTGACCTACGATGCCCCATCAAAATGCGAGCTGTATATTGTATCCACTCATTAGAGACAACATTCATAGGGTCGGATGGCTGAAACTCTTGCTTTATCTTTGTATTTATGTAATTTTTCTTCTCCTTATCTTACTGATTCCATAAAGTCATAACAGAGTTGTGAAACTGTATAGTGCACAATTGTCGAATTCGTGTCTTCATGGCCTTCCCTGCACTATTCATTATAGGTGCCCCATCCCTAATTGTGTATATCATGTTGTTGTCATGGTCATGTGCACCCCAAGGAGTGGAAGGTGAACCTATGGGTGTGCTATCAACAGATGAGAGCGAAGGACGACGCTCACGTGGTGGTGGTGTCACAGCATCTGTGGTACTACCACCACAACAACCTCCCCCCTGAAGACCTACTACATGAGCGACGTCTATGTGAAGAGGTGGTAGATCGAGCTGTAAGAGGAGTGGAAGGCTGTGTGGTATGAGGTGTGGGAACTGTTGTCGTACCTACAGGTGTGGGAACTGCCATCGTGAAGCCAGATAGTGAGGCAGATGTCCCTGCTCCAGAACCCCAATAAGTCTAAGCCATGGCTCTCTACTCTGGAGTCATGGATAAGAAAAAACCATATAACTGCTCGGGACTCATGCCCTAAGGTGTAGGGTTAAATGAGAAATCAAGACTGTAGTTGAGCAGCGCGGTGAGTCATCACCCATGGCCTGTTGGACAAAAAACCATATGACAAACTTGTGCGAAATGAAATTACATAGTAAACAATGAAAGAACCATATGACAAACATTAACAATGATAAACAACAATGGTAAACCATACCACTTTGCACCTGCACTAGTGATTATGATGGTAAACATTAACAATGGTAAACAATGAAAGGACCCTATGACAAACATTAACTTCCCTAAACAACAATGGTAAACCATATCACTTTGCACCTTCAATGATGTCATAAAATCATTACAAATATGTCATAACTATTTGCATAATCATTAAGATACATCATTTTAAAAATCATTATCTATTCTATCATCCTCATTAAGATCAGTAGCCCCAAAGAGATCTATTTGCATAATCATTAAGATACATCATTATCTATTCTATCATCCGCATTAAGATCAGTAGCCCCAAAGAGATCTATTTCTATGTACATTTCAGCATCCTCATTATTAAAAGTCCCTTGATGAAGGATGTCCTCATCATCTATGTCTTCTTCCTCAACAGGTTTTCCAGCTTCATTGGTTTGCACCTCTTCATTTGGATCTTGCTCTAGTTGCTCCTCTTCATTTGCTTGCTCCTCTTCATTGTTGATATCGGCTTGTTCTTGTTGCTCCCCACCACCCTGTGAATCCACATCACCCTGTTGTAGCTCTAATTCTTCACAAATTTGCTTACTGCGGGGGGCGACTTGAACTAGAAATAGCCAGCGTGGATCTTTTGGATCCGCTTTAAAGACAACCTGCTCACAATGCTCTAGGCGCACAAAAGTATCTTGCTGATCGGTCCATACCTTTGTGGAGTCCACTTGGATGAGGCCACTCTTGTCTCTACGTATAGTTGCATGTGGCCCATTTGTGATTACCTTGAACCACTTCACATCAAAGATAAACAACTCAAAACTTCTAAAGCCAACCTTTAATATGTCTTGAATGGTTTCAAAGTAATCAAGCATTCCACTAATTGTGTTATCATCACTTGCACTTGCTCGACTTTCTGAACAAATTGTGCTGTGACACCACAATCAAAGGTTGCTCTTCTTTGGTCTATTCATTCTACTCGAAAATGATGTCCATGTGATCAAAAAGTCCCATATTTGTGATACTACAAATAGCACATAAAGATTGTTGATGGACAAACAATAACTGAGACATGTAGAGAAAAAAGAGAGGCATGTAGAACTTAAACACTTACATGCCAATCACATCCTTTTGTAAGCACCTTCTTCTCCTCTGTTATAGTTAAACCAGCACGTTTGGCTTCTAAAATTGTAGCTTCTAGCCATCTACCTATAGGAAAGTCTGGAAGAGCTTGCAGACCTTCTGGATATGGGAGATTTCTTATAGTGCGATTCCTTTTGAAACTTAAACGATCTTGTACTCGCTGTCGCTTGAGAGCTTCATATGTCTCAATCCACTTCTCCATTACATGCGAGTTCAAGATGCAAAATTTGTTGATTTTTTTCCTCAAATTGTTATCCATCTTTCTCTTAATGCCTTGGCGTTGAGGTTCCTCTCACTAATATTGACTCGCCTGTTAGACTCTTGAGACCATAGTCGAGGTATCTCTGGATCTGATGAACTTAAATATTCAGTGATGTAAACAAGGGACTCTTGTATTAGCCACCCTTCTGACATACTTCCCTCCGGGCAAGCCATTTGGCGAACAAATCTCTTTAATGTCTTCATAAACCTTTCCAAAAAGAACATCCATCTTGAATGGATTGTTCTAGCAACTACAACCTCATCTACAACATGAACTAGCACATGCATCTGGATTGTTAATAAACTTGTAGGGAAAAACTTCTCTACCATGCAGAGTGCCTCTATGGAGTTTAAATGTGCTGTCTCCAAAGTGTCTCTCTTTATCTCTTTTGAAGAAATCCAACACACCAATGTGCTAATCTTATAGATAGTAGCTCTAATGTCTTCAGTGAGGCAATCCTTTATTGCTATGGGGAGCACAAATTGTAAAAACTTGTGCCAATCATGACTCTTGAGGCCACTAAGATCATCATCCTTTGTAAATGCACTTTTCAAGCAATGCATACAACTTGTATGAGTCCGAAACTCTGAATTTGTCCTCTTCACTTGTTGTTCCTCCATCTTACTAAAAACCCATGGGGCTCTTGGAAGTAGCACCTTTCCATTGGGTCTACTGTGAGCCCACAACTCTTGAATGCAACCTATCTCTTCTAAGTTGTCCCTTTGGCCTTTAGTTTCCTTTTTTCCTGTCATGGTCTTCCACAGAATGTCAGCTATATTCTTGAAAATATACATCGGGTCAAGCAAATGGTTTATAAGAAGATCACCCCAATAGGGGAGTTGGTGAAAGATAGAGAGCCTCTTCATCCCAGGACATGCCAAGTTGCCACATTCCTCCCATTTGAGCTTCTAATTTCTTGCCCTCAATGCACTTGGAGGAGGTCTTCCTAGATTACCATCCCGCAATTCAAGATTTTTTGGAAGATACCTAACATGTCCTTGGTAGACATTCTTTCGTAATGCTTTTGAGTATGTTGAATCAAGTCGAGGACCACATACAGGACATGCATTATAACCTGATATAGACAAACCTGAGCATTCTCCATAGCCAGGCCAATCATGCATTGTCCACATGAGAATACCTTGCACAGTTTTGCAAGTCTTTGGCCACTCTGCTGCTTTGACATGTCCTTCACTTCAATTCCATTCCACAAGGTGCGTAACTCATCAATAAATGGTGCCAAATATACATCCATGTTCTTCACCTTGTACTTTCCTGGAACTATTAATGAGAGCAACAAATGACCTTTCTTTATTACTAACCATGGCGGAAGATTATAATTCACAAGGCAAACAGGCCATGTGCTCCATGAAGAGCTCCGTAAACCAAAAGGGTTTACACCATCCATTGCTAGGCCAAGACGGAGGTTACAAGGATCTTCCCTAAAAGTCGGCCATTTCTCGTCAATGTGTCTTCATGCAGGTGAATCAGCAGGCACACGCATCACTTCATCTCTGTGGATCGAGTTGTGGCATGCCATGTCATCGAGCTTGCTATAGATTTGCACCTGAACATGCTTTTTATTGTTGGGATGATTGGGATGTGCCTAAGAACCTTTACTGGGATAGCTTCCCCTTGAACATCTTCTCTATATCTGTTAGAGCCACAATGGAGACATTCTTGCAAATGCTCGTATTCATGGCAGAAGAGAATACAATCATTGCGACAAGCATGAATATTATTGTAATCCATGCCTATGGATTTTAATAACTTCTTGCCATTTGCACGAGATGGAGGCATCTTGTTGCCGTATGGCAATATCTAGTCTTTCAAAAGCCTGCAAGTATGGCAATATCTGATCGTTACTATTAAGATTTAGTCAAATACAAGTTGAAAATTTATCATTTCAACATTAGGTGTAATCTCCATAAATCCCTTACTTGAAGAGTTCAGTGACACTTATATTAGACCATCCAAAAATTGATTGTAAATTTAGCATCGTAAGAGATGCATGCAATACAGATATCTTGGCACCACTGTATAGTGGAAGACATGCAAGTTTACGCATGGCCTCTTCCTCTGGTTCATAATTTGACCGTTAAGAATGTCGTGGTTGATGATCTTCATGTTCATGCTCCTCAAAGACACCTTCTTGTTGCTCGATAAAGGCATCCAACATTTCCTCCATTATTGGACCTTCTTCCATTCCCTGACCTTCTTCCATTCCCTCGGGTGCTGTTAATTGGGCTCCATCTGTCACTCCCTTCTTCGATATTCTCATCCTTTGTTGGGGACGAGAATTCATAGGCGCAATGTTATCAAGATATGGTTGCACACTTGCTTGGTTGTACGATTGAAACCGTAAATTTTGTAAGCGCTCCATTGGAAATATGCCAGCGTCATGAATATGCTGGTTGCAAATCCTTCGTTTTTGAAATATTTGGTACTTACATCGCATGCATGGACACGCTATTCTCTCTTCAAGATTGAGAGGCTCCATCTAGCAGGATAACATGTATATGTAGCTCATTAAATGTGCATTACACAATGCATTATGAACCATAAAACAGGGCTTCTTTTCCCCAGCCGCCGTGAGGGAGATTTTAAAAATAACATTTATAGCGTTAAACGGGCTTCTTTTCCCCAGCCGTTGAGGGAGATTTTAAAAATAACATTTAAAGCATCAAACGGGCTTCTTTTCCCCAGCCGTTGAGGGAGATCAAGTATACATACAAATCTTCTCTTCATACATAATTAAGAAGGTAAGAAGAAGGATGGAGAGAGGGGAATGAGATATACACACACATCACACATTTACCCTAATCTCTCCACACACACACACACACACACACACACACACACACAAGAAGATGAGGAGAGAGGGAGAGGCAAAACACCATAAGAAGATGAGGAGATGGGGAGAGGCAAAACGCCCAAGGAGAGAGAGAGAGAGGGAGATCTACACACACTTCACTAATTCTCTCCACACACACACACACACACACACACACAACAAGAGTGGGTTGAATGGAAGAAGGCGAACGCTTGAGGGAGATGCACGCATACCTTGTCTGGATATTCGACGCTATGCAAAATAGAGAATAATAGGTTGTCGGCTGTAAAAAAGTTGCGACGGGCGTCGGTATATCCATCAGTATAGGCATCGGTATACGTGTCGGTATACACGTCGGTATATGCATCGGTATATGCACTTTTGAAAATTACCCGCCCGACTTTTTGCCTCCAAGTTTAGGATGTACATACCGATGTTCGACATTTGCATCGGTGTTCTAACGTCAGTATGCCCTAAACCTCTAGTAGTGAAAAAATATTATCAAAACCTAAACTTCAGCTATAGAACACATACATGTTGGAATTAGGGTTGCAGGAAAGCACACAAAGCTTGGAGAAGAAGAAGCAAGAATGCACACAACACAAAGTGTATTAGATTGTGTCAATGTACAAAAGATAAGTTAGCCCTAGAATGATGGGCGTATATACAAGCCGGGGGAAAAAACCTCCTAAAGAGGGAAAAAGTGCCCCGGCGGTCCTAAGTGTGTTCACACACATCACTGCCTATGTATATGGCAACAAATCCCCCCTGGGAGTGATGGTGTGAACGAGAGCTGGCACTCATGTATAGGGGAGTGCCATGCCCGAAGTAGATCAATCCACAAAGGGGAGCAAGCCCAAAGCTTTGCGGAAAGCTTCGAACTTCTCACGAGGAAGCGCCTTTGTGAAAAGATCGGCGAGGTTATCCTGTGTTGGCACATAGGCCAAGCTGATCTCTCCTGCTGAGAGTCTCTCCCTGACATAGTGATAATGCACCTCAATGTGCTTTGTGCAAGCATGAAAAACTGGGTTTCTCGCAACTGCCAATGCGCTCTGACTGTCAGTGAAGATAGAGGTGGCAGACTCCTGTCCAACACCCAAGTCAGCCAGCCGTCTGAGCCACACACACTCAACCGTAGCTGTGAAAGCTGCCCTGTACTCAGCTTCACAACTAGAAGTGGCCACAGTAGGTTGCTTCTTGCTCAACCAAGATATGTATGAGCTACCGAGCATGAAACAAAAACCACTTGTGGACACTCTTGTGTCATAGCAACCAGCCCAATCTGAGTCCGAAAAAGCATGTAAATCTGGCGGCAACGATCCCCCCTTGGGATAAAACAACCCAAGATGTATGGTGCCACTCAAGTAGCGAAAGATGCGTTTAACTGCCTTCCAATGCTGAGACCCTGGGCTATGCATAAACCTGCTCACCTGTGAGACTGCAAACTGAATGTCTGGCCTCGTAATGCATACATAAATGAGGCAACCAACAGCTGTCTGATAGAGTGTGACATCAAAGTGATCTCCAGCATCATGAAGACTCAACTTCAAACCTGTCTCCATTGGAGTAGCAATAGGCTTGCAGTCTTCAAGGCCAAATCTCCGCAACAATGTCTCAATATACTTTGTCTGACACAAAGCAATACCTCCATCACACTGCTTAAATTGTATCCCCAAATAATGATGCAAATGCCCCAAATCTGACATCTCAAAAGAGACATTCAAATCAGCCTTAAAATCAGCAATATGACTCTCATTTGGTCCTGTGAGCAGCATGTCATCGACATAGAGAGCAATGATTAGATGTACACCATCCACACGTTTAACATACAAAGTGCTTTCTGTTGGACTATTCTGAAACCCATGTGCAGTCAAATATGCATGTATCTTTTCATACCAAGCTCGTGGAGCTTGCTTTAAACCATATAAAGCCTTTTTTAACCTGCACACTTTGTTTTCCTGCCCTCTTTGAACAAAACCACGAGGCTGCGATACATACACCTCCTCATGCAAATCTCCATTTAAGAACGCAGTCTTTATGTCCAGCTGATGTACATTCCAACCATTATGAGCTGCCAATGCACAAATGCTACGAATGGTAGTCATACGACAAGTGGGAGCAAAGGTCTCATCAAAATCAATGCCCTTTTCTTGAGCATAGCCCTTTGCAACAAGTCTAGCCTTATAGCGATCAACACTGCCATCTGGCTTTCGTTTCAACTTAAAAACCCACTTACATCCAATGGCCTTTTTACCAATAGGCAAATCACACAAAGACCATGTACCATTCTTCATTATAGCATCATATTCACTTTGCATTGCAGCCAACCAATTTTCTGAATTTTGTGCCTCATCAAATGAAAGAGGTTCTTCCTCTTCACACATACTAGACACAGCCAAAGCATAACAATCTGATGCATAAGAGGCATGCTGAAAACCTGAACGAGTACGACTGGTCATAGGTGCATCAATCTTACTATCACGCAAGGTTTGCACCAGCCATTTAGGCATACCTTTAGCCCGCTCATTTTCAGCCCTATCCTCATGAATAACATCCTGTAAATCTGCATCAGAAATAGGTTGATCTATGATGTCGTTTGAAATCTGCGTAGGCTGAATATTTGCCTCATTAGGACTTACATTTGAATTCCCATCTGTAAAGAGAGGCAACAACGTATCAAATACATCCCGTGAGCTCACACCTGTCTCTTTGGTACATGATAAAAAAGGCTGCACAGCATCTTCCACAAAAACAACATCTCGACTAATCAAGATACGCTTTGACTGCGGATGATACAATCTGTAACCCTTGCTCTCAGCACTGTAACCAACAAAAATGCATTTGACAGCCTTATCATCCAATTTTCTGCGTTGTTGCACAGGCACTAAAGCATAGGCCAAGCAACCAAAGACACGCAAGTGACCAATAGAAGGCTTCCTGCCATGCCAAGCTTCGTATGGAGTAATAGACTGCAAGGCCTTAGTGGGACACCTGTTGAGTACATATGCAGCACACATGACAGCCTCAAGCCAAAATGCATGTGGCAAAGCTTGGCTCTTGACCATACATCGTGCCATCTCCATAAGTGACCTGTTCTTCCTCTCAGCAACACCATTTTGCTGAGGGGTATACGGCACTGTACATTGGTGTTTTATCCCACGACTAGCCAGAAATGCATCAAACTCTTTAGACATGTACTCCCCCCCTCGATCAGTACGGAGGGTGCCCACAGTACAATTGGATACATTTTCAACCATAAGAAAAAACTGTTTGAAGCACAATAACACTTCGGACTTTGCCTTCAGCGGATATACCCATGCATGCCTTGAGTAATCATCAATGAAAGTCACGAAGTACAAGTGTTTACCAAATGACGGAGTTTGCATAGGCCCACATACATCACTATGTACAAGCTGCAATTTGCGAGTGGCCCACACAGAACCATCCTTTGGAAACGCAGAACGCTGCATTTTGTCCAAAATACAGCCTTCACAAACATGTTTCAATGGTGCCTCAAGAGGGGGCAATGAAGCAACCATATCAAATTTCTGCAAACGCAGCAAACTAGCAAAGTTCAGATGACCAAAACGAGCATGCCATAGTTTTGCATCTGAAACTGCCTTTTCATCAGAAACTGCATTTGCTGAATCTTCCACACACTTGTCATAAGAATTGAGCCTATACAGCCCACGAAACAAGGTGCCAGATGCAATAATCGTATCACCAGAAGTCAAATCATGAACAGTACATTTGTCATCCACAAATTTGATTACAAATCCAAGTCTAGCAAGCGCAGAGACAGACAATAGATTC
Source organism: Cibotium barometz (assembly GCF_041138505.1). Taxonomy (NCBI): domain Eukaryota; kingdom Viridiplantae; phylum Streptophyta; class Polypodiopsida; order Cyatheales; family Cibotiaceae; genus Cibotium; species Cibotium barometz. Next base: position 31,311,094 of record NC_141107.1, on the reverse strand, counting down.
TTCTTTATCCCTGGCACATACAAAGCATCTGAAAGTGTGAAAGCGCTGCCATTTGCAGCCGTAAGCATAATTTTACCAACGCCCTTCACTGGGTAAGAAGCATTATTGGCACATGTGACAGTATTCCCATTAGGGACAGCCTCAAGAGAAGTGAACATATCACGATGCGAGGTAATGTGCTTTGTAGCACCACTGTCAAAATACCATACATGAGAGTCAACAGAAACTGCCAAACATGCATCATGTACAGATGGGTCATACTGGCAATACACGCTAAATGCCCATTCTGTATCCTGCACAACATTTGCAGAATCTGTATTTGTAGAAGCATCCGCTATTGTGGCTGCATTTGACTCTTTCTTCTTTGCCTCTTTAGCCTTTAGCTTAGGGCAATTCTTAATGACATGATCATTTGCCTTACAATAGTTGCACCTGGTCTTTTTCTTGCCTTTATCAAGAGCCTTCTCAGACTTATTGTTGCTACCTGTGGAAGTAGAAGAAGTTGCAGACCTACTAATAGGAGAAGAAACAGTGGAAGGGGCTGCCTTACCACTTCTTCTCTGCTGTGCTGGGCAGCCATAAATGCTTGATCAACTGCACGCTGCCTGGCCCTGTTTTGCCTAGACTACGCTTCTTGCAAGAGCTTGTTGACTAAAGTATCATACTTGACAGCATCAGGTCTGTCCTCATTAAGAAGTCTCCACGTGGAAGCAAAAGTCTGATATGTCTCAGGTAAAGCATCAAGAACAGTCTGCACAAGAGAATGATCAAGAATAATCTCACCTGCAGAAATCAACTGTTCTTTGAGATCTTTAATCTCAGCAAGAAAAACATTCATGTCATCATCTTCTTGCATAATCTTCAATTCTAGCTCTTTACGCAGATAAGCAATTTTTGCCTCATTACGACCTGCATACAAACCAGCTAGAATATCCCAAGCCTGTTTTGCTGTTTTAGCTGAACGAATATGTGGGGTGATGTTCCGTTTGATAGAAAGTGCAATCAAGGCATGAGCCTGCGCATCTTTACCATCCCAACGAGCTTGTTCAACAGTGGGTAAAATAGCAGCAACAGTAGAGCTGCTAGAACCTGCAACATCCTCAACAGATCCTACATCCACAGAACCTGGACGTACATCCAAAGTGGGTAGTTGCTGTCTCCATCCAGTTTGTCTTCAGCAGACAACATGCGAAATACATCATTGCTGTTATCAGCCATGGCCACTGACTGAAACTGATGCAAAAGCTGCCTGTAATGAAGCAAAGACTGAACAGAAAACAACTCGTGCTATGTAGCACGGTCCACAATAGAACACGTATGCCTGTTTTGCAGAAAATTACACTGTCAAAATTTTTGCAGAAAATGACGAAAACACCTGTGCAGAACTTGAAATGCAAAAACGGAGCCCGAAACGACCTCAGATGCAGAGTATAGGGACCTGCAAGTGCTCGTGAAAACTCACCTCAATTGGAGAACGTGAGTCGGAGGGTGCTGACGGTGTAGCCCTGGGAGCCGATGCCTGCTCTGATACCAATTGTTGGAATTAGGGTTGCAGGAAAGCACACAAAGCTTGGAGAAGAAGAAGCAAGAATGCACACAACACAAAGTGTATTAGATTGTGTCAATGTACAAAAGATAAGTTAGCCCTAGAATGATGGGCGTATATACAAGCCGGGGGAAAAAACCTCCTAAAGAGGGAAAAAGTGCCCCGGCGGTCCTAAGTGTGTTCACACACATCACTGCCTATGTATATGGCAACAATACATTTGCACACAAAGCAAATATTATGATAAAAAACATGTAGAAAAATGCATTAATAAAGCTTTCAAAGGTCACACACACAGAGACATAAATTATACATGAGCTTGAGACTTGCATGAGGGCTTGAGGCCTATGCATAAGGGCCTGCAAGAAATAATTATCTTTAAAATCTAAATTTAATGCTTAGAACACGATGCAATGAGGCCTATGCATAAGGACATGAGGGAAAAAAAATAGTTTTAAAATCTACATTTAGTGTTTGATACATGATGCATCAGGCCTATGCATAAGGGCATGAGGGAAAAAAAGTTAGTCTTAAAATCTAAATTTAGCATTTAATAGCTCAAAACAATTACCTCAAAGCCTTCTTTAATACATAGTCCAAAACTTTGCTCCAAGGTTGCTTGTCTCACAAATCCCAAAATAAACAATACCTAGACAAGTTAAGATTTTTAAAGTATTCCACACTCATTGAATGAGGGCTTTTAGACTATCAATGACACTTGTAGCAAAAATTAAGATCAAAACCATGCAAGCAAGATTTCTTGAAACAATGTGAGGAGAACATTGGATGCATAAAAAGACCTTTGCATAATGCATAATACCTATGCAATATGTGTAATGCCTAGCATAAGGACTTAAGCACATGTCTATGAATAACACATAAGCCTATGAATAAAACACAACACATATGTCATGCATTATGCATGCATAAGACCTCATGCATATTATGTAAGAATATGAGAATAGAAAAAACCCAAATTATCATCCATGGTGCCATATGATAAAGATCGTAGTAGTGAACCCTTACTAGAGAGTAAGGGTGGCTAGTAGGTTTGATATGGAGTACTAAAGAAGAAGAATATTTCCATGGTTGTTACATGAAGAGTTGCATCCAGGATATAATATTTAGGTGATCATGTAAAATTTGATGTTATTACCAAATGTTAATAACATGTTAACGTGATCACAATGTTAGGATGTTATATTAACGACAAGTATTTTTTGCCTATAGCACATTTTCCAACATCACAAATTCAATGTCAAGCACCTTGATTGGAGTGCATATGGTCCAATAGTAAGAACGAGAACATGATGGGTGAGCCTAATGCAAGATTTAAAAAGGTGAAAAAATAATAATGTTAATATTAACATGAATTAACATTAATAATAGGTTTGGAAAATGTTACTAATAAACGTTAATAACATGTTAATGTTTATGTGATCACATTAGTGAAATCCTTGCTTACATCCAAATGTCACCTCTCTATATCTACCTACACGCTTTCTAACCAACATGGTAGGGTTGGAAAAAGCATAGAAGTGGACATGGAAATGGACTACTGCAAGAAATCTTAAAGTTATGTAACTAAAGTTGGTATAAAGAGATATCATATTTATATGCAAGAAGTTATAAAGTTGTGCAATTTAGGTTGGTATAAAGAGAGATCATCTTTATATGCTATATAAAACCCTATTAGGAAGAAGGAAACATTAGTGAAAATAAGATCTTATACATTAAGTGTGGTAGATAAGACCTAACGCATAAGTCATATACATTATCTCCTATGCATAAGAGCTCTTAGCCTTGATATTTCAAAAGCTCTTAGATATGAGAAATAAGAGGAACATTTAAAAACCCAAATGCACATCAAGACTTGATATTTCAGAAGCTCTTAGACATGAGAAAGAAGAGGAAAGTTTAAAAACCCCAATGCATGTCGAGCATGACAATTAACAAAGATGATGCCAAGTGGTATCTTACCACATAGTGGAATGAACTTGATATAGGGAGATATTGACTTAATGTAGAGACATACTATTTAGGAAATCTTAGGCAATGTGGTGGAGAAGAACCTAAACAGTAAAATATAATAATCAAACCTTAATATTTTTGCACTAAACATAGAAAAATCCTATAAAATAGAGAGAGAGAGAGAGAGAGAGAGAGAGAGAGAGAGAGAGAGAGAGAGAGAGAGAGAGAGAGAGAGAGAGAGAGAGAGAGAGCTTATTTATGAGGTTTGTGAAGATGCCCATAACCTAAAATTTAGGAAACAAGAAAACACTTTAAGAGATATACATAGTAAAACATAATGCAATGAAGGAGAGGGGGGTGAGTAGAAAATTAGCTTTATGTGGTATGGAGAGATTTAGAAGAGTCAAGCTTAGAGAAACAAGGAAATATCATTTTAAAATAGAGCTGCACATGTTTAAAAATAGAGTTTAAAATGAAGCCACATATGTTCTTGGGTATCATCCTTTTTTTTCAAATTAAAAAATCCACACAATTTGAAAATCTTATAGTGAGGCTTAGAGAGAGGGTTATTGGGAAGCTTATTATAAGTCTTATATATAAAAGGTTGGTTTATATTCCTTCTCACATGTAAAATCCAAACATAGGCATGTAAAATCCAAACATAGGCATGTAAGAAATCAAAATATTTTGAAATATTCTTGGTCTACGTCTTTATCTTGATGATTTTGTCAAAGTTGTCTTCAAAATCTCAAAACATACCTTTCTTATAAAAACCGAAAAGAGAATTCAAATACTATGAACGAAACATCAAATCTTGCACCAAACATAAACACATAGAACAAACATAAGATAATATTTAAATTCACAAGATTGGGTGAAATATCTCCCCCAATGTGTTGGCTCCTTCTTCCACACACGGTATTTTAATCGTATTATTGTTGCAAATAATAAAGTACTTTTTCAAAATTGGGATTTTTCTTTTACAAAGGGTAACCTTTGCCCAATATCTAAGGTATCAAAATAGAGTAACCATGTGGTAGCATCACTACTATCATGTGAATACAAAATTGATTGAACTCTCTCAACAAATCAAATCTCATGTATGGTACAAATACAACAACCTAAATCCATGCACACATATATTCAACATCAAGAATCAAATAGAATCACCCATGATACTAAGCTAAATACAATGACACACTAGGTGTCCCCACCAGTGCACCATATATATATATATATATACATATATATACATATATATATATATATATATATACATATATATATACATACATACATATATATATATACATACATATATATATACATACATACATACATACATACATACATATATACATACATACATACATACATACATATATACATATATATATATATATATATATATATATATATAGAGAGAGAGAGAGAGAGAGAGAGAGAGAGAGAGAGAGAGAGAGAGAGAGAGTACATGTCACATGTTACATTCCCTCTTGCTTGGATTGCAACTTACCTAGCACATCTACTGGTATGAGCACACAAGGTTTGGATATTGATAGGAAATTATTCAAGAATCCAACTAGCATTTTCAATTGATAGGAAATTATTCAAGCATCCAACTAGCATTTTCAATTGTATGGTTCTTGACTTGGTGTATGTATTTCCTATTCTTGTGCTAGTTTGTTGTTGAGATGATCAATGATTGTATCTAGAATAAGTTCTTTACTTGGTGTATGCATTTCCTATTCTCGTGGTATCAATGACTGTATCTAGAATAAGTTCTTCTTTTTCATCAAAACTTAAAGGAGGTTCTTCATAAACTAGATATGGGAAGGTAAAGGACCCCTTGAGGGATACACTACTAAGAAACCCTATGTATCATGTGCGTTCAAGGGGTATTAAAAAAGCCCTTACCTATAAATTTTTCATGAATAAATCACCCCTTTTTCTTTATAGAGATGTTGGAGAATAGGTTCTTCTTGTTCATCATCAACAATTAAAGGAGGTTCTTCTTGTTCATCAACAATTAAAGGAGGTTCTTCATAAATTAGATATGGAAAGGTAAAGGTCCCCTTGGGGGATGCACTACTTAGAAACCCTATGTATCATGTGCGTTCAAAGGGTATTAAAAAAACCCCTTACTTATAAATTTTTCATGAATAAAATTACCCCTTTTTTCTTTATGCAGTTTACGGGTCTTTTTTCAAAATCGATTAAAAAAATCCCTTCTGTAAATTTACCTTAAATTTTTGAATTAAAAAACCCCTTCATTTGAACTCACATGGTATACTTACATATTTTTAGGTGAACCCCCTAAGAAGGTCCCTTGAAAGGTCTAAGAAGGCTCATGTGAAAAGAGTTATGGATCTTCCAACGTGATGGAAAATATAATCAATAGGTGAAGCTATTACAATTAGGCAAAATTTGGACTAAAAAAGAACCCTCTAAGAAATGCCATGTCATTTTTTTCTAAAATAAATGGGCTAATGGTGGTTAATTTTTTACACATCAAATCAAATTTTTTCAGAGGTTGTATATTATGAACTTCTTGAATATGAAAAATTGCCCATTGTGCTATATATCTTTGAAAAGATCTTGAAGAGTAGATTCTTAATCGATAATCTCCAAAGAAAATTGATTTGATTTGTAGAAATTTAACCATCAGCCCACTTTTTAGAAAAAGCTAACATGGCATTTCTAAGAGACTCCTTATTTTGCCTAATGATCTTTTTAATTATCTTGAATGTTCCATGCAATTTTAAAACTTGACGTTTCTTTATGTCTTGTCAGCATATCTTTTCAATCCTCAAAATGTACATAGTCACCTTCTTTAAAAGATATGTCTTTATGTTTCTTGTTTTCTTGTTTAGCATAATGCTCTTGTGTGCAAAACAAACAGCTACACACCCCTCTTGAATAGAATCAAAATCAATAGTTAAATCATTAACTCTTAGATTCTATGTGAAAGCCTCATAGTCAGAATGGGTAAGGCTTTTTTGTGTAAACAATCTCAAATGGTGCTCGTCTAGTGGCTATTTGGAGGTCAAGTGTTATTATAAGAAAACTCGCTACGGTGAATCTAACAATCCCAAAGTTTTGGTTGAGATGATGTATAGGCTCTAAGTAAATGTAGTATGTTGCTATTAGTCACTTCAGCTTACGCATTGGCTTTTGAATGGAAAGCAATCGTTAAATCCAACATCAAGTAGTGCTTGAATTCTCAAACAAAGTGACCACAAAATTTAGAATCTATGTTAGATACGATCACTTTTGGCAAGCCATGATATAAAAAGATGTCTTAATGAATATAATTGTGGCTTATTGGGATGCTGAAGTCTTCTTACATGGAATAAAAATTTACTATTTCCTACTTAGGCAAAAATAGTCTGAGAACTTAGAAAGAAATGGATGGTGAGAAGGGTTAGCTGGTGATGTCTCAGATGAAGCATTGACTCTATTAACTAGCACAAAATAGGTCTTCTCTTGCTTTCTCAAAGCTCCCTTTTCTTGCATGTGGCTAAGAAAAGAAACGGTTCTCTTTCCTTTTGGCTTCTAAGACAAATGGACTTACCATTTATTTGAATCCCCATCTCATGAGTATCATAATCTATTTGTGGATTATAATGATGACACCAAGGCATACCTAAGATCACATCTACTCCTTGTAAAAGGTGCTATATAAGGAAATCCCGATTGTCTTTATAGGATTGAATATTGATACCTAGGTCTTTAACCTTTTGGAGATAGTACACAAAGAAATGAAGGAAATTATATCACTCTCTTACAACCTTAATTGTTACCAAATCTATGAAGTACTATACTAGTAACCATTGACATTTCATAAATAAGGTGATTTTGTAGACAAAATAGTAGTCACCTTTGATATTTCATGAAGGCCATCATAAAAGGTTGACTTCAACTCTTCAAGCCTCACCTTTCGGGTGGTGTTATTACCTCTTGAAACACCACCTTTTTTTTGTATGCTCTTTGTTTTATGTCTCATGTGAGAAAATGGTTTTTTTATTAGAGGACTTAGTGTGTAATGGAAATAGCACTTACTTAGAAATGGGTTTGAGCACATAAGGCACTAGGGTAAGATGGAAGATAACTTACCATTCATTTTGAGTTGTGTTGTATTTTGTTTCATCATGGTCACCACCTCCAAAGAACACTCATCTTCATTTCCACGTGTTCCTACATCTCATGTATAAGAAACCACAAGATAGGAGTCTTAAAATATTTCTTTACTAATTGTATGTCCCATTAGTGCTAGAATGCATTCAATTTCCTTTATTAGACATCATGTTGGTAACTTTTTTGCAATCATGCAACAAAATTATATGCATATAATAGAAAAGTAATGGAAGTGATATACATGTCTATAGGGAAACAAAAATATTTCCAAGGCCTCCATGTAAAATGAGAAGCTATAACCTGATGTTGAATCAAAGATCTTGCCCTTGAATACTTAATAACAATCATAAATCAAGCATGACTACTATCAACAACCATGCATGGCTAGTTAAGGAAATTGTTAAGCAAACATGACATGCATGGCTTCTATAGACTAATCATAAAGCATCTAGTGGTATTTTAATTTCTTTATGCATTAGAACATTTCGGAGGTCATTTGAGGGCCTTTTAGAAGAGAGAGAAAATAGCTGCCAAATCAATGAGCAAGTCGGCAATGTAACATTGAAAATTAGCTATATTCATTTAAAAAATCTTAATTCTTTTTAATGTATATTCCAAAAAAATCATATTCATCTTAAATAAATAACTTTTTGGAGAATCTGATAGAAATTGCATTGAAGATGCCTGCTCAAGTACAGATGGAGAATTTTTCATCCTCGATATCTTGTCTTTTCTTGTCAAGGAGGGAAATTTTAAAGTGAACTACCTTCATATGTATTCTTCTTCGGTTTTGCTCTCTTCATTCTCCTAGCTACGCATTGCTTTCCTTCATCCTTCTACTTTAATCTTTCAGTTCTGTTATATTTTTTAAACAATGGCTACAAACCATCGATTCATATCATGTCGGTCATACCCTGCATCCAGAGGACATTGACGAAACACTTCAAAGGCCAAGGAGACCTAGATCATCAATGTTTTTTGTACTTATCTCCAACACAGTAAAGGAACAGAACCAATGGACACAAGTTCAAATAATCAAGGGAACCTGGGTGCTTATGCAACCAAGAAGGCAAAAACATATAAGGAGCAAGAACATTTTCATAACGTCATGATAGGGTAGAATCAAAGACTTCAAGATAGAGAGTGGAAGGACAACTATAAAGGAGGTGCTTGTGCAGCATGTCTACATGCACAACGAGCTTGTACTTAGCAGAGAGGATAAATCATCCTTGCAACCACATAAAATAAATTGTAATGCTCTGAACCTCAAAGAAATTCATTATTGTTATCAGTATTAATACCATTAATCATTGAATTATTGTTCTCATTCTCAGGTTCAATTGTTTGTGTATGCAAATGTGTATCCCTCATCATATGAAGAGTGGAAACCAATTGAGTGCATCATTGGGATCATGACTGTGGTACATGCACACATTCGGTAGCTACAGTATGAGGGGAAGAGTAAAAGAAGCCTTGCAGATGCAGGTAATTTTTTTAGTGACCACTTTTACTATTTGCTGGACAAAGACAATACCCATGGACGCTTGGAAAAGCTGCCTCTGGAACCACATAGATTGGCCAATTCTTGATTCATGCATTATAGAATTTGTTAAGAGTAAGCTTTACAAAGACGTGCAGTGATCACTACGAGGGAGTAGCCCCCCACACGGATAGTGAAAATTGTGCTCTACTTGCCAATAACTATTTTTGTGAAGCTTTTCAATGTCTGTCAGGTTAAAATTGCAAAGACTATGCTCATTTACAAAAATCTAGATTCTACATTCTTAGCAACTTTACTTGACAAAAGCTGGGACATGAAAGTGCATAAAGAGATCCACTGCCAGATCACATCAGAGACAGTGAATGCTAAGTACATGATAGCAACACAAACATTCATCATGTCATATTGGTACAAATGGTCTCGTTACATCAAAGGGGAGCTAGTTCCAATGGATCAAGAAGTGGCCAGTCTAGAGAGCAACAACATGGTAGATATTGAAGTATATGATGCAGACTCAACCTTGCTCACAATCATTTCAGTGCGGGAGCTATGTAGTCTCTACAACATTTGATGAAAGATATCATAGACAAATGCATACAT